>NC_064921.1:998216424-998817987 GCF_023897955.1 Schistocerca gregaria
CAATGACGGTCGTATGCGTGTTTGGCGCCGTGCAGGTGAGCGCCACAATCGGGACTTCATACGACCGAGACACACAGAGCCAACACCCGGCATCATGGTGTGGGGAGCGATCTCCTACACTGGCCGTGCACCTCTGGTGATCGTCGAGGGGACACTGAATAGTGCACGGTACATCCAAACCGTCATCGAACCCATCGTTGTACCATTCCTAGACCGGCAAGGGAACTTGCTGTTCCAACAGGACAATGCACGTCCGCATGTATCCCGTGCCACCCAACGTGCTCTAGAAGGTGTAAGTCAACTACCCTATCCAGCAAGATCTCCGGATCTGTCCCCCATTGAGCATGTTTGTGACTGGATGAAGCGTCGTCTCACGCGGTGTGCACGTCCAGCACGAACGCTGGTCCAACTGAGGCGCCAGGTGGAAATGGCATGGCAAGCCGTTCCACAGGACTACATCCAGCATCTCTACGATCGTCTCCATGGGAGAATAGCAGCCTGCATTGCTGCGAAAGGTGGATATACACTGCACTAGTGCCGACATTGTGCATGCTCTGTTGCCTGTGTCTATGTGCCTGTGGTTCTGTCAGTGTGATCATGTGATGTATCTGACCCCAGGAATGTGTCAATAAAGTTTCCCCTTCCTGGGACAATGAATTCACGGTGTTCTTATTTCAATTTCCAGGAGTATATATTGAGAATAGCAACGGTCCTACGACACTCTTCTGCGGCACACCTGAAATCCGTATTACTTCGGAAGACTTCTCTCCATTGAGAATGGCATGCTTCGTTCTGTTATCTAGGAACTCTTCAATCCAATCATAAAATTGGTCTGATAGTCCATATGCTCTTACTCTGTTCATTAAACGACTGTGGGGAACTGTATGAAACCCCCTTGCGGAAGTGAAGAAACACGGTATCTACCTGGGAACCCGTGTCTATGGCCCTCTGAGTCTCGTGGACGAATAGTGCGATCTGGGTTTCACGTTATCGTCTTTTTCGAAACCCATGCTGATTCCTACAGAGTGTCCAGAAAAGTCATTATCCTCGAACATAATACTTGTTCCAAAATTCTACAACTGATCGACGTTAGAGATATAGGACCTTTCCTCTTTTTAGCGATTTTAATTGTATTTCTATCCCTATGTCATCTATTTCGATATCTACCATTTTGACATCTGTGTGACAATCTAGAGAAGGAACTCTTCCCTGTGAAACAGATTCCGAAAAAGACATTTAGTATTACGGCCTTTAGTCTGTCATCCTGTGTTTCAGTACCATTTTGGTCACAGTGTGCTGGACATTTTGTTTTGATCCACCTACCGCTTTGACATAAGACCATAATTTAGGATTTTCTGCCATGTCAGTACATAAAAGTTTACTTTCGAATTCTTTGAACGTCTCTCGCATAGCCGTCCTCACACTAAATTTCGCTTCGTGTAATTCTTGTTAGTCTGCAGGGCTTTGGCTATATTTATGTTTGCTCTGAACTTTCCTTTGCTTACGTAGCAAGGCTTTGTGACCAATGGCTGCCACTAATGATAGTAATAATAATAATAATAATAATAATAATAATAATAATAACATCAATAATGCTGTGTACAACACTATAGTAGCACATACATAGTTACTGTTTTGTCGTGCTCTCAACTGCTTTATACATCTGTTTCCAGGTGACTAATGTAGCAGTTTCTGGTCTATTTTAGGAACTAACTACAGCTTGTTGAAGAATTTTTATGAGATGTTTAGCTTTTGTTACATGTGCGTCTCACTTTTACCGTCATAGATGTGCGGTACAAACAACACAGTGTGTGTCTGTGTGTGGTGTTGGGACTATGTGAGGAAGAAGATGGTCATATGTTCATTTCGTAAGATGTACTACACTACACGATGTCACTCATTGAATATGGTTTAGCTCTGAGCACTATGGGACTTAACATACTCATTGAGTAATTCAGAAGAAAGAGGTTACTGGTAACATATACACTGAAGTGCCAAAGAAACTGGTATAGGTACAGAGATATGTTAACGGGCAAATACGGCGCTGCCGTCGGCAACGCTTGTATAAGACAAGTGTCTGGAGCAGTTGTTAGTTCGGCTACTGCTGCTACAATGGCAGGTTATCAAGATTTAAGAGAGTTTGGACGTGGTGGTATAGTGGACGCACGAACGACGGGACACAGCGTCTCCGAGGTAGTGATGAAGTGTTGATTTTCTGTACGACCATTTCACGAGTGTACCGTGAATATCAGGAATCCGGTAAAACATCCTATCTCCGACATTGCTGCGGCCGGAAAAATATCCTTCGAAAACTGGACGAACGACGATTGAGAAGAATCGTTCAACGTGACAGAAGAACAAATTTCTGCAGACTTCATTGCTGGGTCAACAACATATGTCAGAATGCGAACCATTCAACGAAACATCATCAATATGGGCTTTCGGAGCCGAAGGCCCACTCCTGTACCCATGATGACTGAACGACACAAAGCTTTACGCCTCGTCTGGACCCGTCAACACCGACATTGGACTGTTGATGCCTGATAATACGAGTCTCGTTTGAAATTGTATCGAGCTGATGGATGTGTACCGGTATGGAGACAGGCTCATGAATCCATGAACCCTGCATGTCAGCAGGGGACTGTTCAAGCTAGTGAAGGCTCTGTAATGGTGTGAGGCATGTGCAGTTAGAGTGATATGGGATCCCTGATACGACTCTGACAGGTGACACGTACGTACGCATCCTGCCTGATCACCTGCATCTATTCATGTACATTGTGCATACCGACGGAAACATAATTTTTCGGTTTCTGCTGTTAATAACCCAGGCAATTTGAGAAAGAATTTATCTAGATTTTTTTTACAAATAAGTATTTTGAAGTTTATATTCTTTAGAATGTAATTTTCTATGTGCTGTTCATTAATTTAAGGATATAAAATTATGAATAGCATTCAGACGTCATCCATAAATCAAAGATAAAATTATTGTTCTTCTTGCACAAATTTTTAAATGAATAGACGAAGCTTTAACTATAACAATGTATGATAAGGCGCGTAGAAATATTTGTATTCATCTTATTAGGACTTTATCAAGTTTCTGAGTAAATTTTCTTACTATACTTGTTGTTTCCTTTTACCCAATTTTAAACCAAAGGCTAAGAATTTTCTGAAGCAGCAGTCTTGCTGATTTGCGCTACGAGCCGCCACTAATACCTAGATGTAGAATGACGGACAAAAAATCGCAACACCAAAAAATAATTATTGCAGAGGAATGACATTTTGGGAATACGTTTGTCTAGGTAACATGTTTAAGTGATTGACACTGCAATATCACAAGTCAAGGTAAACGGGAGATAAGCTGTTGTAAACGTGAAATGTTACATTGATAACTGGTGTAACCGCCAGGATGTTGAACGCAAGCAGGCCAACGTCCACATATTGTGTTGCAAATACGCCAGATGCCAGTTTGTGGGATGGTGTTCCGTGTCTGTTGCACTTGGTCGGTCAAAACAGGGACGGCTAATGTCCCATAGTTGTTTGATAGGAGACGGATCTGGTGACCGAGCAGACCAAGGCAATATGGTGACATCCTGCAGCGTATGTTGGGTGACTAGAACGGTATGTGATCAAGTGTTATACCACCAGACCGATGTACAAATTTTCAGTTAGTTTGCGTGAGAAAACCACGAGAGTACCCCTGCTGTCGTATGAAATCGCACCCCGCATCATAGTTCCAGATGTAGATCCAGTGTGTCTAGTATGCAGAGAGTTTGGTTGCAGAGCCTCATGTGACCTCCTTCTGACCAACAGACGGCCGTCACTGACAACATTTCAGAACTAGCTGTCATCAGGGAACATAACACACCTCCACCTTGCGCTACTATGAGCTCTCGTATGACAACACTGAAGTCGCAATTGGTTCTGGTTTGGAGTCAGTGGAATGCCCGCTACAGGACATCTGACCCGGAGCTGTCCTTGAAGTAACTGGTTTGTAACACGTCGTTGTGTCACTGTAGTGCCAAATGCTGCTCAAATTGCTGCTGCAGACGCAGTGCGATGCACTAGAACGATACGCCGAACACGATGGCTTTTCCTCTCGGTAGCGCCACGTGGCCGTCTGTAGCCCGGCCTTCTTGCTACCTTACATTCTCGTGACTAGCGCTGACAATAACGACGTACAGTGGCTAGATTCAAGTCAAGTATTTCCCCAACATCCCAGAAGGAACATCTGTCGTCTTGTGTCCCCATTACACGACATCGTTCGAACTCAGTGAAGAGTGAAACTTCCTGGCAGATTAAAACTGTGTGCCGGACCGAGACTCGAACTCGGGACCTTTGCCTTTCGTGGGCAAGTGCTCTACCACCTGAGCTTCCCAAGCACGACTCACGCCCTGACCTCACAGCTTTACTTCTACCAGTGCCTCGTCTCCTACCTTCCAAACTTCACAGAAGCTCTCCTGCGAACCTTGCAGAACTAGCATTCCTGAAAGAAAGGGTATTGCGGAGAGATGCCTTGGCCACAGCCATCCAGAATGAGATTTCCGAGTTCGAGTCTCGGTCTGGTACACAGTTTTAATCTGCCAGGAAGTTTCACATCAGTGCACACTCCGCTGCAGAGTGAAAATCTTATTCTGTGAAGCGTCTTTGTTGCCCTAAAGGCATTCTTGACTAACATCAGCTCAACACCTACATTCTCAAAGGTAACTAATGCTGGCGACCATTACGGAGTTTATTTGAAGTAAACCTGATCTGTATCCTCATAGCCGGCCGGAGTCGCCGAGCGGTTCTAGGCGCTACACTCTGGAACCGGGAGACCGCTACGGTCACAGGTTCGTATCCTGCCTCGGGCATGGATGTGTGTGATGTCCTTAGGTTAGTCAGGATTAAGTAGTTCTAAGTTCTAGGGGACTGATGACCTCAGAAGTCAAGTCCCATAGTGCTCAGAGCCATTTGAACCATTTGTATCCTCATAGTGACGTTAGTAGCGCCAGTCTTATGCGACTGGCGCGAAATCTGACAGATATCATCCTTGAAATGTACAAACATCCCATCAACTTTCGTTTACGTCGCAAAACTCTTTTCCGGTGTTGCGATTTTTTTCTGTCAGTATATTTCATGTGATATGCACCGTCTCTCACATTTACTAAGCAACCGTTTGACTCAGCAATATAGGGACCATCATAATTAGTAAGTGCAACAGACACGTTCCAGTAAATATGGTAATAGAAAGGCGCCGATTACGATACAATGGCGCACGTGTGGGTGAGTGGTGCCATTGATTTCAGTATGAAACATTGTCGTAGGTGGTACACATGTGATTGAAACGTAAAATTTACGATTGGGTCCCCATGTATTTGTACTCACATTTCAGCGACGGCTTAACCTAATAACAAGTTACTTCAGCAAGTAACTAGTTACAATTTCATGTTAACTTGTAACTGTCGTTGGCGGTGTTCCAGGTTTGTCCTTGAATTTGGATACGATACTACACTGTTATGTGAGTTACGAATTCCTTGAAACACTCTCGAATCATCTTATGATCTTGCCAAAACTATACATTCAACTTTGTCAAAGGGCATGTCGGAACTTCTGTTATGAGATGACTCGGGCAGAAAAATGCAGAATATCAAGGTCGGATGATCTTGGAGGCAAAGCCATAGGTTCTTCTTCAGGTCGCGAGCTTGGGTCACACGCAGCTCGAGGTCTAGTGTTGCCGGCACGGTAGCTCAGGTGTTCGGTAAAAAAAAAAAAAAAAAAAAAAAAAAAAAAAAAAACTGAGTGGAATTATCAACAAACGAACTTTAATGGATGTCATGTGACGTCCACATCGACCAAAAACAACAACGAACAATCTGAAGAAAAAAAGTGTTTATCGTTGCTGCCTCTGGATCACAGGATCCCGAGTTCGATTCCCGACCGCGTTGGGGATATTTCGCCTCCAAAGAGCTCGGTGTTTGTGTTGACCTCACCATTTAATCATCATTCGAGAAAATGTTGAGACTGGACTGTGTGAAAAGTTGGGGACTTTGTACGGGGGCTGATAACGGCTTTGTTGAGCGCCCCACAAACCAAACATCACCAATTCATCATGCATCTTGAATCATATTGCTGTGTTTGATGTCATTTTTAATTGGCAGCAAAACGTGCCAGTGCCTCAGCATGCGTGTACAACTTCCCCCAACCATAGACCAAGGGGGAAACTTGGTGGGGACAAAACAGAAATATTTATTTTTCAAATAAATTTGTGCTGACTAGGACTACATTTCACACTGAAGTCAATAGCCATTCGTAACCACACATTCCCAGTTTTTCTACTCTGCTTCTTCTGTTACCATATATTTTCTCGCTATTAATTGTGATGCTCTGCGTCTAGTAGATACTTCGCAGGCCACAGTACGGTGCTTGGCGGAGGGTGCTTATCCTACTACTAGCCATTGCCTTTCGTGTTCCACTCGCTAACGGAGCGAGGAGAAAACAGCTATCTGTATGCCTCGGTATGGTCCCCAGTATCTCTTCTGTTACTTCGTGGTGCTCACTGAAACTGCACGTTGGTGGCAGTAGCGATCGCTGTGCATCACTCTCAAATGCGGGTTCTCTAAGTTTTCTGTGTAGTACTCCACAAAAAGGGCATCGCATATCCTCCAGGAATTCCGTTTGAGATCACTAATCGTCTTCGTAAAATTCACGTGTTGATGGAGCCTAGTGGTACTACATCTAGCAGTCCATCTCCGAATTGCTTGGATGTCTTCCTGTAATCATACCTGATGGAAGACATTGGCATTCGAGCACTAGTGGTCTATACGTGGTGTTCGTTACAGACAAACAACACTTTCACGAAATTCTTCCAATAAACTAAAGCCGACCGTTTGCCTTCGCTACTACAGTCTTGACATGCTTGTTCCATTTAATATCGCTTTGCAACGCTACCCTCCCTCCCCCCTCCCCCCCCCCCCCCCCCAGCCAGATATTTAACTGACCTGACTGCCAAGCAGCGCACTACTAACGCTGTTATCTAAAATTACGGAATTGTTTTTAGTACTCATCTGCATTAACTTACATTTTTTTTACGTTTAGAGCAAGGTCCCATTCTTCAAACCAACTAGAAATTTTATCTTACTCATGTTATATCCTCCTACAGTCATTCAACGGTGACACATTCTCAAACACCACAGCTTCATTAGCAAACAGCATTAGATTGATGCGCACCCTGTCCGTTAGATCATTTATGTATGAGTATACAGAGGGTAATAGCTCTCCTATCACCCTTCCCGGCAGCGCTCCTGACAAAGCCCTTGTATCTGATGAACATTCGTCGTCGCGGGCAAGGTACTGTGTTTTGTTATTTAAGAAATCTTTGAGCTACTTACACATAGGAGACTCTGTTCCATATCCTCCTGCCATCGTTAACAGTGTGCAGTTGAGAACCGCGTCGAAAGCTTTCCAGGTCTCTGCGTGTCGCTATTTATCCATGGTCCCCTATCATGCAAAAAAAAAGGGACAGCAGGCATACGGGGGGAGGGGTTTATTAGTGATTGGGAGCTCCAACGTTAGGCGGGTGATGGAGCCACTTAGGAAATAGCGGAAAGGTCGGGGAAGAAGGCCAGTGTTCACTCTGTCTGCTTGCCGGGGGGTCTCATCCGAGATGTGGTGGAGGCCCTTCCGGAGGCGATAGAGAGCACTGGGTGCACTCGACTGCAAATTGTTGCTCATGTTAGCACCAGTGTCTCCTGCCGTCTGGGTTCAGAGGTCATCCTCAGTTCATACAGGCGGTTGGCGGAGTTGGTGAAGGCGGAAAGCCTCGCTCGCGGGGTGGAATCAGAACTAACTATTTGTAGCATCGTTCCCAGAACCAATGGCGGTCCTCTGGTTTGGAACCGAGTGGAAACCTTAAACCAGAGTCTCAGACGATTCTGCAGAGATCTGGGGTGCAAAATTTCTCGACCTCCGCTATTGGGTGGATAAATGTAGGGTCCCCCTGAATAGGTCAGGCGTGCGCATCACGCAGGAAGCGGCTATAAGGATAGCGGAGTACGTGTGGAGTGCACATGTGGGTCTTTTAGGTTAGAAAATTCCCTCCCTATTCCCGAAAAGACGCCTCCTGAGACGCGAAAAGGTAGCAGTAGGCAAAACTGCTGCGGAAGCAAAGGGAACTTCACAGCAAACATAAACATAGCCAAAGCCTTGCAGACAAACAAAAATTGCACGAAGTGAAATGTGGTGTGAGGAGGGCTATGCGAGAGGCGTTCAATGAATTCGACAGTAAAGTTCCATGTACTGACTTGACAGAAAATCCTAAGAAATTTTGGTCTTATGTCAAAGCGGTAGGTGGATCAAAACAAAATGTTCAGACACTCTGTGACCAAAATGGTTGTGAAACAGAGGATGACAGACTAAAGGCCGAAATACTAAATGTCTTTTTCCAAAGCTGTTTCACAGAAGAAGACTGCACTTTAGTTCATTCACTAGACTGTAGCACAGACGACAAAATACTAGATATCGAAATAGGTGACAGAGGGATAGAAAAATAATTAAAATCGCTCAAAAGAGGAAAGGCCGCTGGACCTGATGGAATACCAGTTCGATTTTACACAGAGTACGCGAAGGAACTTGCCCCTCTTCTTGCAGCGCTGTACGGTAGGTCTCTATAAGACCGTAGCGTTCCAAAAGATTGGAAAAGCGCACAGGTCACCGCCGTTTTCAAGAAGGGACGTCGAATATATGTGCAGAACTATAGACCTATATCTCTAACGTCGATCAGTTGTAGAATTTTGGAACAACTATTATGTTCGAGTCTTGAGACTTGTAATCCACTCTGTAGGAATCAGCATGGGTTTCGAAAAAGACGATCGTGTGTAGCCCAGCTCGCGATATTCGTCCACGAGACTCAGAGGGCCATAAAAAATGGTTCCCAGTTATATGCCGTGTTTCTTGACTTCCGCAAGGCGTTTGATACAGTTCCCCACAGTTGTTTGATGAACAAAGTAAGAGCGTATGGACTATCAGACCAATGACCAGTTGTGTGATTGGACTGAAGAGTTCCTAGATTATAGAACGCAGCATGTCATTCTCAATAGAGAGAAGTTTTCCGAAGTAAGAGTGATTTCAGGTGTGCAGCAGGGGAGTGTCGTAGGACCGTTGCTATTCGCAATATATATATAAATGACCTTGTGCATAACATCGGAAGCTCACTGAGGCTTTTTGCGGATGATTCTGTAGTACAGCGTGATTCAAAAAGAATACCACAACTTTAAAAATGTGTATTTAATGAAAGAAACATAATATAACCTTCTGTTATACATCATTACAAAGAGTATTTCTAAAGGTTTTTTTTCACTCAAAAACAAGTTCAGAGATGTTCAATATGGCCCCCTCCAGACACTCGAGCAATATCAACCTGGTACTCCAACTCGTTCCACACTCTCTGTAGCATATCAGGAGTAACAGTTTGGATAGCTGCTGTTATTTGTCGTTTCAAATCATCAATGGTGGCTGGGAGAGGTGGCCGAAACATCATAACCTTAACATACCCCCATAAGAAAAAATAGCAGGGGGTAAGATCAGGGCTTCTTGGAGGCCAGTGATGAAGTGCTCTGTCACGGGCTGCCTGGCGGCCGATCCATCGCCTCGAGTAGTTGACGTTCAGGTAGTTACGGACAGATAATTGCCAATGTGGTGGAGCTCCATCCTGCTGAAATATGAATTGTTGTGCTTCTTGTTCGAGCTGAGGGAACAGCCAATTCTCTAACATCTCCAGATACTGTAGTCCAGTTACAGTAGCACCTTCGAAGAAAAAGGGACCAAAAATTTTATTGGCTGAAATGGCAAAGAAAACGTTCACCTTAGGCGAGTCACGTTCATACTGAGTTGTTTCCCGCGGATTCTCAGTGCCCCATATACAGACATTGTGACGGTTGACTTTCCCGTTAGTGTGGAAAGTTGCTTCATCACTAAACACAATCTTTGAAACGAAAGATTCATCTGTTTCCATTTGAGCAAGGATAAATTCACAGAAATCGATTCTTTTAATCTTATCAGCTGCAGACAGTTTTCAGACGATAAGGTTTCATAACTAACCTTTTTCGTAGGACTCTCCATACAGTTGATTGTGGAATTTGCAGCTCTCTGCTAGCTCTGCAAGTCGATTTTCCTGGGCTGCGAACAAATGCTTGCTGGATGCTTGCTACATTTTCATCACTCGTTCTCGGCCGTCCAGAACTTTTCCCTTTGCACAAACACCCATTCTCTGTAAACTGTTTATACCAACGTTTAATACACCACCTATCAGGAGGTTTAATACCATACTTCGTTCGAAATGCACGCTGAACAACTGTCGTCGATTCACTTCTGCCGTACTCAATAACACAAAAAGCTTTCTGTTGAGCGGTCGCCATCTTAGCATCAACTGACGCTGACGCCTAGTCAACAGCGCCTAAAGCGAACAAATGTACAAGTAAATGAAACTTTATAGCTCCCTTAATTTGCCGACAGATAGTGCTTAGCTCTGCCTTTTGTCGTTGCAGAGTTTTATATTCCTAAAGTTATGGTATTCTTTTTGAATCACCCTGTATATCGAGAGGTTGCAACAATGGGAAATTGTACTGACATGCAGGAGGATCTGCAACGAATTGACGCATGGTGCACGGAACGGCAATTGAATCTCAATGTAGACAAGTGTAATGCGCTGCGAATACATAGAAAGAAAGATCCTTCATTATTTAGCTACAATATGGCAAGTCAGCAAATGGAAGCAGTTAGTTCTATAAATTATCCCGGAATAGGCATTAGGAGTGATTCAAAATGGAATGACCATATAAAATTAATCGTCGGTAAAGCAGATGACAGACTGAGATTCATTGGAAATGCAGTCCGAAATGTAGTCCGAAAACAAAGGAAGTAAATTACAGTACACTTGTTCGCCCACTGCTTGAATGGACCCGGTGTGGGATCCGTAGCAGATAGGGTTGATGGAAGAGATAGAGAAGATCCAACGGAGAGCAGCGCGCTTCGTTACAGGATCATTTAGTAATCGCGAAAGCGTTACGGAGATGATAGATAAACTCCAGTGCAAGACTCTGCAAGAGACACGCTCAATAGCTGGGTACTGGCTTTTGCTGAAACTTCGAGAACATACTTTCACCGAGGAGTTTAGAGAGATTAGAGGCATACCGACAATCTTTCTTTCCACGAACAATACGAGACTGAAACTGATGAACTGTATTATCGTGTTGAAGCAGCATGGGCAGCTGTACCTGTACACGCCATCCAAACTCTGTTTGACTCAATGCCCAGGCGTATCAAAATGGTTCAAATGGCTCTGAGCACTATGGAACTCAACTTCTAAGGTCATCAGTCCCCTAGAACTTAGAACTACTTAAACCTAACTCACCTAAGGACAGCGCACACATCCATGGCCGAGGCAGGATTCGAACCTGCGACCGCAGCGGTCGCACGGTTCCAGACTGTAGCGCCTAGAACCTCTCGGCCACAGAGGCCGGCCCAGGCGTATCAAGGCTGTTATTACGGCCGGAGGTGGTTGTTCTGGGTGCTGATTTCTCAGGATCCCTGCACCCAAATTGCGTGAATATGTAATCACATGTCAGTTCTAGTATAATATATTTGTCCAATGAATACCTGTTTATCATCTGCGTTTCTTGTTGGCGTAGCAATTGTAATGGCCAGTAGCGTAGTCTGTGTTAATTTTGGCATTGCGTTACATTAGTTAATTGCGTTAGAACTGAGAATTTTTCACTTAAGGAATCCGGGCCGGAATGAATATTCGCTAATTTCCTACTCAATCTCGAACGTGAGAATTTTTAAATTGTCCTTAATCAAATATTTCTGTTTCCTTGGGCCTTTAATTTCGAGGCAGTTGGCAGCGGGGATCGAGGTGAGCGCCACCCATTAATCAGCGCGCGGCTCCAGAGGCCCCTCCGTTTCTTTATTAAGGCGGCAGGCGCGCCTGCCGCGACGCGATAGCGCCCCAACAATTAGCTCAAGTGCTGGCCGACCTGCTAATGGCCGCGGCATTTCGCAACTACTCCAAACTTCCCAAGATATACTGCGAAAAATAAACCCAAGTTTTAATTATTTTTACTGGAGGAAACACAACGGCAGTTTGCCGGCACCACCAAACACTGGAGTGCAACCCCCTGCGAGCGGCGGGCGCGAGGACATTAGTGACGTCGCCAGGCGGGCACAACGGTTTGACAGCCGAACAATGGCGCGAAATTAAATACTTTATTTCCCCTCACGTGCGAAGGTTTGCTGTATTCGAGCCTCATTTGACAGATTCATTAGTTTTCTGCTCGTTTGTTTCGGAGTAATCAGGACCTTTTGTTTCATAAATCGTAAAATTTTTGGCGCTGTACGGTGAAAAATAGCCCCTTTTGTTGCTGTACTGAAAGCGATCGATGTTAATACAGCCAACTGAACTTCCACAAACACACGAAAACTGTAGGCGAGAATACTATCTTCATCTACGCATACACTCCTGGAAATGGAAAAAAGAACACATTGACACCCGTGTGTCAGACCCACCATACTTGCTCCGGACACTGCGAGAGGGCTGTGCAAGCAATGATCACACGCACGGCACAGCGGACACACCAGGAACCGCGGTGTTGGCCGTCGAATGGCGCTAGCTGCGCAGCATTTGTGCACCGCCGCCGTCAGTGTCAGCCCAGTTTGCCGTGGCATACGGAGCTCCATCGCAGTCTTTAACACTGGTAGCATGCCGCGACAGCGTGGACGTGAACCGTATCTGTAGTTGACGGACTTTGAGCGAGGGCGTATAGTGGGCATGCGGGAGGCCGGGTGGACGTACCGCCGAATTGCTCAACACGTGGGGCGTGAGGTCTCCACAGTACATCGATGTTGTCGCCAGTGGTCGGCGGAAGGTGCACGTTCCCGTCGACCTGGGACCGGACCGCAGCGACGCACGGATGCACGCCAAGACCGTAGGATCCTACGCAGTGCCGTAGGGGACAGCACCGCCACTTCCCAGCAAATTAGGGACACTGTTGCTCCTGGGGTATCGGCGAGGACCATTCGCAACCGTCTCCATGAAGCTGGGCTACGGTCCCGCACACCGTTAGGCCGTCTTCCGCTCACGCCCCAACATCGTGCAGCCCGCCTCCAGTGGTGTCGCGACAGGCGTGAATGGAGGGACGAATGGAGACGTGTCGTCTTCAGCGATGAGGGTCGCTTTTGGCTTGGTGCCAATGATGGTCGTATGCGTGTTTGGCGCCGTACAGGTGAGCGCCACAATCAGGACTGCATACGACTGAGGCACACAGGGCCAACACCCGGCATCATGGTGTGGGGAGCGATCTCCTACACTGGCCGTATACCTCTGGTGATCGTCGAGGGGACACTGAATAGTGCACGGTACACCCAAACCGTCATCGAACCCATCGTTCTACCATTCCTAGACCGGCAAGGGAACTTGCTGTTCCAACAGGACAGTGCACGTCCGCATGTATCCCGTGCCACCCAACGTGCTCTAGAAGGTGTAAGTCAACTACCCTGGCCAGCAAGATCTCCGGATCTGTCCCCCATTGAGCATGTTTGTGACTGGATGAAGCGTCGTCTCACGCGGTGTGCACGTCCAGCATGAACGCTGGTCCAACTGAGGCGCCAGGTGGAAATGGCATGGCAAGCCGTTCCACAGGACTACATCCAGCATCTCTATGATCGTCTCCATGGGAGAATAGCAGCCTGCATTGCTGCGAAAGGTGGATATACACTGTACTAGTGCCGACATTGTGCATGCTCTGTTGCCTGTGTCTATGTGCCTGTGGTTCTGTCAGTGTGATCATGTGATTTATCTGACCCCAGGAATTGTGACAATAAAGTTTCCCCTTCCTGGGACAATGAATTCACGGTGTTCTTATTTCAATTTCCAGGAGTGTGACATTGTAAATTTACTAAAAGTTCATCCGATTACACGTATTTTTCCTATTACATCAATTGTAATATGAATAGTAAATAAAATGACTGTGTTAGAAATACAAGAAACTGACGAACGGAACTCAATCCATCGATCCAACGATACGGGGCTTGGACGTTATCCACTCGTTTGCCGCCGCTTCGTGGTAAAAATGGCCACGCACAGGTACATATTTGACGACCGACGATATTTTGCGATTTTCTCAATAACGCTTGAGAAGTACGCGCTACTGCTTACACATTTTGTTGTCCTCATGCAGTACTACTAATGTGCGAATTTTGCAGTAAATCTGCGTTCCAAACGTTGTGGCCTCCCCTTGTAAGATTATTTTCTACCTTTCCACTCTCATGTGGGGAACAACGAACACTGAAATCTTTCCGTAGAAGCTACAGTTACTCTTACTTTTTTTATATAGATCATTTTTCCCTTTGTAGATGGGATTGAAAAAATATTTTCGTATTTTGAGGATGAAGTTTCTGATTGAAATTTCATGAAAAGGTCGCACCGCATTGAGTGACGTCGTTATTTTAATGAGTGTCACCCAAAATCGCGCAATACACGCAAAAAGAGGAAAAAACACATATAACGAAGGAATCATCTGAATGGGACAGAAATAGGTAGCCGTGATGTGCGTGTGCAGACAAAAACAAGATTACAATTCCAGAAAAAACTGAATGATTCATTCAAGAGAATAAGACTAACGAATTGAGCAAGTCAAAAACGTTTTGGCCTACCTCTGGCCCTTATACAAGCAGTCGACTGATAAAGTAGTTGGAACTCCTTCTGACTGATATGGTGCCAAATTCTGTCCAATTGCGGCGGATCGGTCTAAAAAAGAAAGTTCGCTAGCACTTAGTGAAGCAAGCTGCAAATTAATATACACCTACCTCAGTACAGTGTTCGTTCACCATCCATTGCTCTGCTTTCGTAGGTACTACGAAGACGATGTTAAAAGCAGCGTTCAAGAAAACCATCGTCCGTACTTATGTTTGTACAGTCCGCAAAACTCGGTAGCTACATATCCTGTAATATAACAAAATTTCGGGTGGAGGAGGGTTGCTTCATCTTTTTAGAATAATGTCAAAATGCGGCAAAATTTCTTTATTGGCTTGAGAAGCTAAACTAAACAGGTACCATCTGCCCACATTTACACTACTGGCTAATGTCACTGATCCTCAGCTCACAGTTAATACAATTTCGTACACAAGCAAGACAACCAGAAATGTACTCCAGTTCTACCCGAATTATTACGCGATTTCACAGTCTATAATCTGCTACAATATGTGAGTTTACATTCGGCACGTTTCAGTGGATTCTTTAAAGGAATTTGTTCGCCCAAAAAATGTTCCGTATTTGAATACTGAATTTGGCACGAGGTATTTCACTACACAAAGGGCAAGAGTTCATAGGCGTTTATCTCTCCAACAAATTAGCTGACAACGCTCTAATTTTCACCACCTGTCCGTAAATGCATCTACTTTCACGGCGATATAAACCGAACGTGAAATAACACTACCTTCTTCATTTTACATATAACTTTTTCGGACACATTTAACATGTTTGACTCATAGAGCATATACTACTTGATAGAGCGTGGGAAAGACTTCACTCTGATGGGATGATCAAATGAACAGCCAATCAGATCAATCTTTCAAGATAATATTCACGCCTAAACTGTTTTACTCCAGTCAACATTCTCAGATGCATTTACGTCATTTTATGCTGCAAATATTAATAAAATGTTCCACCAAACCTAACGAAACAAAAACTAGTTTTGAAATAACTTTAGAAGAACATTACCCTACAAATAATTATTCTGGCTGCCTTCTTACAAAAACAAGCACACTTGGACATACGTCATCATCAAGTAGGGACAACTAAAGCTTTCGTTGCAACAGCTTTTTGCAGACTTTCCCATGACCAAGTTACATAATGTTTAACAGGAGATAATATTGAATGTTTGTGTATGTCCCAAACACCCACCCTCATTTACTCACACAACAAAACAAGAAGTTCTGAAATTAATATTGACTTTCAGTGAAGTTTGTATTATGAAAATGAAAAACATTGAACGTACAAAAAATCTAACACATTGATCTTGTAAGCGTATTGTCATATCGCTGGCTTAGTTTTGGTGCATCTTTGCGGGCAGTCGCGTCTGTAGTGAGTCGAGCACAGGACACCAAACTGTTATGTTGTGTAGTGTGTAGCTCTGCTTGTAGAAGCATTGTTAGTATTCAGGTTGAAGTGTTGCTACAAGTGCTATTGTACTAAAGTGATGACATATGGAATTAGTTCAGAGGAAAGTGCGTCTAGAAGTAATTGAAAATGAGCAGTGGCGTTAATAACGTATTTATGTATCCTCTCGTTGCGTGTTGCATAGTATCGATCATCTGCGCCGTGTTCGGTCTCCAAGAATGAACAAATGTGAATCAGTAATACTATTTACCACAAAAGAGTGCAATCAAGTGCCAGTGATTTGTACCGAGCTTGAGAACGTGCGTTCGATCATCCCGTTTCCGCATCATCAACAATCAGCCGCGCCGCGACGGTTACGCGCACTCTCGTACAAGTGAGAACTGAGAACTGAAAAATTAACTTTACGAACGGTGTTGTATCATTACTAGTGGCAAGGAGGACTGTGGTGTCACCGCCAGACACCACACTTGCTAGGTGGTAGCCTTTAAATCGGCCGCGGTCCGGTAGTATACGTCGGACCCGCGTGTCGCCACTATCAGTGTTTGCAAACCGAGCGCCGCCACACGACAGGTCTAGAGAGACTTTCTAGCACTCGCCCCAGTTGTACAGCCGACTTTGCTAGCGATGGTTCACTGACAAAATACGCTCTCATTTGCCGAGACGATAGTTAGCATAGCCTTCAGCTACGTTATTTGCTACGACCTGGCAAGGCGCCATTATCAGTTACTATTGAGATTGTGAATTATGTACCGTCAAGACCGACGTTCGTCATTAAAAGTTAAGTATTCCACCAGCTACGTCCGTTGTTTCTAAATTCTAATTTCCTTGTCCTGTTCCAGACCTCACGCCAGCTAAAACGCGTGCCTTTCGGCCTCCTCTGGCAACACGGTGCTGGCTCTCCTGTCAACCACAACAAGGACTATTAATAGATATCTGTATGTGTGACGAGCGTAAGAACTTTCGTTCGATCATTCGGCTTCCGCATGATCAACAATCACTCGCGTCGTTTCGGTTACGCGTACGCTCGTCTGAACTATATTTTGCACTGATAATCATCAAGACTTAATTGGGATAAACATTTGTGAATTAGAATGTAAACAGTGCAACCTGCGATTTTTCTTTAATCGTCTCAGAATATAGTTGTTCATACCAAACGTCGAACAGTGTTGTGTTTTAACATTGAGTGGCTCCCCTAAAGCCACTTGCATATTTCGATAGATAATTTCATGCAAGCCAGCAGCAGTGTGCAGCAGCACAGTACGACCGCCGCGGGATTACCAGGTACGTCGTATGGACAGGGCGCAAGGTCAAGAGAAGCAACGGTCACGAAACGACAAACCGTTTAAAGGACCCCCCCCCCCCCCCACCCATTCGTACTCCCGGGCGTGTTACAACCTAACATTTTGTAAGCTCCTGTATTAATTACAAATGGTGGTAGAAGACAAAATCTTATGCACCCGAACTGACTTTAATCGTACTAGTGTCGGTATCTGGCGTTTTAGGTAATTTTCTCTAGTGTTGAAAATACCCCACCCAGAAAGCTGAGATTTTGCAAACAGCTTGTTTTTTAATAACAAAAGGCTACATATTAAGTTTTATCAAAATTGAATAACATTTAGTTTCGTTTATTTAGATTCTTAGGGGCTTGAATATTTTGTCGCTGGAACTGACACAGGTAGCACAGCGCACGGTATACTAGCGACAGGTGCGAGTGAATCACGCCGAGATACCAGCGGCTGTGACCGCCACCGGCTCAAAAGCTACGAGCCCGTACTGCATTAAAATACACTACTGGCCATTAAAATTGCTACACCGCGAAGATGACGTGCTACAGACGCGAAATTTAACCGACAGCAAGAAGATGCTGTGATATGCAAATTATTAGCTTTTCAGATCATTCACACAAGGTTGGCGCCGGTGGCGACACCTAGAGCGTGTTGACACGAGCAAAGTTTCCACCAGATTTCTCATACACAAACAGCAGTTGACCGGCGTTACCTGGTGAAACGTTGTTGTGATGCCTCGTGTAAGGAGGAGAAATGCGTACCACCACGTTTCCGACTTTGATAAAGGTCGCGATTGCGGTTTATCGTATCGCGACATTGCTGCTCGCGTTGGTCGAGATCCAATGACTGTTAGCACAATATGGAATCGGTGGGTTCAGGAGGGTAATACGGAATGCCGTGCTGGATCCCAAAGGACTCGTATCACTAGCAGTCGAGATGACAGGCATCTTATGTGCATGGCTGTATCGGATCTTGCAACTACGTCTCGATCCCTGAGTCAACAGATGAGGACGTTTGCAAGACAACAACCATCTGGACGAACAGTTCCACTACGTTTGCAGCAGCATGAACTATCAGCTCGGAGACCTTGAGTGCGGTTACCCTTGACGCTGCATCACAGACAGGAGCGCCTGCGATGGTGTACTCATGACGAACATGGGTGCATGAATCCAGGTTCCGTTTACAGCATCATGATGGTTGCATCCGTGTTTGGCGACATCGCGATGAACGCACACTGGAAGCGTGTATTCGTCATCGCCATACTGGCGTATCACCTGACGTGACGGTATGGGGTGCCATTGGTTAAACGTCTCGGTCACCTCTTGTTCGCTTTGACGGCACGCTGAACAGTGGACGTTTCATTTGAGATGTGTTACGACCCATGGCTCAACCTTTCATTCGATCCCTGCGAAACCCTAGATTTCAGCAGGATAATGTACGACAACATGTTGCAGGTCCTGTACGAGCCTTTGTGGATACAGAAAATGTTCGACTGCAGCCCTGGGCAGCACGTTCTCCAGATCTCTCACCAATTGAAAACGTCTGGTCAATGGTGGCGGAGCAACTGACTCGTAACAATACGCCAGTCACTACTCTTGATGAACTGTGGTATCGTGTCGGGCTGCTGTACCTGTACACGCCATCCAAGCTCTGTTTGACTCAATGCCCAGTCATATCAAGGCCGTTATTACGGCCAGGGGTGGATGTTCTGGGTACTGATTTCTCAGGATCTATGCACCCAAATTGCGTGAAAATGTAATAACGTCAGTTGTAGTATAATATATTTTTCCAATGAATACCCGTTTATCATCTGCATTTCTTCCTGGTTTAGCAATTTTAATGGCCAGTAGTGTACTATTGCGGACTGACTCGCGACGTTACACAACTGGCACTTAAGCTCGTGAAAATCCAGAGCTGGTTGGAGGGCGCTGCACGTAATGCTCCAAATGCTCTCTGTTGTGCAGAAATCCGGAAACCTCGTTGGTCAAGGTAGGGTTTCGTTAGCATGAAGATAAGCAGCAGAAACTCTTGCGTTTGTGTGCGGGCGTTACCTAGGGTGAAATGTAAGTCCAGGATGGATTGATCTGAAGGGCAAGAAAATATCTTTGCTGGTTTTCGGGGCTCAGTCACAAGCGGGACTCGTTAGTGAACACAATTCTACTGCAGTAAACGAGGTTGCTGGTCTAAAAGCATCTGGAGATGTTCCGGACAGAGGTGGGATACCAACCTGACAGTTACGCCCCATACGGCCTGACAACCAGGATTCATTATCTGTAGCGCTGTTTTACTTCATAGCAAGGCCCCCTTTGATTTTCGTCCGGGCAACCTTATAGCGCAGCGATGCGTCGACGATTTTCTACGCACCGATGTGTTGCCCTTCAAGGGAAGCCATCTTGCGCTTCGATTTCAGCAAGAGAATGCCCGCCTGCACACTGCGATAATGTCTACTGCTCGTCCCCATGATTGCAAAACCCTATTTTGGCCATCGAGATCTCCGGATCCCTCCCAGTTGATATTGTTTGGAACAGTAGGTCAGGGCCTCCAATCAGATCTGGATTTTGACGGTTAACGCGTCAATTGGGCCGGTATCCATTATGAGGACATCCAACAACACTGTCAATGAATTTTAAGCCGAATAACTGTTCTCATAAGGGCCAGAGGTGGCGCAATGGTATATTGACTTGCTCTTTCTCTTGAATACATTATTCATTTTTCTGAAATTGTAGTGCTATACTTGTCTGTACATGTACATCATATCTACCGATTACCGTTGCATTCGAACAATTGCTTCGCTGTGTGTCATTTTTTGTCTTAGAATGTATTTGCGCGATACTCTCTCCCATTTTTAAAGATAATACAAAACTAGCTGTCCTTCGTTGTACTTTCTCGGTGTCCTCCGCCAGTCTTATCTGGTAAGAATCTCACACTGCGCAGCAGTACTTCAGAAGAGGGCGCAAAAGCGTAATGCAGGTAGTTTGTCTACATCTACATCTACATCCATACTCCGCAAGCCACCTGACGGTGTGTGGCGGAGGGCACTTTAAGTACCTTTATTGGTTCTCCTTTCTATTCCAGTCTCGTATTGTTCGTGGAAAGAAAGATCGTCGGTAGGCCTCTGTGTGGGCTCCAATCTCTCTGATTTTATCCTCATGGTCTCTTCGCGAGATATACGTAGGAGGGAGCAATATATTGCTTGACTCCTCGGAGAAGGTATGTTCTCCAAACTTCAACCAAAGCCCCTACCTAGCTACTGAGCGTCTCTCTTGCAGACTCTTCCACTAGAGTTTATTTATCATCTCAGTAACGCTTTCGCGATTACTAAATGATCCTGTAACGAAGCGCGCTTCTCTCCGTTGGATTTTCTCTATCTCTTCTATCAGCCCTATCTGGTACGAATCCCTCAGCGATGAGCAGTATTCAAGCAGTGGGCCAACAAGTGTACTGTAACCTACTTCCTTTGTTTTGCATTTCCTTAGGATTCTTCCAATGAATTTCAGTCTGGCATCTGCTTTGCCGACGATTAATATTTTATGGTCATTCCATTTTAAATCACTCCTAATGCCTACTCAAACATAATTTATGGAATTAACTGCTTCCAGTTGCTCCCCTGCTATATTGTAGCTAAATGATAAAGAATCTTTCTTTCTGTGTATTCGCAGCACATTACACTTCCGTACATTGAGATTCAGTTGCCATTCCCTGCAACATGCGTCAATTCGTTGCAGATGCTCCTGCATTTCAGTACAATTTTCCATTCTTACAACCTCTCGATATACTACAGCATCATCCGCAAAAAGCCTCAGTGAACTTCCGATGTTATCCACAAGGTCATTTATATATACTGATAATAGCAACGGTCCTGCGACACTCCCCTGCAGCACACCTGAAATCACTCTTACTTTTATCTAGGAACTCTTCAATCCAATCACACAATTGGTCTGATAGTCCATATGCTATTACTTTGTCCATTAAACGGCTGTGGGGAACTGTATCAAACGCCTTTCGGATGTCAAGAAACTCAGCATCTAACTGGGAACCCGTGTCTATGGCCCTCTGCGTCTGGTGGACGAATAGCGTGAGCTGGGTTTCACACGATGTGCTTTGTAAATTTTCTGCCAATAAAACACAACCTTTGGTTCGTCTTCCTCAAATTCTGTTTTATGATTCCAGTTTTAGATGATCATAATTGCAATTCCTAGGTATTCAGCTGAATTGATAGCTTCTACGTTTGTATCTTTTACCGCGTAACTGTAATTTAAGTGGTTCATTTCAGTATTCATGTGAACGACTTTGCACTTTTTACTGTTTCTAATCAAATGTCACTTTTCACACCAAACAGTTCTCTTACCCAAGTCAGTCGTTCTCAAACTTCTTTGCTCTGGATCTCCCTTACCGAGGAAAAATAGTATAGCCCACTACCCGGTGTGGCCTCTTTTCTTGATAAAAGTAGCTATTTCTTTATATTTTCTTTGTCTTATTCTCAGTTTTACCAAATTCAGTTTGAAGGATTTCACTCAATCGAAACCAGGACTAAATGAATTATTTCCGCTTGAACTTCACATTTTCTAAAACATTAATAGCTACTGATTTTAAATAATGGGGCTTTTAAAAGTATACCAGTTCCAGATGATGTAAAAAATTACACTTATTAATAGAATCTATATAACAGGAGACTGCCCGACCTTATGTTCAATGATTTCACAAGTAATATCATAAACAGAGATATTCCTTCCATATGATGTTAAAACTTTTGAGACAGTATGAGAGTGTAGCCTTTCACTGGAACTGGTCGAACGATCAGTGGCAACGTTAGCTGCCGTTGTTGGGAAAATCAAGACTTTGTGTTTAACACCGAAAATACAGATAAAATACTTTCTACACCATTCAAAACTTTTCGCCGTTTAATATCCGTTGATAACTTGAACTGTACTTCTGATTGTGAATCTGTAAGCTTTATTACAGAAACTGTATTTAATGCATAATCGATGTAGTAGTGTATTTATTTCTGACTGTATATAGCTGATTGTAAATACGTTGTTTCAAAAGTAAGGTTTCGACCAGTAGACATTCATCGTCAATTGAGTGAAGTGTATGGGTACACGTGTATAAGCATTCAACACGTCCGCAAATGGTGTAGGGAGTTTGCCAACGGCCCTACGGACGTCCACGACGAACAACGAAGCGGGAGGCCGTCGATCTGCGACCAAGTTGTGGCGAAAGTTGAGCAAATACTGCTAGAAGATCGGCGAATCACCATCCGGCAACTGGCTGCTCAAATTCCTGAGTCTTCTGAATCTTCAACTGACAGCATATTGCATGAAAAGCTAGGCTACCACAAGGTGTGCGCGCGCTGGGTACAGCACATGCTACAGAAGTCTACAAATAAAATGGTTCAAATGGCTGTGAGCACTATGGTGATTAACATCTGAGGTCATCAGTCCCCTAGAACATACAACTACTTAAACCTAACTAACCTAAGGATATCACACACATCCATGCCCGAGGCAGGATTCGAACCTCCGACCGTAGCGGTCACGCGGTTCCAGACTGTAGAACCGCACGGCCACACGAGCCGCCAGTCCACAACAGCAGCGGATCGACTGAACTCGGAAGTTCTGGAGTGAATACGACGAGAATAAGGAAGACTTCCTAGATTCCATTGTTATGGAGGATGAACCGTGATGCGATTACGTTACTCCGGAAACGAAACAACAATCGCGCCAATGGAAACACATCAGATCGCCACCAGCAAAGAAGTTTAAGCAGCAGTTGCCAGCAGGAAAAATCATGGCCTCGGTGTTTTGGGACCGGCGTGGTGTACTGCTCATTGATTTTATGCCTATAGGTACCATTTCCGTCAAAGTCAGTAATTTTAGGGGTACTCCCAAATCTTTCATAGTTTGGAGACTCTTATTCCTGTCTGACTGTCGCATACCCGTTTAATTAATTAGTTGTACAACTAACGTAGTTGCTTGTCGTATTCATAATGCTTTTACGTTTGTCGTAATAAAAATATCTTGTCCATTGTAGAGCTATGTCTCCTTAATCCGTTATGCTCATCACACCTATTGGTTGGGAGGGTAAGGTATTACTAAATACCTCATATGTTGTAGTTAAGAGAACAATACCACGTTAATTCAAAAATGGTTCAAATGGCTCTGAGCACTATGGGGATTAACACTTGACGTCCTCAGTCTCCTAGAACTTAGAACTACTTAAACCTAACTAACCTAAGGACATCACACACATCCATGACCGATGCATGATTCGAACCTGCAACCGTAGCGCCTAGAACCGCTCGGCCACTCTGGCTGGCCCCACGTTTATTACTACACTCTGACTTATCGGCTTTCGTATTTAACGGGCATGCTTCTCAACAAAATGGTACTACACAACAAATAGTTCGAAGCAGTGATACATATCTGGCGGAATAGATCGCTTGTTATAATTTTTGTCTCAGAAGGACACCCAAATAATTTGCATGATCATGAATTATTACAAAAGTTGTGGGACGTCAGCACCAAAGAGGGCAGCTTACTTAAATGCGAAATCATTTCTTCAGCTTTTATCCTTATCGTAAATGAGAATTGGTATATTGCAAATGTAGAAGTAATTAACAGCTCCATTCTGTGTTTGTAAGGACTGTTTTCAAAGTTATTTATCGCTGTTTCAGATCACTTTACACAAAACCGATTAAACTTTGGTGACGAATTCACCATTGTTACACTGTTACATTAGTGCCTAGTTCTTTCTGAGATCGTGTTTTGGTTTTACTGAGTTGAAGAGGACACGGATTGTGTCCCGAGCAAGTAGCGAAGTCGCTTCCTTATGCCAGAAATATTTTTCGTCACCAGCATTTGGACAGTAATGAAAGCCATTTCCTGACACAGAGTGACAAATCACAAGACCACGTAATTATCCTACATAAAATTAAAATCTCTCCTTGGCGTCCTGAATAGCGTGACAATATAACAATTATGGTGATTCATCCATCAGCTAAGTACCTCATTTCTAACACTAATATACAAGCTGATTGTTCACAGGGTGCCTCTTCTATGATCAGTCCAGAAGCAGGAGCAGTTTCATTTTCAGTACCTTGGCTTCAGTGCGTTGCACATCTAAGCGCCGGAAGGGTGTAGGGTAAGCCCGGAAGAGTTGGACCACTTTTTTTCTTCGCATAAAATTTGTGCGTTCTTCTACTTTTCTGACTTCTGGCAGTACGTTCGTATAGAGTGTCATAAACTCAAGAACAATATATTATTAACACACTAACTCTTAAAACACAAGAGATGTGATAAAATGAAAATATATATGGTCTGCTGGAGATATGGACCATATAAAAATGGCTATACATACAGAAAAAAGTCAATTAAAATTTCTTACTTTTGTTTGAATAATATTTTAATGAATACAGCAGAATACTGTTAAATATTTTAGTCCAAAACAATTTTACCAGTTTATCACAAATCTTGATTTAACATTGGCTTTTCTAATGATTTGTTGGTTGTGATCAAGCATTAGCCTATCTGTCTATCACCACAGCAGTTACACTTATTACCAAAGGTTGACGATCGTGAATAGGCAACACACTGAATTCATCAATTGAAGACATAAAGTCTGAAAATGAGCCCGTGATCATATTTTAGCACTTTATTTTACAGGTAGCTCTTGATTACACAAACACTTACACTTCGCTGTTACCGGTTTCGGTTACTGCCGTCTTCAAATTTGTTACAAATGTAGATTTTTAAGTACGGATCTAATTTCACCTTTGGTGTGTGAGTATATGTTTTATTGTCTGACTCACGTTTTGCAGTGTGAACCAATTTTGTTTAATGACTACGCATACGGCATTTTAACCATTAGATTTATGATACTGGTTAATCGTGTACCGCAGCTATAGTACACTCTGCTGGCCACAGTATATATAAGTACCAGACGCATTCTGATCGTCGCCAGCACTTACTATGTACCTACATGTTTATTTTGACCCTGATAGTGCATCAGAATATTTTATGATACGCATGTTTGGTATACATGGCTGTTAATCATGTAAATACATTTTATCTTTGTTATATAGCACCAGGTCTTTTATAGATTTACCATCAGAAAACTGAACTTAGTTGGTTACAGTCTGTTTTTTTTTCTTTGGGATCAAGATGGACCAGTAAAATAAAACACTGAATCCAATCGTCATTTTTATTAGTTTCGTAACAGATTCACCACAGCCAAACACATTCAACCTAATCTCATTCATCAAAGTTATCTTTGTAATCTTCAATAATTTCTGCATCTGATGAACGTGGTAAGCTATTCGCAGTATTTTTCTTACTGAGCTCCTTCAGTCTGTTTTCCTCTTCACAAGTACTGCCTTTTCCTGTTTCTTCTTTTTTATCCCTCTTTTTCGTTACAGTAGACTTTAGGTCTTTGGGTACATTTGCGGGCTTTCTCTTAAGGTTCATGGTTTTATCAACAGAAGGAAAAGGCTATATTTCTTCCAAAAGTTTTGTCTTTGTTGGCTTAGGGGTAACCAGTTATCAGCCAGTAATCTTGAAAGGTTTAGGTTTAGTGGTTGTAGAGTCCGCAGTTTTGTAGGGGAAGAATTTTGACTTGTGCAGATAACTCTGCTCATTTATTGTACTTGAAATCACTAGGTATTTTGACGTTCTCTGAAGTGGTTGAGAGTCTGCTTTTCCATTTGATGTTGTTGACATATCTTCCGAGAAATAAGTGTAGTCTGATACTGCGTCCATCTTCAGTGTTTTGAAACTAAATTTAAGTGTGTACCATCTCTCTCACATTAGAACAAGTGGTCCATCTCTCCCAAATAATATTGGTTCCCTTCTCCCAAAAGTCTCTGAGAGATTGACCACCCTGATTTCTGTCTGTAGGCAGTGAACTCGGTTACCATATTACGTTAGTTCATGCCTACACATTTGTCAAGCTCGCACCACAGATCCTTCAATAATATTGCGCCAACTAAACCTTAATACTAAAATTATGTAATGAAATGATAAAACGTTTCGACTTATCAGAAGAGAGAACGTGATATTTCTCCAGAACTAACACGAAAATGGTAGCATACTTCTGTACCACGTTTGTTCACAAAAGAGCTTCCTCGCAAGTAGCTCCAGCGGCGCATTGGTGAAATACACCACTGGTCCGCCTCACCCAGTGATTCACCTCTCACGGACTTGGCCTACGAAGTTGTCAAACCGTTTTGCAGTGACGGTATTCAGAGAGACGCATGCCTTGTAAGTTGCGCGATTTGGAATATCTGAATCACAGCTGATGAAAAGCATCATGTAAGCTGTATTCAACAGTATGTAGATAATGCGAACCATGCCAAGAACGAGAAATTTCCGCGTGAAAACAGCACTGTGTAAGAGTCGTTTAATGTGGAGGCAGTGCATCTACAAGCTCAAAAAGCAGAAGTGAAGTTTTTCTGACACAGGGACGGCATTTTAGCATAATCTTATTGCCTTTTTTGGCCACAACATCAAGAAAATGTGTCGCAAAACAGATGGGTAGTAGCTAATGCTCCAACGTATTTTACTCTAAACCAGTTGTTCCCAACAGGTGGTCCGCGGACCCCCAAGGGTCCGTGAGCTATGACAGAGCGGTCCGCAAGATGCTACTAGAATAAAAAATAAATTAAATATATTTCGTATGATAACAGTTTTTTTATTTTGTTTTGGCCGCTTGCTGCATGAGCAGAGCTTTTGAGAATGCTAACTTCTGCGTATAGCGTGTTCCTAGAGCCAACTGATACTAGCACACACTAGCGGAAAATTAGAATTAGATAGAGGTAAATTGTTCTGCTGTATGGCGTTAGAGCCGGCCGGAGTGACCGAGCGGTTCTAGGCGCTACAGTCTGGAACCGCGCGACCGCTACGGTCGCAGATTCGAATCCTGCCTCGAGCATGGATGTGTGTGATGTCCTTAGGGTAGTTAGGTTTACGTAGTTCTAAGTTCTAGGGGACTGATGACCTCAGAAGTTAAGTCCCATAGTACTCAGAGCCATTTGAACCATTATAGTATTAGACTGCCCGGCTTGACTCTTTGCAGCTGACAACTGACAGTCACTTTACACAGAAACTCACAATTCAGACGACAATCGGCCATTGTTCATTTATTGCTGGTGCTTTCGCAGACCGTGTTGTTTACATATTAAATATTCTGTATTAAAACAGTAGTGTATGTAAAGCATTGTTTTCTAAGTACCAAAAATAGAAAACGTATAAAAAGACACTTGGCTTTTTTAGGTACTTGATACTGTGATATGACAAGGTACCAATCATGCTCGATGAGGGGGTCCTCGAGAAAATGTTGCTGGGAACCCCTGCTATAAACGAAACTACTGACAGGAAGAATAGTTTTGTTCTGGTATCTTAGTGGAATCCTTAACTGGAGTATAAGCAGAGACCATGATTTTGTTAACTTGCTTTCTTTAAAAAACAGACGATGCCAAAATTGTTCAAAATCTCATATGCATTAGTAAACGAATTTACGTCTGGAATTAGTTACATCGTAAAAAAAGCTCCTGCCAGAAAATAAAAGTATATACAAAGTACTTTCCTTACTACATTTACCCACAGCCACTAGACAAGCTACTAGACTAAAAGCAACTGTCTCTATCTGTAATAATTTTCCGGTTGTATGAAGATTTTGAGACTCATTGCCATAATATGATTCATTTTTAAGACAGGCTAAAGAGCTACCAGGTGAAGAAGAACTGTAAGATAAGCTCTATGTAGCAGACGTACACTTCTTCCTGACAGGACCCCTGAGAGGTGCAATGTTCTGAAAGAACATGCACAGAGGGTTTGATAGATGTAAAGGATGCATTTGAAGTCACAGGAAAACAGTTGCTTGAGCAATAGACAAAAAAAAAAAAAAAAAAAGAAAATCATCATGAGGAGGACATGAAGGAGGACGTGACAACCCACAAGAATATCGATTACTACTTAAAAACGGAACACGCACATTTTATATATGTCGATGGAGAACGTTTCCTTTCTGCTTACAACAACTTTCTGATTCACCCCAGATGCAGCCTCACCAACAAAATAAATTAGAGTTCAAATGATGTGGCGTGCCAGCCGGAGTGGCCGTGCGGTTCTAGGCGCTACAGCCTGGAACCGAGCGACCACTACGGTCGCAGGTTCGAATCCTGCCTCGGGCATGGATGTGTGTGGTGTCCTTAGGTTAGTTAGGTTTAATTAGTTCTAAGGTCTAGGCGACTGATGACCTCAGAAGTTAAGTCGCATAGTGCTCAGAGCCTTCTGAACCAAGCCATTTGATGTGGCGTGACACAAAAATCGACGACGTTCTGCTATTTATACCTGGTAAACATCGCTGAAGTCACTTGCAGATAGTGCGCAGGTGCAAAGTATTCACTACATGAAGACGATGATGCTTCGCACTACCAGTGCAACAACGCTTCAGTGTGTCTTCATAGGTCTACAAATAAGAAATATGTTTGCTGGTATCCGCTTCCAAGATTTAATGAGTGTTGCTTTTGTATGCAGAGGATGATATCAAGTATCCTCGTAAATTATAAAACTGAAATGAAACTTCCTGGCAGATTGAAACTGCTTGCCGTAACGAGACTCGAACCTCGGATCTTTGTCTTCACGGACAACTGCTATACCGGTTGAGCTACCCCATCACAAGTCCTCACAATTCTTCCGCCAGTACCTCGTCTCATACCCTTCAAACTTTACAGAAGCTCTCCTGCGGAACTTGTAGAACTAGCGCTCCTGGTGAAAGGGCAAATTAAAATTGTGTGTAGGACCGAGACTCGAACTCGGAACCTTTGCTTTTTGTGGGCAAGTAATTTATAGACTGAGCTGCCTACGCACGACTCTCGAACCCCTCCAACTACAGCACCACACATTCCACTGCAAAGCAAAACTTTCATTCTGGAATTATGAAACAGTTGATTATGGGAATGCTACGCAGAGATTTGCTCGTGAACACTGACTGCAGGGTTGCAACATGTGCCTAAAAATCCATCTCCTCGACTGAAATCTTGACGTTGGAACTAAGATACAGTAAGCGAAGAAAATAATTAACGTTTCCATGAGGACATCTCATGCCTCAGATATCAGCTTTGATTGACAGCAGCGAAGTTGCTGACGTCAGCTGGCCACGTCAGCACGATGTAACAAATAAATAAAAATCGCAGTTGTGCAGACAAGAAATCCAAACCAAACACAGCTTTGAGCAATGAAGTACGTTCCAGATACATGTGCTTATTTAGTGTATTGTAATTTCAAGATGTTGACGTGTATGTGAATTACTATGGGACCAAACTGCTGAGGTCATCAGTCAGAATTACACACTACTTCAACTAACTTTAGCTAACTTATGCTAAGCACAACAAACACACCCACGCCCGACGGAGGTCTCGAACCTCCGGTGGGAGGGGCCGCGCAAACCGTGACATGACACGTCAAACCGCGCGGCTACTTCGCGCGGCTATATATTCAAGCAGGTATTACTGTACTGTATGTATGTATGACGTACTTGCAATATTATCTTTGGTATTACCATGGTCTGTATTTAACATGTATAAAAAAACTGATATCTCATGTGATAAATGCTGGCTGAAATAGAGACGTCTTTGTCTATTACCAGTCAGTAAGCAATGTCTTAGAAACATAATTTAATACTAAGATATTCACAGATATTTTTTGTTTGTTTGCTAGTTTTATTGTTTGTACGACATACATCGTGTAACTGAATTTGCTATCTATCGCACACTTGAATTCAGCGTGTGACTCAAACTTCCCAGACACTAAGTAGTAGAGAACAGGTTAACACCGTGCTCCAACATTACACATTATTATTGTCTTCATTTTCGTAGACCTGAACCTGGAACAGTCTACGTTTCAGATTGATGTTCTATTTAATGTGGGTGATGGTATATCGTACACCTGTTATTGTAATCCCACGCAACAACTAACCGATAGGTAACTATTTGGATATGGCAGTTGAAACAGGAACGCAAAAAGACATATTTCGATTTCACTCAGTTAACGTCGATCGGTATTTTTTGTGTGGCCGATGCTTTTTTCAAATGTTTGGCGTGACCGCCGCCAGCACTCTGTGGTAATCCTTTTGGATTAATTTAATTCTGAAGAGAAATAAATCTGTGTTTACATTAGAACGTTTTTAAAGTCCTGCTGTAACAGAGATACGAATAAATATTCGACGAACAAATCGATCGTCTGAGTATGTGAGGTCGATAACATGTGATGACCTTGGCGGTGATAACGATATTTAGCCCAACCTACAGGGTCCAGTGTTGGCTACATAGGGTCCCTAAAAATTACCGACCTAATCCTAATATACTAGACGAAGAAAACCTAAGACATTCTTGGTGCTGAAACGTACGTAGAGCTTGTTACTGCATTTCACAACAACGGTTATCACGGAATAATACTTCCGTAGAGGCACTATGAAGTACGCATTAGTGCTAGCGTTATTAGGTAGCTACTGTCAGAAATACTGCAATAATTACCACCGCACATTTCCTTCTCTCGGTAATTTACTTGCTATGGAAACAGTTTACATGCTGAACTAATATGTTTCACCCTATTTAGGTTTGCTTGTCAGCACTGAATTTGTTCACAAAATGTTGTTCTTTGTTGGTGTGGTCTTCAGTTCAGAGACTGGTTTGATGCATCTCTCCATGCTACTCTATCCTGTGCAAGCTTCTTCACCTCCCAGTACCTACCGCATCCTAAATCCTTCTGAATCTGTTCAGTGTATTCATCTCTTGGTCTCCCTCTACTATTTTTACTCTCCACGCTGCTCTCCAATACTAAATTGGTGATCCCTTGATGCTTCAGAATATGTCCTACAAAGCGATCCCTTCCCTAGTCAAGTTGTGCCACAAACTCCTCCCCAATTCTCACCAATACCTCCTCATTAGTTATGTGATCTACCCATCTGATCTTCAGCATTCTTCTGTACCACCACATTTCGAGAGCGTCTATTCTCTTCTTGTCTAAACTATTTATGGTCCACGTTTCACTTGCATACTCCATACAAATACTTTCAGAAACGACTTCCTGACGCTTAATTCTATAACCGACGTTAACAAATTTCTCTTCTTCAGAAACTCTTTCCTTGCCATTGCCAACTTACATTTTATATCCTCTCTACTTCGACCATGTTCAATTATTTTGCTCCCCACATAGCAAAACTCATTTACTACTTTAAGCGTCTCGTTTCCTAATATAATTCCCTCAGCATCACCCGATTTAATTCGACTACATTCCATTATCCTCGTTTTGCTTTTGTTCATGTTCATGTTCTCGAAATACGCTGTTGAATAATTAGTGTCTACTGAGTTAGATAGACTAATGGCACAGTGTCTTCCGCGTCGTTTGATCAGAGCGACAACGCATTGCAACACTACTCGAGTACTAGCACAATAACTCGATGGAAATCCATTTTATTCCGTTTGAATAAAATATTTTCACGTGTTAGATAGATTCTATATGGAAAAGCAAGTTTAAAGCCGTAAATCGATCGTCTTTGCAGCGATCCTCTTTGCGACGGCTTAACTGCTGACCTATGAAAACATTTCATTTATAGTTGATTCACAGTGGTTTGGTCTTACATAATAACTTGTCCTGGCGTACAAAGGAATAAGAATCAAACAGACACTCGCAGTGGAAGCCTACTGTCTTATAGAATTTCTTTCGACGTTCAGCCCCCCGAATTACGTTTTCATCAACTCCAAGTAATGCTGACAGGTAAGGTAAATAGGGAATCGCTGTATTGTCAAATACTCCAGCTGTGGAATCAACAGAGAAGCAACAGATCAACTGACTTTGCAACTCTTCATCGAGATTCAACGTCTTCATTTCAAAGCTACAGGCCTCGCAGGGTAGCCATGCGGTCTGGGGCGTCTTGTTACATTTCGCGCGGCTCCCCCCGTCGGAGGTTCGAGTCCTTCCTCGGGCATGGGTGTGTGTGTTGTCCTTAGGATAAGTTAGTTTAAGTTGGATTAAGTAGTGCGTAAGTCTAGGGACCGATGACCTAAACAGTTGCAATAGTCGTTACCATAAATTTCCAAATTTTTTAAAATTACTATACTATTAGCTAGTTTTTGACTCTGTACACGATTGTTATCTACGGAACACTGAATGTGGTGCCTCAGGTCTTCGACGTATCATGTAATATTAGCCTAATTTTATTCGTAAATTTAGAAACTTATGTTCTTTTGTCTGTGTCTGAAGAGCTTACTAATTAATCTATAGCTGCATTACGCAGGGTCCTATATTTTTTTTCGTGCTGAAAAATCGCGTTTCACTTTACAAAACGCAAAAATGTGGTAATCATTTTGTTTTAAAAGCTGCGATACAGTCACGAATAAAGACAGCGAATCAGTAAGTACAGAATTCGTTTCGCTCAGTCCATCCGATGATCACAAAAATTGTCATTAGACTACTGACGTCGGTACATAGCGACCGTCTACAGATATGTCATAGAAATCTACACTGAAGTTAGGGGATGTATCCTAATGTCGTGTCGGATCTCCTTTAGCCAGGTGGTGACATGTTTCGAAATACTAAGTTCATGGATGACTGCATACGGTCTCCAAGTATCCGAGCGTTACCATTTCCGGCCAGTGAGCGGTTCAGTTGGACCACAGAGCCCAGTATTGGCGTAAACACGGCTCACACCGTTATGGAGCCACTACCAGCTTGTAGGGTGTCGTGTTGACAACCTGGGCCCAAGACTTCATGGGGTCTGAGCCACACTCGAAAGCTCTCACCAACTGAAATCGGGATTCATCCAAACAGGCCACAGTTTTCCAATCATGTAGGATCCACCCGACATGTGCAGGAGTCCAGGAGTCGCCCTGCAGGCGATGCGGTGTTGTTAGCAAAGACACTCGCTTCTGTCGTCTTCTACCGCAGCCCATTAACGCCACATTTCGCCACACTGTGGTAACTGATCTGTTCGTCGTTCGTCCCCGGTTGATTTCTGCGGTTATCTCACATAGTGTTACTTGTCTGTTAGACCGACAACTCTACGCAAACGCTGCTGCTCTGGGTCATCAACTTAACGCGGCCACTGCGTTGTCCATGGTGGGAAGTAACGCCAGAAATTTGGTATTATCGGCACATTCTTGACACTGTGGATCTCGGTAAACTGAACTCTCTAACGATTTCCGAAATGGAATTTACCATGCGTCTAGCTCCAACTACCACACCGCGCGCAAAGTCTGTTAATTCCTTTCGTGCGACCAGGATCATGTCCGACTACTTTTCACATCGATCACCTGAATAGAATAACAGTTCCGCTAGTACGCTGCCCTTTTATACCTTGTGTACACGATACTACCGCCATCTGTAAATGTGCATATCGATATCGTATTGTAAGGTGTCAGGCAAATCCCACACCTTCCATGAAAACCCTGACATGATATGCAAATCCAGTAGTATGTCACATAGCTCCGAATAAATCGTGACATTTAATTAACCAAAGTAATACGAGTAACGAGTGAGCAAATGGAATACCACAGACTAACACAAGAATGCCTAAATGCATGTCTTACCTTCCCACCATGAGACCGACGCAGTTCCGAGGGGAGAAACGAGAACAGAAGCCGAGAGCAGAACCGTGTTAAGCTAGAAGGCCCTACGATAAGGGACGGACTGGACACCCACGTCGGCAGCCTACCCACACGTTTTAGTGTGAGACTTTTTCGCGTCTCCGTTATGTCAAGGACCACCCCCCAGCCCATGTTAAAAGCTAGAGCCCTCTAGAAAAACAGTATAGATCTTACGATAACACAAAAAGGGCCACTACCACCCGCAAGTTTTAGCGTGAGACTTTTTCGCGTGTCTGTTACATTAGGACCACCCGCCAGCACATGTTAAAAGATAGAGCCCTCCAGAAGAATAGTATAGATCTTACGATAACGCTAAAAGGAACACACCAGCTGCAGGTTTTAGCGTGAGACTTTTAGCGTCTCTGTTACGTTGAAAACTTTAAAAACATTGCCCCACCCCGAAAAGTATAACGTTTCTCATTGGATAGACATAATTTTTGTAGGCGGATCTTAAGGTTAACATTGAGACCCTGACTGGTCAGATGAAAACACAGCCAGATAGTTTTTTTTAAACCAACTTCGGTAAACAGTGGTAAGGAGAATTTAGGGGAGAGTTGCTTCCGAGACGGCGAGGTGAGCGGAGCTGCGCCGGCCGCGGTCCCTTGACGAACACCGACAAGGTAATGAACGCACGCGATGCCGCATAACAGCGCATAAAGCTTCACTCAGCACTGCAGAGGTCTCATCTGTTACACCTCCTTTTTGGGTAATACTAGTGTCGATCATTAATTAAAACTCATGGTGTTCACATTTGCCACTTGAAGAACAGATCTGAAAGGCGATGATTTTTCTTTTATATAATTAGTTTTATAAAATTAGTTAGTATTAAGATTCTTTTACAGGGAGTGCAGTGGAGCTGACGCTGAGATCATTAAGTATTTGGTTATATCATCGCTAGTCTCACTGAACTCTTCTGAATTCTATATGTCATGTGTGGTCTGGCGTCTCCTTACCAGCAACAGGTCCAAGGTTCAAACTAGTTAATTCCCTAAAAAACACGCTCAGAGCGTCGTTGCGCGAAAGTGGTAGGGAGACACGATATAGAACAAAGAAAAATGTTCAAATGGCTCTGAGCACTATGGGACGTAACTGCTGAGGTCATCAGTCCCCTAGAACTTAGAACTACTTAATCCTAACTAACCTAAGGACATCACACACATACATGCTCGAGGCAGGATTCGAACCTGCAACCGCAGCAGTCGCGAGATCTCCCCATCCCAGAAAAAATGTGAGGAGATACCGGGAATCGAACAAAAGTCCTTTCACACGAAGACAGCTACACGAACTATTTGGCTTATGACACCGAGTACAACGACTGGACAATCTAGAGGACGTAAACAATAAATTAAAAGACACTACTTTTAGTATGTGGAAAACGTGAGCTAAAAATGTGATAAACATATTTCTTTGAAACATACAAACTGGTATACACTAAGGTAACAGAAGTCATGGCATACAGAGATGTACATATAGCAGTAGTATCACTTGCGAAACACTTTCGAAACAAGGCCCCTGGAGTAGACAACATTCCATTGGAACTACTGACGGCCTTGGGAGAGCCAGTCCTGGCAAAACTCTACCATCTGGTGAGCAAGATGTATGAAACAGGCGAAATACCCTCGGACTTCAAGAAGAATATAATAATTCCAATCCCAAAGAAAGCAGGTGTTGACAGATGTGAAAATTACCGAACTATCAGTTTAATAAGCCACAGCTGCAAAATACCAACACGAATTCTTTACAGACGAATGGAAAAACTAGTAGAACCCGACCTCGGGGAACATCAGCTTGGATTCCGTAGAAATACTTTAACACGTGAGGCAATACTGATCTTACGACTTATCTTAGAAGAAAGATTAAGGAAAGGCAAACCTACGTTTCTAGCATTTGTAGACTTAGAGAAAACTTTTGACAAGGTTGACTGGAATACTCTCTTTCAAATTCTAAAGATGGCAGGGGTACAATACAGGGAGCGAAATACTATTTACAATTTGTACAGAAACCAGATGGCAGTTATTAGAGTCGAGGGGCATGAAAGGGAAGCAGTAGTTGGGAAGGGAGTGAGACAGGTTTGAAGCCTCTCCCCTATGTTATTCAATCTGTATATTGAGCAAGCAGTAAAGGAAACAAAAGAACCATTCGGAGTAGGTATTAAAATCCATGGAGAAGAAATAAAAACTTTGAGGTTCGCCGATGACATTGTAATTCTGTCAGAGACAGCAAAAGACTTGGAAGAGCAGTTGAATGGAATGGACAGTGTCTTGAGAGGAGTATATAAGATGAACATCAACAAAAGCAAAACGAGGATAATGGAATGTAGTCGAATTAAGTTGGGTGATGCTGAGGGAATTAGATTAGGAAATGAGACACTTAAAGTAGTAAAGGAGTTTTGCTATTTGGTTAGCAAAATAACTGATGATGGTCGAAGTAGAGAGGATATAAAATGTAGACTGGCAATGGCAAGGAAAGCGTTTCTGAAGAAGAGAAATTTGTTAACATCGAGTATAGATTTAAGTGTCAGGAAGTCTTTTCTGAAAGTATTTGTATGGAGTGTAGCCATGTATGGAAGTGAAACATGGACGATAAATAGTTTGGACAAGAAGAGAATAGAAGCTTTCGCAGTCTGGTGCTACAGAAGAATACTGAAGATTAGGTGGGTAGATCGCATAACCAATGAGGAGGTATTGAATAGGATTAGGGAGAATAGAAGTTTGTGGCACAACTTGACCAGAAGAAGGGATCGGTTGGTAGGACATTTTCTGAGGCATCAAGGGATCACCAGTTTAGTATTGGAGGGCAGCGTGGAGGGTAAAAACCGTAGAGGGAGACCAAGAGATGACTACTCTAAGCAGATTCAGAAGGATGTAGGTTGCAGTAGGTACTGGGAGATGAAGAAGCTTGCACAGGATAGAGTAGCATGGAGAGCTGCTTAAAACCAGTCTCAGGACTGAAGACCACAGCAACAACAACAACAACATCACTTCCGCAAGGTATAAAAGGGCAGTGCATTGGTGGAGCTGTCATCTGTACTCACATGATTCACGTAAAATAGGTTTACAATGTGATTATGGCCGCACAACGAGAATTAAAGGATTTTGATTGCGGAATTGTAAAATAAAAGTTCAAATGTGTGTGAAATCTTATGGGATCTAACTGCCAAGGTCATCAGTCCCTAAGCTTACACACTACTTAACCTAAATTATCCTAAGGACGACACACACACACCCATACCCGAGAGAGGACTCGAACCTCCGCCGGGAGCAGCCGCACAGGAGGAATTGGAGTTGGAGATAGACGTAAGGGACATTCCATTTCAGAAATCGCTGGTATATTGAATATTCCGAGATCCACAGTCTCAAGAACGTGCCGAGAATATCAGATTTATGGTATTACCTCTGACCACGGACAACGAAGTGGCTGACGGCCTTCATGTAACGACCGAAAGCAAAATTATCAGTGCTCATAGACAAGCAACAGTGCGTGAAATAACCACATAAATCAATGTCGAAGGTACGATTAACTAGTCCGTTACGACTGTGCTGCTAAATCTGGCATTAACGGGCTATAGCAGTAGACAACAGATGCGAGTGCCTTTGGTAACAGCTTGACAAAGCCTGCAGCGCCTCTGCTCGGCTTGTGATCATATCGGTTGGCTTCTAGACGGCTGAGAAACAATGGCCTGGTCTGATGAGTCCCGATTTCATTTGGTGGCAGCTCATAATAGGGCTCGAATGTGGTGCAGATCTCACGAAGCCACGGACCCAAGATGTTAATAAAGCATTGTGCAACCTGGTGGTAGCTGTGGGCTGTGTTTACATGTGATGAAATGGGTCCTCTGGTCCAACTGGACCGATCGTTGACTGGAGATGGCTATCTTCGGCTACTTGGAGACCATTTGCAGCCATTCATCAGCTTCACGTTCCAAACAACATTGAAATTAGTATGGATGACAATGCGCCATGTCGCCGGGTCACAATTGTTGGCAATTGGTCTGAACAACATTCTGGACAATTGAACGAATGATTTGGCCACCCATACCGCTCGACATGAATCTCGTCGAACATTTATGGGACGTGATCGAGAGACCATCTCGTGCACAAAACCCTGCACCGGCAGCTCTTTGGAAATACGGACATCTATACAGGCAGCATGGCTCATTATTTTTGCAGTGGACTTCCAACGACTCGTAGAGTCCATGACATGTCGAGCAGCTGCACTGTGCCGAGAAAATTTGGTCTGACACGATATCAGGAGACGTCCCACGACTTTTGTCACTTCATTGTACTATCCTAATACACTCCTGGAAATTGAAATAAGAACACCGTGAATTCATTGTCCCAGGAAGGGGAAACTTTATTGACACATTCCTGGGGTCAGATACATCACATGATCACACTGACAGAACCACAGGCACATAGACACAGGCAACAGAGCAGGCACAATGTTGGCACTAGTACAGTGTATATCCACCTTTCACAGCAATGCAGGCTGCTATTCTCCCATGGAGACGATTGTAGAGATGCTGGATGTAGTCCTGTGGAACGGCTTGCCATGCCATTTCCACCTGGCGCCTCAGTTGGACCAGCGTTCGTGCTGGACGTGCAGACCGCGTGAGACGACGCTTCATCCAGTCCCAAACATGCTCAATGGGGGACAGATCCGGAGATCTTGCTGGCCAGAGTAGTTGACTTACACCTTCTAGAGCACGTTGGGTGGCACGGGATACATGCGGACGTGCATTGTCCTGTTGGAACAGCAAGTTCCCTTGCCGGTCTAGGAATGGTAGAACGATGGGTTCGATGACGGTTTGGATGTACCGTGCACTATTCAGTGTCCTCTCGACGTTCACCAGAGGTGTACGGCCAGTGTAGGAGATCGCTCCCCACACCATGATGCCGGGTGTTGGCCCTGTGTGCCTCGGTCGTATGCAGTCCTGATTGTGGCGCTCACCTGCACAGCGCCAAACACGCATACGACCATCATTGGCACCGAGGCAGAAGCGACTCTCATCGCTGAAGACGACACGTCTCCATTCGTCCCTCCATTCACGGCTGTCGCGACACCACTGGAGGCGGGCTGCACGATGTTGGGGCGTGAGCGAAAGACGGCCTAACGGTGTGCGGGACCATAGCCCAGCTTCATGGAGACGGTTGCGAATGGTCCTCGCCGATATCCCAGGAGCAACAGTGTCCCTAATTTGCTGGGAAGTGGCGGTGCGGTCCCCTACGGCACTGCGTAGGATCCTACGGTCTTGGCGTGAATCCATGCGTCGATGCGGTCCGGTCCCAGGTCGACGGGCACGTGCACCTTCTGCCGACCACTGGCGACAACATCGATGTACTGTGGAGACATCACGCCCCACGTGTTGAGCAATTCGACGGTACGTCCACCTGGCCTCCCGCATGCCCACTATACGCCCTCGCTCAAAGTCCGTCAACTGCACATACGGTTCACGTCCACGCTGTCGCGGCATGCTACCAGTGTTAAAGACTGCGATGGAGCTCCGTATGCCACGGCAAACTGGCTGACACTGACGGCGGCGGTGCACAAATGCTGCGCAGCTAGCGCCATTCGACGGCCAACACCGCGGTTCCTGGTGTGTCCGCTGTGCCGTGCGTGTGATCATTGCTTGTACAGCCCTCTCGCAGTGTCCGGAGCAAGTATGGTGGGTCTGACACACCGGTGTCAATGTGTTCTTTTTTCCATTTCCAGGAGTGTATAACGAATTTAAACTGACATGGTGAAGAGATATAAACCAAATTAGACATGCATTTTCGAAGAGAACTTGTAAAAAGTGGAGACTAGATCGCAGTTCCGGGGGGGGGGGGGGGGGGGGGGGGGGTTATCACGTGAGCTGCACTACTGCTCACAGCAAACTAAGATGCAACTACCAAACAAAAAACGTGTTTATGTGTCGTTACTGTGGCGTTATCGTACACATATATGAGAAATATGTATGTACAAATAGGTAAAAACTCTACATTTAGGTACGAAGCAGCTATGGAAAAGATGCATGATAGGTCGTCACTGTAAAAACTGAAATTAATTAAAAAACTTAAAAAAAATAATTTTTAGTTATTAAGAAGGGAACAGGTATGTGACAACATGAGTTGCCCAAAGCTTATGGCTATAACTGCAAATATTCATGTTCAAATCGTTTTTACGTAATTTTGTTAGCTCCTTAAACTTGGTACATTGGTATTTTATCAGGTGTTTTTATTCTGTATAAATGAGAACAAAGTTATGAGGTAATCAAATATTAACTATTCCACAAGTTGGCAGTAAACCCTTAAAGATGCAGTAAAAATGTTAAATAATTAGTACAACATACTAACTGGTGCTAAAATATCGTCATGCATCCTTCAACATACGCAATCACACAGACGAAGTGGCGTAGCTCAGTGTGACAACACTGCATGCGTATAAACACGTAGTTACGTGAAAAACATAAATTTCAACAAATGGATGAAAGTAAAACACGAATAGTAGCAGAGAAAAAAAGTATTTTATATCCCTGATACTGTAGCAGAGTAGGGGCAGTCTGCAGTGTAACAAAAGGCCAAGATCGTTAGGAAAGCCTATATTCCGATAACGATTTCGGTAATACTACATTACCATCTTCGAATCTGCAATGGATACAGCCAAGGTGGTAAGGTACTAGGTTTAGAAGGAAATTATAACGATGTACAAAATTAATTGTCCATGTACTTCGAAAAGCAACATACCTTATGCTCTACAAATTCTCATAATCTCCTCCATCTGCATCCCCGGATCTACGATATTTCCGAACCGGGGCAAAAACTTGATAGTGGAGCCCCCTGTTCCCCTCCCCACCCTTGAGCTTTTGAGACAGGGCAACAATTTTTTTTAAATCTACTTTTCAAAAATATGTACATTTTGTAGCGCACATCTTTCTGAAGAGTTTGATATATAAGACATACATGGTCGAGGAAATGTAAGACACGTTTTTTGGTCTTAAGTGTGCCAAAGTGCAGTGCCACGCTTCTTTACATAGCATTCTTATATCGCACGTGACTGTATTTCGTTTTGAGGAATTCTAACGTTTATATTTTGTATTGGAAGCCATGAAGCCTGTGTTAAGGACAGTGGAAATTAAAATGTCGTGTGGCATCTCTCCCGCTCCTAGTAAGCCGATATAACATCCTACGCTCTCACAAAAACTCATAATTAGTACTGTTAGCTGATAACTTTCTCTTTTGTGTGGCATGAAATGAAATGTAGGAAACATAAAACCAGTGAAGAGACAAGCAAGACAGTACACATTTCTTCAGTCCTTAGGTCCCAACATTTTTTCTCTCTAACCTTCCTACAGCTTTACACGGCGTGCTTTCCATTGTGAGAAATAATCTATTAGCTCAACAAAGTTCATCAAATGTTTTGCTGTATGAAAAATCGCAATTTCGTTGCTTAATACTGAAAAAGCTGTTAATACGAATAGTATACAAGAGGGTGTGGTTTCTAGATTTCGTCAGTTTTGTCACTGTCTGCTACATAAAACTAAATAGATCTTTCTGATCTTGCAGCAATCATAACACACACCAAATAAGCGAGACTGTTTTGCCACAAAGAATAGAACTTACACGGTTGCTAACTGGGGGTTGGCCCTTAGTAGGGTAGCGATCTGACAAAAATTTTCTGTCAAAATTTCATTTTCTTGTAAACAACGGGGAGATTAGTATATAATCTTTCTTCCCTGCCATTCCTGTTAGTTATTTATTTCCACTCCGGTAGTCTGAATTTATGGATTTTGTTAATAACTATAACAACGCTGATCATTCGTACACCCAATTAACAACATAAAAACAGCGTTAGGCATTTACCCGTTCGGGCTTATTGGGCTTAGCCTCGTCCCCTTTTGTCTGTGGGAAAGTTTTTTACTTCTAGTTGTGGCGGGGATTCCCCTGGCAGAGACATCATGTGCACTATGGACACATTCAAAAGTCAATTGTGATTCGTTCAAAAATCAACTTAGAATGTGTTCAAATATGTTTAGAAACCAAGAAGGATTCGTTTCAAAATAACGTGAATAATCGTTAGGTCAACGTGCGCTGGATGCTAGGCGCTTTGTGAAACAAGGATGTTTCCTTCATAAATATGTTTTTGGCGCCCCCTTGAAATTGACGCCTGTGTCAGATACGGAGGTTGCCCCCCCCTCCCCGCCCTCTAGATTCGGGACTGTCCATCTGTGCTATGTAACGTCACGAATATGCACGTGAAAATCATGAGCGTCACTGGATATCGGCACGTCAAATTAAAGCAAAACAATCATATACAAACATAAGAATAGAGCGTAGAATAGGAGTGTCCATGCTCACACAATAGCTGACTACGGACTGAGATACAGATTAAACACAACTATTACTCCATAAGCCCAACAGATGTCGCAGTGATAGTGCTAAATAATCATTATTTATATACAAGGCACAATCAAAATCAGAAACCATAGTTATCTTAAAACAACAAATTATTATAAAAACTTTTAGAAAATTCTTCAAAGACTCCATTCCAGTAACATGTAAAATTTGTTAATATAATCAGTTTATGAAATACTCCAGAAAGTAATCAAGCCAAATATTCTTCGTACGCTATAACATGCATTGCTGAAACAGGTTCCAAGTTGTGAAATTTGTGTTTCTAACAAGAAATCCAGAAACTAAATCTACTAAGTGTCAGATTCTATACCAAGAAATGGCAATATATGCCCTTATTGTGGTGTCTTATACATGCACAGCTATCAATGTATAATGTCTAGAGGCTTCGTAATGTGCCGCGTGATGTCTAGGTGAATTTATGTTATGGCTAGACATCGAATGGGGGCGTTAACGATTTTAATCTACATCAAAGGTACAGTGTAAGTACATAATAAGTGAATAATTGTTTTAATTAAGTGGTCTTATTCACACACTGTCAACTTATACCCTATCTCTGACGTAAATTAAAATGCATTCGATGTCTAGCCATAACATTAAGTCAGTTAGGCATTAGCGATATACTACAAAATATTTAGATATCATACCATATTGATAGTCCTGTCAAATAAAAGACACCATAATTTGTGCATATTGCCATTTCTTGGTGTGGAATATGAATACTTAGTAGATTTTTTTCTGAATTTGTTGATCTAAACACAAATTTCACAACTTGGAACCTGTTTCATCTGTGTTGTTACAGGGTATGAAGAATGTTTGGCTTCATTACTTACTGGGTACGATATGAACTGATTAAATAAACCAGTTTTACATGTTAATAGAATGGATTACGAAGAATTCCATAAACCGTTTTATAAAAAAAGGTTGTTTTAATATCACTGAGGTTTCTAGTTTAGATTATACTTTGTGTGTAAATAATGTTTATTTGAAAGCTTTTTTTCCCAGTAGCATATTAACTGTTACTTAGTATAGTGTATTCGTGCTTATGCTTTGCATATAACGATTCTAAATTGTACTGCCACAGTGCTATCTGATGGACTTATGGAACAGTTGTTGTATTTACTTTGCATCTCAGTCCGTAGTCAAGTTTTGTGTGAGCAAGGGCACTTGTATTCAGCGCACTATCCTTATGTTTGTATATACTGTTTATTTTTAATTTGACATGTCGATATCCAGTGATGGGCTTCACATGCACATTAATGATGTCACACGGTATATAGCACTGATGAAGGAGATTATGAGAATTTTTAGTGCATAAGGTGTGTACATTACATTGTTATACTTGACTTGTAAACCTATTACCCTGTGAGCTTGGCTCTATCCAAAGTAGATCCGAATTTGTTAATGTAGTCTCACCGAAACTAGTTATCGAAATAAATGCTTTACTAGCGATCTTCGCTTTTCTAAGTTTTTCTTCTGAGTAAATTAAATAATTTACTCATTACAGTCACAGTACCATCAATTAGGCACTATGGGTTCAGTAACGGAACATTGTATTTAAGTGAACATCGTGAGATTGAAAATATCGGCTTCAGTTGTGACTTTGTTTTATTATAAACACGACTTGTTTCGGGAAAATTATATTCTCATCTTCATGTGCACAAGTTTAATTGTCAGCCGCGAGGTGCTCGCATACCGTGGACTCCAGACTGCTCTGTGGAACAGTAGAACGTACTTTTGACAGCATGCTGCCCGATTGCACCACTCCGTAAAACAGCGTCAAGTCCGTTTGTTACACAGTGAAGTATGGGGTGCACGCCAAGTGACCACGTGGAAGCTGACTACTAAATTTGTACACCTGAAGATGGGAATATAATTTTCCCAAAACCAGTCGTGTTTCTAATACAACAATCTCTCAATTGAAGTGGATATTTTCAATCTTACCCAGCAGCACAGTTGCGGAATTTCTTTAAACAAAATCTTATACAATGAACTAGCTATACCCGACGAACTTCGTTCCACCTCTGAAAATCTTTATATATTATTGCTGACCCGGCAAACGCTGTTTTGTCATATAAGTTATCTCTAGTCTATAAGAATAATGTATACGTGTAACACAATGTATACGTGTAACACAATAGCCGTTGTTGGCGGGAGCTCGTGATATGAGCAATGACAATGGCCGAAAACTGTGTAGGGAGTAAGAAACGGCTTAAGGGGAAGTCCGGAAGTATCGGCCACTATCAGTTCTAGCGTTTCTACGGTAGATTGCGTGGATTTAACAATTTCAACCGATACACGGCTCGTCCATGAGCATGCAAACATAGTGGAAATTTCGTGTCGAAACGTTTTCACCAGCATTATGAATAAGGCCAAGCATACACGGATAGATTTTTATCGTACGTAAAAGTATTGTACTATTAAATTCTTTTAGAGGAACAAAGGTGAGCATAGGAACTTCTTTGTTCCACTAAAAGAATTTGATCATACGTTATATTTCAGTATGATAAATATCGACGCGTGTGCGCCAGGCCTAAATGTCGATTTGGCGAATGACGCGTGCTACCTAGATAAACTTCTCGTTCTGGTTACGTCGATTCAGAGAGGGATATTCGAGTCGTTGCTTTTGGTACATTTTCTTCAATCACCTATCTATCGAACAGTGCAAGGCTAGCACCGGTAGACACCTGGCGGGGATAACTGATCAAGTGATAATTGCCCAGTCATTAACCGGGGTTCAAAATTATTAAATTACTAAAATCGCTATTAGAAAAAGAGGTTGGTGGTAGAAGGGTGAAAATTTAGGGGTGTGTGTATTTTTTAGTGCCACATCAGAAAAAAATAAAAATAAAAAGTTCTGTCCAAAAAATTCGAAATTTTTTTTGGGGTGGACCACCCTTATCACTTAGGGGTATGAGAAATAGGTTACGACCTATTCTCAGACCTAGCTCATATACATGTAAATTTCATCTGAATCGATAGAGCCTTTGCGGAGGAGTAAGGCAACTAACACTGTGACACGGGAATTTTATATATAAGGATGAAAGTAGCCACAAGTTAAGGCATTGAGCTTCAAAATGTATTGCTCCTAAAACAGGAACATTAAATCTACTTAATTTTGTTTGAATCTTCTCTGGTTTGAGATGGATGTTATAACAGCTGTACGGAACAACAATTTTAGGTACATTTCAAGGAATGTCTGGAGAGAATGTTGGCGCGTTAGCAGACAATGGAAAAATGAAACAAACACCACTCGCTTTATATGGAATTGCGAATGCAACGACAGTAGTTAACCCTAGAAGTGTGCACCAGGATCAGTCTGACCCTGCTTGTTACTGTGCATCCGCCACCGCACTACGAATGTAAATTCAGCGCTGAGAGATACTTAGCAGAGGACGGACGTTCAAAGACGTGAAACGATGTTGTTAAATGAATTGAGAAAAAAAAATGAAGAGTTACTTTGACGCCGCAGTACATATTTGTAACTGCTCTGTCGCTGTGTGCGAAGTACATTCTGTGAAAATGGCACGTAGAAATGACATTTTATTAGTAGAAGATCCTATATGGCAAGCATTCTTAGAAGAGCACAATCATACTAGTGACGTACCGGTGACTTTCCTGATGAAAGGGTTTCTCAAGCTGCCGATCCTGCAGCAATTGTGGACAATCGTGGAACTAATCAGTCTGTCCGAATTTTCAGTCAGCGATGAAGAAAATACAATCGTCCACAGTAAGAATGGCCTCCGCTGGAACACAGCTGTCCCTAATACAAGAGGTCGGACAGTTGCCGGTAACATTCTGGTCTATATTCCTGCCGTGCGGGATTAACCGAGCGGTCATAGCCGTTGCATTCATGGACATCGCGGCTGGTCCTGGCGGAGGTTCGAGTCCTCCCTTGGGCATGGGTGTGTGTGTTTGTCATTAGGATAATTAGGTTAAGTAGTGTGTAAGCTTAGGGACTGATGACCTTAGCAGTTAAGTCCCATAAGATTTCACACCCATTTGTACATTTTTTTCTATATTCCAAGAGAGTGGAAATAATGATTGAAAGCATTAATGAATAACTCAGAGCATATCAAAATATTAGTGTTATATGCATTTCATTAAATGAATAGCATCTCCAACAAATTAACTGCAAATGAAGTCTTTGGATCCGGATCGCTATCAGATTTCATCGTTGAAAAGCTTCCATTACAGTCTGTACTTTGCCTCGAATTTTGGATGCATTAATACTAGAACTGATTAAAAAAAAGTACATAACAGAGGTGAAATAAAATGCGTTGAGTATATGAGAGTTCAAGTTCATTATACATTATTCTATATTCAAGCAATTCCTCCATCAAATAATTGGGGATCACTGTGAGCCACGTTTACATTTCGGGAGACGATTTCAGAGGTGTACACTACTAGAGTTAAGACGAGCTATTAATGTGCAGAGATACGTCTCGTCAGTACATGTGAGACGAAGAAGGTTCATTGACATGGCACGAAATTCGTATCCGACATGAAAAGCGATGTTTCCGGTGACACGAACTTATTAGTGATTACGCAGAATATTGTGCGTACGTAGTCGTAATGACCCAAAATTTGTGTGTACAGCAGACAGCTGCATATGTGGAACCATAACGGCGGAGATCGGCTGGTAGCAGCGGTGAATGCGCCGCTGCCGTCGAATTCCAGCTCCACGCGTTCTTCGGTACTGGAGTCCAGCCGCAGTTTCCGCACGCGCGTGCGCTCTCCGCAGCTACGCACTGCGTGCCGCATTGCGTGTCAAGTGTGTGCTGCATTGTACGTGCTGCGATGTTCATGTCGAGATAGCCACGTACGAAGCCCCGACAACCGCTAGGACGCATAGTCATGCAATATTTTACTGTCAACAGAAGACATAATGCCGCAACACCGACAGTCATCATTTTCCAGTTTTGTTAATGAGTTCAGCATGCATCGGAAATAATTTTAATTTGTATGCTTCACATATAACTAGGTACCATGTTTGCCTTCATCGTAGTTTTGAAAATCAAGTAATTTTTACTGTTAGAAGATGTGACAAAATTAAGTGCAAATGATAAGAATATGGAAAACTCACTCAGCGGCCAGTACTTCACCAAAAGACACTGCACGGTATGCACACATTTTTGTTTTGTTTTTGTTTTCCTTTAATCGAATTTTCGTGTTGTTCACAAACTGCAACACCTTCAAAATTTTTCACGCTAATCAAGGCCATAGAAACATAGTCTTTTCCGAACGAATCTTGACCAGAAGGCGATTTGGTAGCTGGAGTCTATGTTTTTTTGTTGATCATGCCCTACGCATTCTTGTGTTGATATTTCCTTAGAAACTTTAATCCCCTATCACATATTTCTTTATATATAATCGAGAAACGAAATACCAATTTTCGTAGATTTAGCTTTAAATTTTTTTAAATATAACAAAATATGTTATTAATAATTTTCGTCCTCTATTTGACTCCCTTACGGTTTGAATTTCCAAAAATCAGTAAATACCTACTTGTTTTTACTTCTACGAAGCGAAACACAAATTTTCGTAAATTTATCTTTGAGAATGCTTTCATACTGAAATAATTTCATAATACTTTTCATTCCCTACTTCACTCCTTTAGGGTGGTGGCTTCCCAAAACACGGTTTTATAACCGAGAAGTCAAATACTAATTTTCATAGATGCAGGTTTAAATGCTTTGCTTTTTGCTTTAAAAAATTTGGTTTCTGAACCACTTTCACCCACTATTTTACCCTCTTGGTAGTTGAATTTCCAAACATGCTCAAAGAACGGAAAAAACAACCTTGGTTGCACAAGATATGTTTATTTAATCTTCACGTGTGACGTGTTCACCTGTTCTAGATTTCATCAGATATTGCGATAATCATGGAGTGGAGTGATGTTAAATGCTGAAACATGTATTTTTTTCTGACTGAGAAACGGAACACCAGTTTTCATACTTCTAGCTCAATACTGCCTTAATAGCGACACGTTTTCAAAAAGCCTTTCATCCCCCATTTCACCCCCCATTTCACCTCCTTAAGAGTTTCCAACGGTACCTTGATAACCCATGCCTACAGTATAAGATGCACATCTCCCCCTAATTTCCAGTTTCTATCCTTAACGTTTGGGACTGGGTGGTGATGAGTTAAATACTAATTTTCAAAGAAGTAGCTTTACAGATACTTTAGTAGTTATTGAATAACGGTTTATTAAAAGAATCACCACTATTGAATCCCCAAAGTGGTAAACGCTGAAACATGTATTTCTTTATTTCTTACCGAGATACCAAACATCAATTTTTGTAGGTCTAGCTGTAAAACTGTGGGTGAAACTGTCTTATTAGCAACATACTTTCGAAGAATCTTTCATTCCCTATTTCGCCCCCTTAGGGACGAAATTTCTAAAAGCACTTCTTAGACAACGTCTACAGTACAAGATCGAGGTGTTCTCCAAATTTCTCCTAGCGATTGTGATGAGCAATGGTGAGTCAATCAGTCATATATGTAGATAGTGGTGCAGTGCACTCCGTCAAGACAAACGCTTGACATACCGTATCTCGTCACAGTCCCGTGCGTAGTTCACACGTAACTAGAACGAGGTTCTTAAATTACGCTTACAATCGGCGCCAACTAAAAATTTTCTGTTACAGCGTGCAACATTGATCCGGTGGGCGACGCTTGCGTGCCATGGAGTTCCAGCGTGTTCACCGTAAAACCATGTTTTAATATACTTGTGACAAATTTAATCACGTTAAGTTCCGATGGATGCCCTAGACATGAATTATTACAGTCCATTAAATCTCATGAATGCATTGCCGTCTATTCGTCGTTCGTACCGCACGACCACTTACATGCATATTTACGACACTGGGATTGCGTATGACGTTACTGCCAGTGGTGTTAGATATGAGCAATTATTCAAAGGTCCAGCTGTGTTCCGTGGTTATAAATATGATTTAGCTTTCGGTGATGTGGAAGTTATGGGTAATGTAGAAGTTATGGATGTCCAAAATAGGGTGACATCTGTTTCACTTCGCCTTGATAAATATGACAAAATATTTCTGCTCCTCGTGATGTTCTGACTTTTAACATTATTCGAGGCTACATGGACGTATTCAGGAAAAGTATCCTTGTCGGTGTCTGTGGATAGTCAACAAAGATTACATACTTTGTCTAACCAGGTTAGATACTCTATTCATGATATTGCAATGAAATCTGTTGTTAATTTGTTATTTATTCTTAGACGCAAGTGTTTCATCTAGTATAATGCATTTCTCCATTTTTTGTGTCCTGTGCCATTGCATCCATGTCTCTATACGTGTCCTTCCCATATACATTGATTATGTGTGGTCCATTATTTTTTTCATCTACAATATAACATGTCATCATCTGCGCGTTTTCGGTCTACTACTTACAGTTTTGTAGCTGTCCAGTTCCACTCTGTATTAAGCTGCAAACATTCAGAAGATTTTTTGGTTAACGGTAGGACATTGTGTAAGATTAATAGATATCTTTTCCTTAACTACATCATTATTTTGTTTCCCTGTCTTCCTTATGTCGATCTCCTTGGCAGTAGATAAACTATTTTTGTTTTATTTTAATACCCACCAAATGCTTTCACACCTCAAGGTATTTTCATCCTTGCATTGCTTTCTACACCTGTGCTATCTCGCTTTTTCTACGTTCCTTGGTTCAGTTCACCTCGCTTACTATGTAAAAGAAACTGTGTAGGACTGTTAATGCAATTGTGAAAACTTGTATGTAGGTACCAGACATTAAACTCGTAAGTTCCATAGACTTATTGTGGAACTGTCTGGCTATTGTGAGCTTTCTCTGTAGGTAGAAACTGCATTTTCGGATTATATGAGACTTTCACAAATGAGGAGTGGAAGGTGAAATATGTTCTTTTATTAGAGCATGAAATAGCTGGCGCTACACACAATTAATGTGATATTTCTTACAGTAAACTACCAACAGTGCAGAAAGATAGGTGACTTCACTGGAATAGTTATACGTAAGTAGAACCTTCAATGCTTTTGGAAGTAAAGTATACAAAAGTTTCGCAGAGAAGATTGACTCCTAACGCCAACCACAGAGCATACAACACGCGTTTGTGTGGAGCTGTGGCTCGTACACTCTCACTTGTCTTTATCAAGTGATTAGCTCTCACCTAAAAACAGAGTACATTTTCTCACAGACATACTAGGATGTTGCTCGAAGTGATTCACACACACGTGAGGCTTCCTCGTAAGAGAAAAATACAAGCCGCGTATACTCAATGAGTAACAGGCCGATCACATGTTAGTTTCCTTGGCTGAAAGCGAAAGAGTGTTATTATGGGTGGGTTCAAAAAATGGTTCAAATGTCTCTGAGCACTATGGGACTTAATGTATGAGGTCTTCAGTCCCCGAGAACGTGGAACTACCGAAACCTAACTAATCTAAGGGCATCAAACACATTCATGCCCAAGGCAGGATTCGAACCTGCGAACGTAGTGGTCGCGCGGTTCCAGATTGTAGCGCCTAGAACCGCTCGGCCAACCAGGCCGGCGGATAGGTTCAGTATTTTGTTCTTCAACAGGCAACGCACCTATCTTGCTATCAATCATTATGAACTGTAGTGTTACAAACACAGTTGTGACAGTCTTTTTTTCTCCATAGTCCATTAAATGTATGTATAACGCATGTTAAAAAGATTTATTATGTTTCAAAGTCGTGATATGTTTGTTTTATACCTGCAGAAAATGTGTTCTGTCTGTTTTTCATGTAAGTGGCTATCACTAGGAAAATATGTGATGCCTCCAAAGACCGATCTGTGCCAAGTACCTGGTGCTGCGTGAATGGAAGGTCACAGTTGGTCGGAGAAGCACTCTATTGTTCTCAGGAATTGTGTTTGCTATAGCTAATTCGAAATATTATTTTCTAATGGTGATGCTGTATACATATGATTGTTCTTGGACGTAGGAAAGAGATGCAGTGTTTCCTGTAATCTTGTTGAGTTGTAATCAAATTTATTTCGAGGTGAATTTGTGTTAATCGCAAGTACAGAATACAATAGAAAAGCATCTTGCACTAAATCTACGTCAGCGGTATATTATGAAGAAAAAGATATGCGGAATCAGTTGAGTAGGTTTTGAAGTATTATGGAACAATTTGTACAACTTGAAAGCATAAAACACAGAAAGAAACAAATGTGAAATTGTACAAAACAGTCGCATTATCAGACTTGCTGTGTGGACGTGAATCGTGGGTATTGAGTAAGATACATGAAAAAAATACAAAAAATAGAAACCATATTTAACACCAAAACAAGATACTGAAAAGTTGTTTGAAAGTTTCAGTGCGAAAGAAAAAGAAAATGACATCACAAAGAAATGGAATGAACATGTACAAGGAATGGATCCAGACTACCGCGGTAGCTTATCAACTGTAAATCAAATGGGAATAAAAGATCCCGAAAGACCAGTTCACACGTGGACTCAGATTGCCTTCCATTGCGATAAACACGTCTCGCAGATATTCACCAAATGGTTTCCACGGACTTCAAATCCAGGCCACCTGCAGACCAGAGCAAGCCATCAATATCTTTATCTTAAAACAACCTTTTTGTTGTGCAGAAACGTGCGCAGATGTATTATCTTGTTGAAGCATTAGACTTCCGTCCCCTAGCTCCTCATACAGTCTAGTCCATTCTGTCTCTAGAATCACAGTGTACATATTAGAGTTGATTCTAGTGTTTGCTCAAGGAATATGTTATTTACCTTTAGTGCAGAGTGCTGTCCAAATCATAACACTTCCACCACTATAATTTTCGGTAATTATTACCTGCTGCTCATGCCAGTCATACTGAAAGCCATCCGAATCATCTACATTCGATTTGTATTCATCACTTAGGATCACTTTATCACATTCGAAACTCCATGAGACATGTTTTCCAGCAAACTCCAAAGTAGCCCGTGTATGTTTGGGTGTTAGGGCAGGTTTCTGCAGTCGATCTTGAGTGCAAGGTGTTTCCTTTTGGGAAACTACGTCGTGTACATCTGGCAGCTATTAGCAGCTGTAAATCAGCAACACATTGGTAATAATAGACGTTTATGGTTCTTGCTTCGAGCAAAAGTAACCACTTCGATGCCTCAGATAATTATCTACTTTGTATATATTTTGCTTTCTGTCCATATTGTGCGCCGAATGTAACGAAACTGCAAACCACTGTACTTATCCGGTTCAACTTCTTGAAGACGAGACTGTCCCATTGCCTTCTACACCACGACTTTGTCTTCCTCATCACTTGATAACTGTTTTCCGCGTGACTGTCATAATGGTGGTTCATGTACACAATACGCTCAGTCACTAAAGGTGTCTGGTTCCTGTCTGCAAGAAAGTACAAACACACTAACATCACACTCAGCCGACTGCCGTTATACCGAGTTCAACCCTCTGCCACTTGAATCGTTGATGTCTTGTTACTGACCCCAAATGAGATAACATCTGACTGCATTTATCCGTATACTGGATAAATGGTTCAAAATGGCTCTGAGCACCATGGGACTTAACTTCAGAGGTCATGAGTCCCCTATAAAGTAGAACTACTTAAACCTAACTAACCTAAGGATAACACACACATCCATGGCGGAGGCAGGATTTGAACCTGCGACCGTAGCGGTCGCGCTTCCAGACTGTAGCGCCTAGAACCGCTCGGCCATTCCGTCCGGCATACTGGATAAATATTCCAGCCTATAATTACTTTTCCTGTGAATATCCATGCCTTTGTATTTACTTCCACGCCTGTGTTCGATGTAACTGACTGCATAGAAAGTTGAAGAATTTAATCACTTTCACAATTCCTGCTTTTCTCCTACCAGCTTTTCTGTCTCGTGGTGACAAGAGCGCTTGTAACCATGTTTTGAAAATGTCATAAACTTAATGAGCTTTTTGGTGGACGGATGATTTTATATGGTTACAGAATATGGTAAATCAGCAATTAAAACAATTAAACGAAGGGGAACAACATAAAGTATGTCACAAGTTTTAAGGAAAACGAAATTTTGGAGTCCAATTTAGTCAACGAAAAGACTAGTGGGCTCAATAACGAGCGATTTCGGTGATGCATTGAGAAGATGACCATAATTATTGTAAAGGTCTTCAGTCTTACCAGCAGAATACATCAACGTTTGTAGGCATGTTAGATTGTAACGAATGGTCAGTTCAATGTGAACAATTCTGCATTTAGCACAGAACAAAAAATACTCGACGTAAGAATAAGTACCACGAAATTTTCTTATTTGTGCAAGATCTTCACTTTTCATCACTTTGCGGCGATGAATGAGACACTTGTGTTTCATTGCGAGCCAGAATTCAGAAATCAAACAATTGCTGGAAGTCAGTGGTCCTCCACCCAGAAAACAATATCTCGAAGTTGTTTGTCCCTTTTGTCGTATGCTCTGACGTGTAGAAGCTGCAGTGCCGGGCTGCCACGAAAATCACTCCGAACTGTTCTGGCTGAATTCCTCTTGTTGAAACGGAGAATGCAAGACGCCTCCCGTTCCTTTGTGATTCGCAATCTAGACTGGACGCACACTGTATAATGTGGGAGCGAGCTGCCAGCACCAGGGACGGATCCCTCAGTGCTCTCCGCAGACCCTGTGCGACCCACACGTGCCACACTTTAATACAATGGGTCCAGGAATGCTGGCGCTATTGTGTTGTTCATATGGGGTTTTGGACATGCCGGAGTGTCGAGCATGGTGCTCCCAAGGACGTAACTCTACTGCCCGCGCCGATTAGCTATTCTGACTCTCGTACGATTTCACAGTCGCTATACGTAGGGTCACACTGCCACTGTGTCACTTTCAGCACTCCCACTGCATGGAAACAAGTTCTGGGAGATTAAATTCCTTCATACGATTTGGATGAATTTTTATCGTCGCCAGTAGATAATTTTAACGGGACTACGTATTAGGCACTTTTGTTTTTACCATCGTGATTTACTCCTCTCACTCTAACGAACCACTGAAGATGTGCCACGTTCAAACCCATTCTAAATCATTTCTCTATAATGTGAATTTGTCATCTAAGCAGTCTGACGATATATCAAATACAGAACAGTCTGCAGAATACGTTCTAGCCTTTAGTCACCGTATAAACACGGAACGAGAGATGTAATTATGTTCCGTGGAAACCCGTTGTTCTCGAAACCCTTACCAAGTGACCAAATGTTCGTTTCGCCTTTGTATTCTTTCGCCTTTTAACAAGCGTTCCAGGTTCATTTTTTACGTTTATTGGCCTTTTATCCCTCTCGCCTCACCGGAAGGGAGGAGGCTGGAGGGATATCAGCGGGTAAATTTCGCTGCTCTTCCGCGAAACGACTATAAAAATTGTGAAAGGTGTTAAAAATTGACACTGTGGTAGAAAAAATAAATGCTTTACTCAGTAGTTACATTAGTTAATAGACAAAAAGCTCATTTGTTAATCATTAAAATACGTTACACAGGTGAATGCAAAAATGAGGGTTTACACAATAACAAAGACAGATGGTCATTTGCATATGTTAAAAGATGAAAAGCCGACGGTTTCGTTCATTAAAATAAGTAGACAGATTAGTGAAGTGATGTCTCTATGTAGACTACCACCGAGAGGAGTATCATGGGACTGTGACATTTTTTCCCTGTACATAATGGCACCGTCAAAGAGATCTAAGGCGCGGACAGAGGTTCGTACCACTCTCCTTTCCTTGAGGTGGCAAACTGCCCTAAATGCGAAAAAATCAGAAATGACCAACAGCACGAGGTTGCAGAAGGCAATGGTAACCACTATGTTAAAACGCAAATGTGTATCAACAGGACATGTGGTCCGCATATGAAAAAAAGTGACGTGATGGTCTCTCCAAAGGATAACGTTTCACGAGGCGGGGCGTAGAATGTTAGGAAGTGGACCAGTTTGAATGCTATGTAATGCACAAAGTTGTCGGCCTTATTAGTCTCATAAGTTGCATTAACAACCCCGAAAACTTACATCTCACTCACTTTTAACGCTGCAATATAGCCTCCCCGACGAAACTGTGACCGTCTTTTGACGAATCACGAGCAATTTTCCGGCGTTCGGAGGGCTAGCCATAACTGCAACGTGTTCCATGGCATACCGTGGCCTCTGATTGGCCCAACGCTCCCAGTTGTCCTTTGGAGACGTGGAACGTTGGTCAGTTCTGTCCTGTTCTTCCTCGTTGGTGGAGGTTACGATGCACACAGGCCACGATGGATTCGTTGCTGAGAGTGCACTATTTTCTTTTCATTTCTCATAAATTTGTTTCGTAAAGTCGATAATTCGTGAGTAATTGTGGACTTGGCAACTGACCTTTGTCCGTTAGGACCACAAAGTCAGGTATAGTCCATATCAGTGTAAAGGTTCTCAAAGTTGTAGTATCGCCTTCACCGTCTCTTCTTTACTCTTCTTCTTACGATGCGCGTGCGGATTTCCGTTTCTAGATTGTAACTTCGTGAAATGGACTCATGCTTCTTTGTGCTAGAACACGTGACCACATGGTGATCGCTTGGTCTTGCGTATTGATACTTCCATAGCAGCTTCCTAGCCTTGTAGTGTTTTATTTTCTTCGCTTAAACGAGTGTTGATATCACGGATATTCACGTGAGTTACTCGGTTTTCGGTGGGGAGGCGACTTTGGCACTTTCTTCTTCTAGAGTACCTGATGATCATTCTACTCTCTTGTAAAAATGGTAGCGTTTCTATTTAATCACAACGATAAGAACCCTTGTTCTAGACCCGTCACTCCTCTTGGTCTTCGCCATTGTTGAGGGGGAAGACTGCTGAATCAATTTTTCCTTCCTCCCGCAAAATTACGTTCAATAGTATCTGAATATATTCTTTCTATTTATGCAAGTTCTTGTTTATGCTCTTTCTTGTAACAAAGATGGCATACTAATTTCTATCTGCCTTCATCAACTTAATGACACTCTCCTCCCACATAAAACCACCATTAAACCACAAAATTAACCCTTACGATCAGAAAATTAACTAATCAATAAATGCGTTGCTTAGTCGGTCTCCGCAAGGTCATGCGGATCTCGTACTTTTCTTTGTTGGGCCGAGTTTGTTCTCGCATACCCGTTGCGCCCATTGCACTTACGGAACCACTTATTACTAAATCAAATTCTTCACTTCCGAATAAGGGAAAAGTAATGGCTCACTGAACATGGACGAAGATCCAAGTGTGGTGAAAGTTGGTTGCCTCATCCTGAATAGGTGATAGAGTGTCTGAATTAAATAACTATCGGTTATTCACTAAATTCATTTGTTGAGGAATCCTTCCATAGTTCCCACAGAAAAGTACTTAAAAGAAACAAGGCACCGCTTTTAGTGTACAAGGACCGGAAAAGAACAATCACATTGGAAGACCAAGAAGGAAATGCGCGGATTCAAATGGTTCAAATGGCTCTGAGCACTATGGGACTTAAACATCTGAGATGATCAGTCTCCTAGAACTTAGAACTACTTAAACCTAACTAACCTAAAGACATCACGCACATCCATGCCCAAGGCAGGATTCTAACCTGCGACCGTAGCGGTCGCGCGGTTCCAGACTGAAGCGCCAAGAATCGCTCGGCCACACCGGTCGGCGAAATGTGCCGATTAAAAAGGGCGTAAGACAGGGATGTAGTATTTAACTCCTTCTGTTGAATCTATAAATCGAAATAGCAATGACGGAAATGAAAGTTTAGTTCAAGAGTGGGTTTAATATTCAAAGGGAAAGTATAACAACGCTGATGTCATTGCTGTCCTCAGCGAAACTGAAGAAGAATTACAGGATCTTTTCAATAAAATGAACAGTCTAACGAGTGCAGAATGTGGACTGAGAGTACACCGAAAAAAGACGAAAGTAATGAGCAGTAGTAGAAATGGGAACAGCGAGGAACTTAACTACAGAATTGGTGATCACGAAGTAGATGAAGTTAAGGAGTTCTGCTACATTGGCAGCAAAATAACCCAGGACGGTCGGAAAAAGGAGGACATAAAAAGCACATAGCAGACTAGTACTGATAGAAAGGGCATTCGTAGTCAAAAGAAGTCTACTACTTGGAGGAAGAAATTTCTGAGAATGTAATTTTGGGGAACGGTTTTGTATGGTAGTGCAACATGGACTGCGGGAAAACCAGAACAGAAGAGAATTGAAGTATTTGAGATGTAGTGCTACAGAAGCATGTTGAAAATTAGGTGGAATGATGTTCTCCGCAGAATCGGCGACGAAAGAGATACATCGAAAGTATTGACAAGTAGAAGGAAGAGTATTATTGGACATCTGTTAAGACATCAGGGAATAACTCCCTTGGTAGTAGAGGGTAAAACCTGTACAGGAAGACAGAGACTGGAGTACATCCAGCAAATAACTGAGGCCTTAGGAGCGGGCCGGAGTGGCCGAGTGGCTCTAGGCGCTACAGTCTGGAACCGCGAGAGCGCTACGATCGCAGGTTCGAATCCTGTCTCGGGCATGGATGTGTGTGATGTGCTTAGGTTAGTTAGGCTTAAGTAGTTCTAAGTTCTATGGGACTGATGACCTCAGAAGTTAAGTCCCATAGTGCTCAGAGCCATTTGAACCATTTTGAGGCCTTAGGTTGCAAGCGCTAATCTGATATGAAGACACTAGCACAGGAGAGGAATTTGTGGAGAACCGCATCAAACCAGTCAGAAGCTCGGAAAAAAATCAGGGAAACAGCTTGCCAAAAATAGAAACATGATGTGATAAGAATCATATTCTTCCATAGGGTACCTCGACATCAATATCAGATAAGGGGCATGTTCCCATGTTAAGAAAACTGTTGCGATGACGAGGAAATTGCGAGGCTGAAACGCTAAAAAGTAAAACATGAGCAGTTAATCACGCGACGGAATTCATTGACTTCGAAAGGAGGAGGAATCCTAACCATTTAACAAGAGCCTTTTACTCTATAGTCTTATCACACATTCTACAAGGACGTCGACTGGCTGTCTATTCCTCTGTGGTTCTTTTGCGTAAAAATTACCGACAATTTCACTACCACTGCTGTCTTTCAAAATGCGAGTTCCCGAATTTGTACGTTGCACCCTGGAAACTAGTATGTCCGATGATCATTTATAACTGAACTCACCGACTGCAACGTGTGACCCATTGCATAAATAATAAAATTACACGAATCGTGTGTGATCGGTCTTTTTGGGTCCGCAGCTCGGGTTCCTGGGTTCGATTCCCGGCGGGGTCAGGGATTTTCTTTGCCTCGTGATGACTGGGTGTTGTGTGATGTCCTTAGGTTAGTTAGGTTTAAGTAGTTCTAAGTTCTAGGGAACTGATGGCCATAGATGTTAAGTCCCATAGTGCTCAGAGCCATTTGAACCCTTTTTTGGATCTTTTTGGATCTGGAGGAAATCTGAATCGCCGACTAGCGGGGTTCCGAGAATTTCTGGCGTAGGCTGCTTTCTGCCACGACCGAGCTGCTAGCGGCCCAGCACTCCGTGACTTCCGCTCCTTCTTCCGGTGGAACCGAAAGCTTTCACACTACCGGCCATTAAAATTGCTACACCAAGAAGAAATGCAGATTATAAACGGGTATTCATTGGACAAATATGTTATACTAGAACTGACATGTGATTACATTTTCACACAATTTGGGTGCATAGATCCTGAGAAATCAGTACCCAGAACACCCACCTCTGGCCATAATAACGGCCTTGATACGCCTGGGCATTGAGTCAAACACAGCTCGGATGGCGTGTACAGGTACAGCTGCCCATGCAGCTTCAACACGATACCACAGTTCATCAAGAGTAGTGACTGCCGTATTGTGAAGAGCCAGTTGCTCGGTCACCATTGACCAGACGTTTTCAATTTGCGAGAAATATGGAGAATGTGCTGGCAGCAGTGGAACATTTTCTGTATCCAGAAAGGCCCGTTCAGGACGTACAACATGCGGTCCTGCATTATCCTCCTAACATGTATGATTTCGCAGGGATCGAATGAAGCGTAGACCCACGGGTCGAAACACATCTGAAATGTATCGTCCACTGTTCATGTTGCCGTCAGTGCGAACAAGAGGTGACCGAGACATGTAACCAATGGCACCCTATACCATCAAGCCGGGTGATACGCTAGTATGGCAATGACGAATACACGCTTCCAATGTGCGTTCCCCGATATGTTGCCAAACACGGATGGGACCATCACGATGCTGTAAACAGAAACTGGATTGATCCCAAAAAATGACGCTTTGCCATTCGTGCAGCCAGAATCGTCTTTGAGTACACCATCGCAGGCGCTCCTGTCTGTGATGCAGCGTCAAGGGTAACCGCAGCCATGGTCTCCGAGCAGATAGTCCATGCTGCTGCAAACGTCGTCGAACTGTTCGTGCAGATGGTTGTTGTCTTGTAAACGTGCCCATCTGTTGACTCAGGGATCGATACTTGGCTGCACGATCCGCTACAGCCATGCGGATAAGACGTCTGTCATCTCGACTGCTAGTGATACGAGGCCGTTGGGATCCAGCAAGGCGTTCCATATTAACTTTCTGGACCCACCGGTTCCATATTCTGCTATCAGTCATTGGATCCCGACCAATGCGAGCAGCAATGTCGGGATACAATCCGACCTTTATCGAAGTCGGAAACGTGACGGTACGCATTTCTCCTCCTTACATTAAGCATCACAACAACGTTTCACGAGGCAACGACGGTCAACTGCTGTTTATGTATGAGAAAGCATTTGGAAACTTCCCTCATGTCAGCACGTTGTAGGTGTCGCCACCGGCCCCAACCTTGTATGAATGCTCTGAAAAGTTAATCATTTGCATATCACAGCATCTTCTTCCTGTCGGTTAAGTTTCGCGTCTGTAGCACGTGATCTTTGTGATGTAACAATTTTAATGGCCAGTAGTGTACTACTCAGTTGAGCATCAGCATGTATTCCGCAAATACAGGCCACGTTGTGTGAATTTAGTGAATATATATATATATATATATATATATATATATATATATATATATATATATATACTCCTGGAAATGGTTACAAGCAATGATCACACGCAAGGCACAGCGGACACACCAGGAACCGCGGTGTTGGCCGTCGAATGGCGCTAGCTGCGCAGCATTTGTGCACCGCCGCCGTCAGTGTCAGCCAGTTTGCCGTGGCATACGGAGCTCCATCGCAGTCTTTAACACTGGTAGCATGCCGCGACAGCGTGGACGTGAACCGAACGTGCAGTTGACGGACTTTGAGCGAGGGCGTATAGTGGGCATGCGGGAGGCCGGGTGGACGTACTGCCGAATTGCTCAACACGTGGGGCGTGAGGTCTCCACACTACATCGATGTTGTCGCCAGTGGTCGGCGGAAGGTGCACGTGCCCGTCGACCTGGGACCGGACCGCAGCGCCGCACGGATGCACGCCAAGACCGTAGGATCCTACGCAGTGCCGTAGGGGACCGCACCGCCACTTCCCAGCAATTTAGGGACACTGTTGCTCCTGGGGTATCGGCGAGGACCATTCGCAACCGTCTCCATGAAGCTGGGCTACGGTCCCGCACACCGTTAGGCTGTCTTCCGCTCACGCCCCAACATCGTGCAGCCCGCCTCCAGTGGTGTCGCGACAGGCGTGAATGGAGGGACGAATGGAGACGTGTCGTCTTCAGCGATGAGAGTCGCTTCTGCCTTGGTGCCAATGATGGTCGTATGCGTGTTTGGCGCCGTGCAGGTGAGCGCCACAATCAGGACTCCATACGACCGAGGCACACAGGGCTAACACCCGGCATCATGGTGTGGGGAGCGATCTCCTACACTGGCCGTACACCTCTGGTGATCGTCGAGGGGACACTGAATAGTGCACGGTACATCCAAACCGTCATCGAACCCATCGTTCTACCATTCCTAGACCGGCAAGCGAACTTGCTGTTCCAACAGGACAATGCACGTCCGCATGTATCCCGTGCCACCCAATGTGCTCTAGAAGGTGTAAGTCAACTACCCTGGCCAGCAAGATCTCCGGATCTGTCCCCCATTGAGCATGTTTGGGACTGGGTGAAGCGTCGTCTCACGCGGTCTGCACGTCCAGCACGAACGCTGGTCCAACTGAGGCGCCAGGTGGAAATGGCATGGCAAGCCGTTCCACAGGACTACATCCAGCATCTCTACGATCGTCTCCATGGGAGAATAGCACCCTGCATTGCTGCGAAAGGTGGATATACACTCTACTAGTGCCGACATTGTGCATGCTCTGTTGCCTGTGTCTATGTGCCTGTGGTTCTGTCAGTGTGATCATGTGATGTATCTGACCCCAGGAATGTGTCAATAAAGTTTCCCCTCTCTTGGACAATGAATTCACGGTGTTCTTATTTCAATTTCCAGGAGTGTATAAACAGTCAGAATACGGTGCTGCAGTCGGCAACGCCTATATAAGACAAGAGCTGTCTGGCGCAGTTATTAGATGGGTTGCTGCTGCTACAAAGCCAGGTTATCGAGATGAACTGAGTTTGAACGTGGTGTTATAGTCGGGGCACGAGCAATGGGACACAGCATCTCCAAGGAAGCGATGAAGTGGAAATTTTCCCGTATGACCATTTCACGTGTGTACCGTGAATATCAGGAATCACAAAAACATAAAATCTCAGATATTCTTCAAGAACGGGACGAACTTGAGAGAAGTGCAACCCTTCCGCAGATTGCTGTAGATTTCAATGCTGGCCATCAGGAAGTGTCAGTGAGCGAACTGTTTAACAAAAACATCATCAATATAGGCTTTCGGAGCCGAAGGCCCACCCTTGCACCCTTGATGACTGCATGGCATAAAGCCTTACGCGTTGTCTGGGTCCGTCAACACCGAAATCTGTATGTTGATGATTGGAAATATGTTGCCTGGTCGGATGAGTCTCGTTTCAAATTATATCGAGGCGATGTACGTGTACGGGTATGGAGACAACCTCAGGAATCCACGGACCCTGCATGGCAGCAAGGGTCTGTTCAAGCTCGTTGATACTCTGTAATGGTGTGGGGCGTTTGCAGTTGGAATGATATGAGACCACCGATACGTCTAGATACGACTCTGGCCGGTGACACGTGTGTAAGGAGCCTGCCCGATCACCTGCATCCATTCACGTCAATTGTGCATTCCCACGGGCTTAGCCAATTCCAGCAGGACAATGCGACATCCTACACGTCTAGAATTGCTTCAGGGTGGGTCCAGGAACACCCTCATGAGTTTAAACACTTCCTCTGGCCAAGTAACTCCCCAGACATTATTGAGCATATTTTGGGTGACTTGCAATTTGCTGTTCAGAAGAGATCACCACCTCGTACTCTTATGGATATATGGACAGCCCTCCAGGATTCATGGTATCAATTCCCTCCAGCACTACTTCATACATTGGTCCAGTCCAGGCCACGTTGTGTGAATTTAGTGAGGTTTTTGTCACTGTGTATGGTGTCTCCTTTTCTCACTATTTTGTGAGTGTATCATCTCAACACACTTTCCTGTTTTCATTCCCAAGGCTTTTTTTTCCACAAAAGCACAGTCTTTTGCACATTTACATATTTTAAGATATATGGTTTTTCTGAAACTTGGTAAACACATACCATAAACATTCAAAATTATTTCCATGACAAAAAATTAATTCATTTAGTATTGTTTTTAAACAGTTTAAAACAAAACTCTTTTATCTCAGACCATTTTATACGTCTGTAAATTATTGTATTGAACATATGGTTCACATTTTCTTAAGTCGACTATATTCCTCAAACATAGTCTTTTATCAGATACTGGAAATTCCAGAACATAAGCATTAACATGAGAAATATTTACAGTCTTTTAAGGTCCACTGTAAATGAATTAAAATTTGCTCATCTCATGATTAGTTTCACTAGATTTCTTGTGAGTTTTTATGATAACCAAATCGCCTATTTTGAATTTGGGAAATTTTGCTATGAGTAGGGAAGTCCAGTAAGTCTTCCAGCAGATTGTTTGATTATTTTTATATCTTTTTTGGAGTAAAACCCGTGCTCTCATGATTTAATTAGTTCATTATTTGTTCGAAATGTTACATACATTGCGCTCCATTACTTGATAATACACTTTTCGGTTTACCTGTTTTTTCAAAATAGTCTATGGCTCTCGCAGTTGCTTTTGCCAACGGATATATCTTTATAAATTTAGAAAAAAAATCTTTTTCTTTTCAGAATGTAAGCGAAGTCACCTAGCGTTTTCTGTAACGGGTCGAAAATATTCAAAGCGACTATATCCAGCAATCATCTGGTTTAATAGTCTGTATCGGAACTCTATTGGTAACATTCGCCACATTAGCCTATGCCCCGATATCACAGGATTTAATCCTCTGCACTAAATCACCACTTTAACCAATGGCCGGATATCACAAGATTTAATTCTCTGCACTCTCTTCCTTACCAGATTATTGAAAGTGATACACTCCAAAAAATTTTCTGCGTACCTTTTGTGTCAACAACGGCTGTATGTCAAATGAAAATGGTCCACAATTACATTCAAAAATTTTGAAGGCATCATTCCCTCATATTCCTGGCTTAACTGTTTTTTGTAAATACAATAGTTCTTTGTATATCTTATATCTATATAAGACTTCTAATATTTACCATATCAGCATCACCAAATTTGACTTCCACTGATTTTAAATCATCGTCTGGGTTCTGATGATGTCTCATATTTTTACAAATATCTTTTATTACATCTTTGTGTTCTACATTTTTAAAACAGCTAATCTGGAGCGTAATACCATTTTCCTCCATTTTATTTGGGGCATCCGCATTTTCGAGTAACCTACACAAAGCATCAAGAACATAGTTCTCTGTAGTCTTAATATATGTGTTATGCTGTTGCAAAACGAGGGCCCGCCTTATGAATATGTTATGTAATAGTCTAGAATCTTACACAAAAATTCGGTGCCTGATGATCAGTGTGTTTCATTGTTTTGTTTCCCTGTAAGAAATTCTTAAACTTTTGGCAACCCCAAACAATTGCCAATGCTTCTCTCTCAGGCGCAGTGTAGATTCAAACTTGCTGACGGTTTAGCTGCCAAAAGCTAGAGATTCTTGTTCTAGCTTGCAGTCTATTTCCTTTTTCTGAAAAAGGGACACTCCTGAATTTAGGTGACACAATTTAATCTATATATCCAAACTCTCTTTTAATCTACTTCACACTCATGTGTCCAAATGGATGCACTGTTCTTTTTAAGCAAGTGATTAAAACCTGGATCATTAATTGTTTGATCATTTACATTTTACGGTAGAATGAACAGATTCCTAGAGTAGCCATTAAATGTTTTCTTGGCCTTGGTCTTGCACATTTTCGAATAGCTTTCACGTTATAAGGATCCATTTTAATGTACCAATGTGTCCCAGGAAATTTTAAATTCACACTTATTCAGTTTGAACGTCAAGCCCCGTTTTATCAAAGCTTTAAACACCTCATCTAACAGTATAATAAGTTAATCTGAGGTTTTAGTGGTAATTATTAGATCGTCAACATATACTAACATCTATGAATTTAACTCATTACCCAGTACACTGTCTAATGCTGTAATAAACCCCGAAACAGAAGTGTTCAACCCAAAGGGTACAATTTTATGATGGTAGCTCTTGCCAGCAAAAAGAAATGAGGTATACTTCCTCAATTCTCTATCTAATGTTATCTGCAAATACCCATCTGTCAAATCGAGACCTGTCGTGTGATGCACATCATGAAAATTCTGGAATAATCCGTCGAGATCTTCAGGACGATCAGCCTCCCATTTTACTAGTTTGTTTAGTGTTCTTGCGTCAATAACTTTTATTACGCTACTGTCTTATTTATTAACCAGCACTATAGAGTTACTATACTAACTATTGCTGCATTCTATTTATCCCCATTATATCATTCTACCTACTTCTTTTTGGACTTCAGCTTTCTTTGATACTGGAGTAAAATATGGTGATTAGAAAAAAGTTCGTGTTCATTTACATTCATGTTGTTGTTGTTGCTGTTGTTGTGGTCTTCAGTCCTGAGACTGGTTTGATGCAGCTCTCCATGCTACTCTATCCTGTGCAAGCTTCTTCATCTCCCAGTACCTACTGCAACCTACATCCTTCTGAATCTGCTTAGTGTATTCATCTCTTGGTCTCCCTCTATGATTTTTACCCTCCACGCTGCCCTCCGATACTAAATTGGCGATCCCTTGATGCCTCAGAACATGTCCTACCAACTGACCCCTCCTTCTGTTCAAGTTGTGCCACAAAATTCTCTTCTCCCCAATCCTATTCAATACTTCCTCATTAGTTATGTGATCTACCCATCTAATCTTCAGCATTCTTCTGTAGCACCACATTTCGAAAGCTTCTATTCTCTTCTTGTCCAAACTATTTATCGTCCATGTTTCACTTCCATACATGGCTACACTCCATACAAATAATTTCAGAAAAGACTTCCTGACACTTAAATCTATACAAGATGTTAACAAATTTCTCTTCTTCAGAAACGCTTTCCTTGCCATTGCCAGTCTACATTTTATATCCTCTCTACTTCGACCATCATCAGTTATTTTGCTCCCCAAATAGCAAAACTCCTTTACTACTTTAAGTGTCTCATTTCCTAATGTAATTCCCTCAGCATCACCCGACTTAATTCGACTACATTCCATTATCCTCGTTTTGCTTTTGTTTATGTTCATCTTATATACTCCTCTCAAGACACTGTCCATTCCATTCAACTGCTCTTCGAAGTCCCTTGCTGTCTCTGACAGAATTACAATGTCATCGGCGAACCTCAAAGTTTTTATTTCTTCTCCATGGATTTTAATACCTACTCCGAATTTTTCTTTTGTTTCCTTTACTGCTTGCTCAATATACAGATTGAATAACATAGGGGAGAGGCTTCAACCCTGTCTCACTCCCTTCCCAACTACTGCTTCCCTTTCATGCCCCTCGACTCTTATAACTGCCATCTGGTTTCTGTACAAACTGTATATAGCCTTTCGGTCCCTGTATTTTACCCCTGCCATCTTTAGAATTTGAAAGAGAGTATTCCAGGCAATATTGTCAAAAGTTTACTCTAAATCTACAAATGCTAGAAACGTAGGTTTGCCTTTCCTTAATCTTTCTTCTAAGATAAGTCGTAAGGTCAGTATTGCCTCACGTGTTCCAGTATCCAAACTGATCTTCCCCGAGGTCGGCTTCTACTAGTTTTTCCATTCGTCTGTAAAGAATTCGTGTTAGTATTTTGCAGCTATGGCTTATTAAACTGATTGTTCGGTAATTATCACATCTGTCAACACCTGCTTTCTTTGGGATTGAAATTATTATATTCTTCTTGAAGTCTGACGGTATTTCGCCTGTTTCATACATCTTGCTCACCAGATGGTAGAGTTTTGTGAGTACTGGTTCTCCCAAGGCCGTCAGTAGTTCCAATGGAATGTTGTCTACTCCTGGGGCCTTGTTTCGACTCAGGTCTTTCAGTGCTCTGTCAAACTCTTCACGCAGTATCGCATCTCCCATTCCATCTTCTTCTACATCCTCTTCCATTTCCATAATATTGTCCTCAAGTACATCACCATTGTATAGACCCTCTATATACTCCTTCCACCTTTCTGCTTTCCCTTCTTTGCTTAGAACTGGGTTTCCATCTGAGCTCTTGATGTTCATACAAGTGGTTCTCTTATCTCCAAAGGTCTCTTTAATTTTCCTGTAGGCAGTATCCATCCTACCCCTAGTGAGATGTGCCTCTACATCCTTACATCTGTCCTCTAGCCATCCCTGCTTAGCCATTTTGCATTTCCTGTCCATTTCATTTTTGAGACGTTTGTATTCCTTTTTGCCTGCTTCATTTATTGCATTTTTATATTTTCTCCTTTCATCAATTAAATTCAATATTTCTTCTGTTGCCCAATGATTTCTACTAGCCCTCGTCTTTTTACCTACTTGCTCCTCTGCTGCCTTCACTACTTCATCCCTCAAAGCTACCCATTCTTCTTCTACTGTATTTCTTTCCCCCATTCCTGACAATTCTTCCCTTATGCTCTCCCTGAAACTCTGTACGACCTCTGGTTCTTTCAGTTTATCCAGGTCCCATCTCCTTAAATGCCCACCTTTTTGCAGTTTCTTCAGTTTTAATCTACAGGTCATAACCAATAGATTGTGGTCAGAGTCCACATCTGCCCCTGGAAATGTCTTACAATTTAAAACCTGGTTCCTAAATCTCTGTCTTACCATTATATAATCTATCTGATACCTTTTAGTATCTCCAGGGTTCTTCCATGTATACAACCTTCTTTCATGATTCTTAAACCAAGTGTTAGCTGTGATTAAGTTGTGCTCTGTGCAAAATTCTACCAGGCGGCTTCCTCTTTCATTTCTTAGCCCCAATCCATATTTACCTACTACGTTTCCTTCTCTCGCTTTTCCTACACTCGAATTCCAGTCACCCACGACTATTAAATTTTCATCTCCCTTCCCTATCTGAATAATTTCTTTTATTTCGTCATACATTTCTTCAATTTCTTCGTCATCTGCAGAGCTAGTTGGCATATAAACTTGTACTACTGTAGTAGGTGTGGGCTTCGTATCTATCTTGGCCACAATAATGCGTTCACTATGCTGTTTGTAGTAGCTTATACTCATTGCTGTTTTCCTATTCATTATTAAACCTACTCCTGCATTACCCCTATTTGATTTTGTGTTTATAACCCTGTAGTCACCTGACCAGAAGTCTTGTTCCTCCTGCCACCGAACTTCACTAATTCCCACTATATCTTTTTAAATTTTCTAACCTACCTCCCCGATTAAGGGATCTGACATTCCACCCTCCGGTCCGTAGAACGCCAGTTTTCTTTCTCCTGATAACGACATCCTCTTGAGTAGTCCCCGCCCGGAGATCAGAATGGGGGACTATCTTGCCTCCTGAATATATTACCCAAGATGACGCCATCATCATTTAATCATACAGTAAAGCTGCATGCCCTCGGGAAAAATTACGGCCGTAGTTTCCCCTTGCTTTCAGCCGTTCACAGTACCAGCACAGGAAGGCCGTTTTGGTTATTTTTACAAGGCCAGATCAGTCAATCATCCAGACTGTTGCCCTTGCAACTACTGAAGAGGCTGCTGCCGCTCTTCAGGAACCACACGTTTGTCTGGCCTCTCAACAGATACCCCTCCGTTGTGGTTGCACCTACGGTACGGCTATCTCTATCGCTGAGGCACGCAAGCCTTTCCACCAACGGCAAGGTCCATGGTTCATGGGGGGGGGGGGTTACATTCATGTAATGTTCGTAATCTACTATGCTTCCTACTGCATTTGAGAACACCTTTTTATTCTTCTTTAGTACTTTGAATAACTGCCCTTTTTGTTTCGCTAATATTTCATCAGTCAAGTCTAACAGCCTGCTAAATTCATTTTCTTTGCAGTCATTTTCAACGACATGCCGAATATGGTAATCCTCACAATTATCTCCTAGCCCATTAATTACTCCTAATTCATTTTCTTTGCACTCTATCTAACTGATTTTCCTCCAATGTGTTGGCAGTTTCGAAAGGAAATCCAAAAGATTTCCCCTTATCCTGAGAGATTGCACTGGCCAGCGAAACACTTTGTTGATAAACTTTTTTTACTTTGATAGCTGATATTTAAAGATTTTTATGAGCTAATTCCAAATCTAGCCTCACTTTTATGTATCACTATAGTTTTCGAGTAATATGCTTTTATTATATAGTATAAAAATCCTATGCTATACAGTAAATGGGGAAATCGATTAAACACTTTGTTACAACATAAGCATGGTTTGTATTTACAGTAACACACTTAAAACAATGATATGTGTTAATAGTGATTTCACTTGTCAGCGGGAATTGGTTTGTATTTTCTTTCTGTTTTTATCTTTGAAGCTTTTGGTGTAGCTTTTTCTATGATGAGTCACTTGCCGAACTTCTCGATGAAGTGACCAACAGTAGTCCTCCATCATGCTAGTGTTCCAGAGGCCTTGGCTGAATCAATAAACAGCCTCCAGTCTTCCCTTTTATGTTCAATACCAAACTCATTCATCAGACAAGGAATGTCTGATCAGTACACTAAACCACATTCTTGCTTAAAAACCTTGAAAAATTGCTGTTCTCTCTTTCTGTACGTGTATAAGCTGGTTCCAATTGCCAATAAGTTATTTTCTTTTAATCTAGAGCCAAGCAATTCAACTTTTTCTTTCGTTAAATCCAGATCCCTAACCAAATCGTTAAGTTCGGCCTGAGTAAACAATTCGGATTCTAGACTTTTTGTATTACAATGGAATTCATCATCATGTGGTTCATCTGAATCAGACTGGTGGTTCAGGAACCGGAAAATCTACACCATGCCCTACTGGTCAGATGGCGGACAGATAGTTAGTGTAGTTTATTACCTTCTAATTTTTCTAATTATGACAAGTAATATCAACACTGCAAAAGTAGCAATCATCAGAATGATTTCTTGGCTCCCTCCGTATCATAGGAACAGCAAATGTGAAGGCTTTTTTCTCCTCTTTTTACCATTTTTCAGATCTTCAACACACACATGACATACCCTATGTGGCCCCCAAGATTTGTCTTGATCACAAAGTTTAGATCCAGAGTATGGCAGATAAGCCTATTCACAAAGTCTTTAATGTTTCTTTGGTTTTTTTTTAATCACAAATTCACCAAAAATATAACAAAAGCTGTCAGCAGAGTTTTTACGTGCACGATTAGACGTTGTACTGAGCACATGTACAGGAAACGGGGAAGTGAGGTTAGGTTGACAGTAAACAAAACACTATCTTTTATCGCAAAAATAGAATCGACCTATTTTTGCCAGCAAATATTTTTTTAGCAGTGCTGCCAAAGGCATCTACATTCATTACACTTCCTTTTTAAATTATTTTAACTATATAAAAACTGTTAAATTCTTTAAAGATCGCTTAATTTAATAAATTTAACTGTAAAATGTGAAGAAATGGTGGGTGATACAGTTTTTTAAGTGTCATATTTGGATTAACCACCCTAAAAACGTAACAATAAGGTATTTTCAGCGAAAAAGTTTTTCCATCGTTGGTCTGTGTTATCAGCTATCGTCTATAGTCAATTAAAATTAGCTCTTTGATTATCCAATCAATACCCAAAATGATTACCACTAACAAAGGGTGAGCAAAGGAGTGTCCTTCTATCTTAAAATCAAACAATATCTGATATCTAATCGTTTTTCTCACTTTACCAGTGGGTTGTATCAGTGTAACTCCTCGTACAGGCGTCTACTCCACGCCTGGTTGCTTTTTGATCATTTCAAAGAATGCACTGGAAATGGCACTGACCTGTGCCCCGGTATCTAACAACAAATGCAAGTTTTGGCTGTAAAAATCAACTACCATGATTGTTTGGATTCTTCTATTTTCTTTTCTTTTGTCCTTGTGTTCCCACAATAAATCCTTTACGGTAGCAAGGTCTTGCCAAGATATTTGTCCAGCGCTTACTTCCTATTGTTTGTATGGAGGCTTTTTCCTCTGGTTTTCTACGTTTTTGGTTACTTTTCCCCCTTGATATATATCTTATTCCCCTTCTTCATCCTCTTCGCTACACCCAGTCAGTACTAATTTAGTACCACGTGGTGTTTCAGCAACTTCATTGGTTTTTTTTCCCATTAAGTCTATGTTTCTCATTTCATCCTGGGGGAAAGCTAAATTCGTCATCATTACAACTGTCCACTGCATCGATTTCTTGAGGAAAAACAATGTTCTCTTCTTTGGTTCGACATGCTGCTAGAAATTCTGCATTTTAGCGGTAAATCTCTTTATCGTTGTCATCTTCTTCTTACAAGTTCCCATCAGAAGCATTAATGTAATTTTCTTCTTCATCCTTCATTGACAATGAATCCTCCAGATTTTCTACGATTTCAGCAGAAATACTATCAGCTTCCTGTTCTTTCTCTTCACTGGGTACTCATCTTATGACCTCCTTAGTATCTTCAAAATCGCTTGCATCATGATGAACATCTGCCTCTACTGAACATACATCAGAATTGGAATGGTTTCCCACTAATTTTATTCTAGAATCACCTATCTTTTTCTCTTCGAAAGTTACCTTCCTTTTGACTGTCTTCTCGAAACATGTTATGTGTTCTAAGAACGGGATTATCACATCAGGATCTGTTCGCTCTTGCATCCTTGTACCAGGGTTTTCCTTTCCTTCCTCTCTAGCTTTGAGAGTAGAGGCTGTTCCAGGTCACTACCTCTCGTATTTTGCTTGACGTTCTTATTTTTCAACCCGTCATATATTTGACCAAGCAACGTCGTCCGACCTGTCTTCTGGGCTATACTTATTGTTACCTTCGGTAACAACATGACCGTCGTTCGGTACTTCCTAAACTGCTTCCTGATCCACGATCTCTATCTCTCTCTTCCTCCAACTATCCCTCGTTCCGTTTGATGGTCTATAATTCTATTTACCTCCCTTTATCTCCATACGTCTGTATCCCGACGTTTACCATTTTATTGTCTTGGTTGGGGAAAGAATTTCCAACTGGGCGATGCACTCCGTCTCTGCTCTTATCTTCATACTTATAGTATTTTTGCCGTCGTATTCTCTGGGACCAATTTGGACACTCCGCGCCTAACAGACTCTAAATCTGCACGGACGTTAGTTTTGCTCTTCCCGTGCCCCTACCACGGTTTCCAAAACCACCTCTGCCACGTCCTCTCATCATATTCATTTGGTGCCCATTTCGGCCACCTCTTTCTGGCGCATTTTGGTTCCTGAAAGTTATCTGGTCGCATGCTTCACGCCACCGAACTTCCTCTTGGACCTTCTTGAAGAGATCATCGAACGTCTTGTGATTGCTACCCATCTACAGTTTTGAATCGTAGGGCAATTTGTTCCACAATTCCCACACTATCTCTGACTCTGAACACCTTTCGATCAAATATTCCAACCTCTTAAACCAGATTAACAATAGCTCTTCATGTTACTGCGTCCCTAATTCTCTGACATTTTCGCGACGAGAATTTATCGCCACAACTTATCCCGTCTTTGGATGGGTCAATACATTTTAAAAACTTCTCTTTGAACTCAGAGAACGTCAAATTTGTCGTGTCTAAGTTCAACCCCCAGGTCTTAGCGTTACATGTCGTAGCATCTTTTGCTAAACTAATCTTTTATGCTCTCTCGTTTCCTTTGGTAGCAGTTACACTGCGCCACCATACGGACACGATCATCCTCGTGGAAACAAAAAACCGATTAGACATTAAAGTGGCACATTGACACACGATTGGAGAGCTATGTCGCACAGCAGAAGTTCCTTTCAGTTTTCCTTACGAAGCTCAATCCAAGAATCTATGTTTACTGTATTGTGAAAGTACGTCACTAGACTTCACATTTAAGATTAGGTCTAAGATAAACAGCGAGCGTAAACTTGGTTTGGAAATGACGTCTCTCCAGATCACAACGTACACATTTATACATGAACATTGAAATTCTCTCGATACAGCGTACACTTCATACCACTACGAAGATGCTGTGCTCTACAGAATTGCCACAGATACTATTTGTGGTTTGACGGACTAGTGGAAACTACCGGAATGAGACAATAATGATATTAATGATGCATCCTTCCAAAGATTTACATGTTTCGTACGAATAACTACCTCAGCTTCAATGGAGAATGCTGTTAGATTAGATTAGATTAGTACTTGTTCCATAGATCATGAATACGACACTTCGTAATGATGTGGAACGTGTCAGGTTAATAAAAGGTGTCTATACAAGATATTACAGTAAACAAAATATTACATGGCACTTAATATCTTTAATTTTTTTGTGGGGGTTGGGGAAATTACCCTCTTAATATATCCAAAAATTCATCTAATGAGTAGAAGGAGTTGCCATTAAGAAATTCTTTTAATTTCCTTTTAAATGCTATGTAGCTATCTGCCAGACTTTTGATGCTATTAGGTAAGTGTGACCAAAGACTTTTGAGGCAGCATAATTTACCCCCTTCTCAGCCAAAGTTAGATTTGTGCAGATCATCCTTTGTCCTAGTGTTGTAGCCATGTACACTGCTATTAATTTTGAATTCGTTCGGATTGTTAATAATTGTGCGCCTTAGTGTACTTTGGATAGAAAATCAGATGCTTGACGTCACCACCCACAGCCACAAGTTAAATCTTCCAGAGTATAGGTCTAGTACACGAGAACACACCTCGCTAAGCAACGACGTAAAAGAAATGATCTACTCCTTCATACATGGGGTGTATGCCCAAATATTTTTTTCTGATGCATTAAATGAAAATCCCCCCGTAAACCATGGACCTTGCCGCTGGTGAAAGCAGGTGCTGGCAGGTGTGAATATTAGGGAACTATCTATTTAATAAGACACAATTCCAAAATACTAGCACGAATCCTTCACAGAAGAATGGACAAAATGATAGAAGCTGACGTGGTTGATCAGTTTCGATTCCGGAGAAATGTAGGAAGAAGCGAAACAATTCTGACTCTAAGACTTCTCATAGAAGTTAGATTAAGGAAAGGCAAACCTACGTTTATAGCATTTGTAGACTTAGGGAAAGCTTTTGAGAATGTTGACTGGAATACTTTCTTTCAAATTCTAAAGGTGGCGGGATAAATACAGGGAGCGGAAGGTTATTAAAATGCCTCTGAGCATTATGGGACTTAACAGCTGAGGTCATCAGTCCCCTAGAACTTAGAACTACTTAAACCTAACCAATCACATCCATGCCCGAGGCAGGACTCCAACCTGCGACCGTAGCGGTCGCGCGGTTCGAGATTGAAGCGCCTATAACCGCTCGGCCACTCGGGCTGTCGAAGGCTATTCACAACTTGTTCAGAAATCAGACGGCACTGAAGGGAAGGAAGGTAAGCAGTGATTGAAAACGAGGTGAGACATGGTTGTAGCCTAACTCCAATGTTATTCAATCTATCTGTATATTGAGGAAGAAGTGAAGGAAACAAAAGAAGAAAATGGGTGTAGGAACTAAAGTCCCGGGAGAAGAAATAAAACTTTGCGGTTTGCCGATGACATTATAATTCTGTCAGAGACAGCAAAGGTCTTGGAAGAGCTGTTGAACGGAACGGACTGTGTCTTGAAAAGGGAATATAAGGCGAACAACGACCAAAGCAAAACGAGGATAAAAGAATGTATTTTCATTAAATCAGACGATTCTGAGGGGATTAGATTAGGGAATGAGTAGTAGACGAGTTTTGCTACTTGGGCAGCAAAATAACTGATGATGGTCGCAGTAGGGAGGATATAAAATGGCAAGAAACGCGTTTCTGAAAAAGGGAAATTTGTTAACATCGACAATAGATAGTATTTGTATGCAGTGTAGCCATGAATGGAAGTGAAACATGGATGATAAATAGTTAACATAAGAAGCGAATAGAAACATTTGAAATGTGATGCTACAGGAGAATGCTGAATATCAGATGGATAGATCACAAAACTAAAGAGGAGGCGTCTTTTTTTTGGGCAATCGATCTTCTGGTTGGTTTTATGTAACCCGCCACGAAATCCTCTCCGATTCAGCGCAGAAACTCCTCATTCATTACCTCATCAGTCCACCTAATTTTGAACATTCGTCTGTAGCACCACATCTCAAATGCTTCGATTATCTTCTGTTCCGGATTTTCCACATTCAGTGTTTCACTACCATACGATGCTGAACTCCAGACGTACCTTCTCAGAAATTTCTTCCTCAAATGTTTGATACTAGAAGACTTTTCTTGGTCAGGAACTCCCTTTTCGCCACTCTTAGTCTGTTGTTGATGTCCTCCTTGCTCCATCCGTCATTTGTTATTTTGCTGCCTACATAGTACCATTTCTTAACTTCATCTACTTTGTGATTTTCAATCCTGATGTTAAGTTTATCGCTGTTCTCATTTCTGATACTTCTCATTACTTTCGTCCTTCTTCGATTTACTCTCAATCCATATTCTGTACTCATTAGATTGTTTGTTCCAGTCAGTAGATCGTGTAATAATTCTTCACTTTCACTCAGGATGGCAATCGTATCATGATGTCCTTTCACCTTGAATTTCAATTCCTCCCCAGAACCTTTCTTTTATTTCTATCATTGACCTTGTTCTTCTGCGCGGGTGCACACGTATTGCCCGAACTCTTACGGGACTCGGTAAGGCAGGGGCACTACGAAACTAGTATGTGGACATTAAGCAGGGAATGTGGGTCTCATGGGGAGCGTGCAAAGGATAAGTACCTGCAGTCGCAACATACTCTGTGTCCGCGTTGGCTCAGATGGATATAGCGTCTGCCATGTAAGCAGGAGATCCCCGGTTCGAGTCCTGGTCGGGGCATACATTTACAACAGTCCCCGTTGATGAATATCGTCACGTGTCGGCAGCGTAGGGTCTTGATTTAATTATCATTTCAACTTAAATAGTCGTTTTGTTGCCACTTTTCCCAATAATTTTAGAAATTCTGAAGGAATCCCTTCTGCCATATTTGATCTTACGTCCTTCGAAGCTCTTTTAAGTTCTGATTGTAATACTGGATCCCTTCTCTCTTCTAAATAGATTCCTGTTTCTTCTTGTATCTCATCAGACAAATCTTCCCCTCATAGAAGCTTTGAATGTATTCGTTCCGCCGCGTGGGATTAGCCGAGCGGTCTGGGGCGCTGCAGTCATGGACTATGCGGCTGGGCCCGGCGGAGGTTCGAGTCCTCCCTGGGAAATGGGTGTGTGTGTTTGTCCTTAGGATAATTTAGGTTAGGTAGTGTGTAAGCTTAGGGACTCATGACTTTAGCAGTTAAGTCCCATAAGATTTCACACACTTTTTTTTGTGTTCGTTCCACTTCTTCGTTCTCGCTACCGCATTTAACAGTGGAATCCCCGTTGCACTGTTAATGTTAGCTCATGGCGGCTCATGGCGGCTGCAGTGTAACACGTGTTAAGTTCGGCTCGCGAAATTTAGTCGAATTAGAAGGTGTTTCTCGCAGGTGGTGTTGTCTAGTACAAGTGGAAATCGTGTAAACAACAGTGCTCTGTGTAGTAGTGCTATTTATTTTTTTTTCTGTGCTCCGCCAATATCTGCGAGAAAATGGTAAACAGAAGAATCAACAGCAGCGCGTCCAGCAGCGGGGAAGCAGCAGGTGCGGCGGGCCTGCTCCTGGCGGAAGGTGCGGCCGCGGCTCCCGGTATAGCGGAGCTGGTTCGCTCTGAGGTAAACGCTGCGCTTCGCGATAAAAACAATCTCGATCTGATAGCAGGCACCATATCAGATACTGTAACGGCAGCAGTATTGGCCAAAATGCGTGAAACTGTTGAGGCCAATACTGCCGAAATTACAGCACTAAAAAAGTCTGTGTCTGAATACGAGAAAAAGGCACGAGAGTTGGAAGTGAAACTATCTGCCGCCACAGACGAGCTAGAACAGTACCAAAGGCAAAATAGTCTACGACTGTTTGGAGTAGCAGAAACTAAAGAAGAAGACACGGACAACCTGCATATACAGGTTGCGCGTGAAAAATTAGGCGTCGAAGTGACCAAGGCAGACATTGACAGGAGCCACCGGGTGGGACGAAAACTACCAGGTGCTACCAAACCTCGTCCAATAATAATTAAATTTGTGTCGTACCGAAAAAGGGCTGAGATCTTTACCCAGAAGAAGAAGTTAGCAAGGACAGGGATTACAATAAGGGAAGATCTGACACACGAGCGGCTAAAGATTTTAAACAGTGCCATATCCCATTTCGGTCTTCAGAATGTGTGGACTCTGGATGGCAGAGTAATCATTAAGACTGCAGCTGGAAAGAAGACAGTCACAAACATGACAGAACTAAATAGTATTAAGTGAACCTACTCGAGCCAAAAGTCAAACTTAACACCATTTGCAAATATTAACAGTCCTATACTCAGATGTAGTCTTGTAATTGTATTAACTTTTTAATTATTTGTACCTTCAACTAATTGTTCTTGTAACTGTATTAACTTTTTAATTATTTGTACCTTCAACTAATTGTTTTTGTAACTGTATTAACTTTTTACTATTTTTTTGGGTCTTTAGCTGTAGCCATTGCTTAGTTTTAGTTACTGCTAATACTTTTTTCATTTTCTCAGTTTATTCTCTTCCATTCTGTAATAGTTCTATTGCAATTATTAGTCTCTCCTTTAGTTCATTAGTCAACCATCTCTTCGGTTTAAATTGTTCATAACAAAAATCACTATCAGTATCACTTTAGCAAATTTCAATTTAATTCTAGCTTCCTACGATACTCTATTAAATATTAAGCTTACTTCTCTCTGCTGGCAGCATCGGCCTCTTAAATCACTCCTCTTTCCCTTATTTCCACCCTAAGCTGTTTCAAATACTCTAATTACATTTTTCCTCTTACGACATAGGATACTCAGTGACACACAGCTGTCACCATTTTGGTCATATTCTCCCTGCACCGAATACCACTAATCCATTTTCTATACTCCCGCAACCTCAGGAAATCTCTTGCAGTCGCTTTTCTTTCGGCTCTCGCGGAGTCACAAACAGGGCGCGCAAAATCTCGGACACCCCTGTAATATGTCACTTGGCGGAAACACCGGTCAGTGCCCCTCGCGGCAGGTAGTGCCTAACAAAGGGACAAACCAGTCTGCCACCCTACTCCAGGCTGCTCAGCGGAACGCGTCCGAGGTTTTAGCAGCTCACTGCAACATTCAGTCTTTACCTGCGCATTACGAAGAACTTAGCCTCCTCTTCCACCAACTAAACTACCACGTAATCCTCTTATCCGAAACGTGGTTGAAACCACACATATCCTCTGCATCTATTCATCTCCCAGGGTACACATTTCTTAGGGCAGACAGATAAAAAAAGCGAGGTGGCGGGGTCGGCGCATATATACGAACAGATCTCAAAGCGAAAGTCTTATGTACGTCAAATCCTGCTGAAGAAAAAGAGGCTGAATTCATGTTCATTGAAATAAATATACAAAGTCGGAAATTCTTGACTGGCGTCGTGTACAAGCCGCCAAAAATAAGCTCAATGAGTTCCTTCCAGTCGGAATTACATTCACTTCAGTGTCAATACGAACATGTCATCGTAATGGGTGACTTGAACATAGACCTGCTAAGAGACACTCCCTCCGCAATAAACCTAAGAAGATTGTTTAGTTGCAATAGCATGAACATTCTTCCATTGCAACCTACACACCATACGGCGCACAGTCATACTCTTATAGACGTGATAGCAACGAAACAGACTGACAAAGTAAGAGATGTTGGTCAATCATCGGCCCCTGGCCTCTCAGCACATGATGTAATATTCCTGGCCTACTCTGTGCAGCCCCCAAGGATCAAATCGCGTTACATAACTTGTAGGAACATGAAACGTATTGACCTTGACGCTCTAACAGCCGATTGCTCAGAAATCTCATGGCATCAAATAATCAGAGAACCTACAATCGACGGCAAAATTAATGAACTTGGTGATAAACTCACTGCCCTCTATGACAAACATGCACCTGTGCGCACAGTCCGTGTAAGAAAATCTCCTGCTCCATGGCTGACAGCTGAATTACGTCAAATGATGACTAATAGGGATGCTGCCCACAGGCGTTTCAAGGCAGATCCGAAACCCGAACGTTTTGAAGAATATAGAAAGCTACGGAACAGAGTGAAACAATGCATTCGCAATGCCAAAATCAGGCACGCTCGCTCCCTTGTATGCAGCGATCTGACACCCACGACTCTATGGAAGAATCTCCGTAGCTTGGGGGTCGGAAAGGCAAAATCGGAAACTACTTTTCATGTGTCAGCTAACGAATTAAATGAATTCTTCTCTGCACCTCTGAATACCAGCACGGCTGATAATTACCGTCCACAAGAATCTCCAAACAGGATAACTAACAACGATACCTTCCATCTAAAACATGTAACAACAAATACGGCAAGAAAAGCAATAATGAGAATCTCTTCTGATGCAATAGGCAACGACAGTATCGGTATAGCCATGATTAAGAATGTTGCCGATATCTTAGTACCTGTCTTAACTGACATATTTAATTTTTCCCTCGTGAACGGAATATACCCCACTGCATGGAAAAGAAGCATAATTCGACCCATCCCTAAGGTCAAAAACCCGCAACTGCTTAGTGATTACCGACCAATTAGCATACTGCCTGCTGTTTCCAAAGCACTGGAATATATTGTTCATGACCAAATCACTGAACACTTGCATGAATTCAGTCTATATGACAAATTTCAATCCGGTTTCCGTAAACATCACAGCACAAACACTGCTCTAATTAAAGTAACTGATGACCTGAAATATGCCATCGACAATCGAAAGGCAACAATATTGACGCTACTGGACTTCAGCAAAGCTTTTGACACTGTTAACTTTGACATATTACTCAGAAAAATGCAACAGCTTAATTTCTCTGATAGTGCAATGAGATGGTTTGAAAGCTACTTAAAAGACAGACAGCAATGTGTTGTCTGCGCAAATGAAAAATCTTCCTGGAAACATGTTTCTCCGGGAGTGCCAAAAGGATCAGTCTTAGCACCACTTTTGTTTTCTTTATATGTCAACGATATTTCGTCGGTTTTGTCCTCCTGTAAACATCATTTCTATGCCGACGACCTCCAGCTCTACCTAAGCGTCAGACCTGAAGACGTAAACACTGCAATCGCTCTGATGAATGATGATCTGTCTTCAGTAGTGACATGGGCGAAAAATCTGGGGCTTAAATTAAATGCAAAAAAGACGCAAGTAATCTTAATAGCCCATCAGAAATTAATAAGTTCAGAATTCCGCCAACGGCTACCTCCTATTCTGCTCGAAGGTACTCCAATACCATATCAGAAAACAGTGAAGAACTTGGGTGTAACTTTGGACAAGCATCTCAACTGGGCGGAGAATACAGTCGCAGTGTGCCGAAAGACGTCTGCTTGTCTCTATGCTCTCAAAAAGTTTCGGAACATATTCCCACAGGACTTGAAACGCCAGCTCGTGCAAGCACTCGTTCTACCGAACCTCCACTATTGTGATGTGATTCAACAAGGCATGAGTAGTGAAAACAAAAGACGGCTAGAGCTAACCATGAATGCCTGTGTGCGTTACACCTGCAACATTCGCCGATATGATCATGTTAGTGCTTCATACTCCGAGCTAGGGTGGCTGCGGCCAGACAAACTGCGTGACTACCACACTCTATGTCTACTTCACCGACTCCTCATCGCGCAAGCACCCCAGTACCTAGCTTCAGAGATTAAAAACCTGTCATGCCATCATAATCGAAACACGAGGTCACTCTTATCTGGTATCCTAACTGTGCCCACTCACAAAACAAAAACTTTTGCAAACTCCTTCTCAGTTGCCGCTGTCCGCCTCTGGAACAAACTGCCTCTTACCTTGAGGAAAATTCAATCTCCTGTGGCTTTTAAGAAGAAGTTGAAGCATTTCCTACTATCATCCGCATAAAATTCTCCACAAAATTAATGTGCAAGGCCAATCCTCTCATCTGTCAAATAGCAAAGCTATCGTCTCGTATCTTGCTGCTGAGATGCCTTCCTCTTCATCTATCTCTATTAGCCACGCAGTCTCCTTTTCCTTTATATTTTCCTTAATTATGTTTCATCATGTCTCTCTATTCTTCTCCTCCATTCACCATGAGTCTCCCTCATACTCCCTGCTGCCAGCACTCCTATCTTAAATCTTTCTCTTCAATAATGCATTTTTCGAGGTGTACCTTTCTAATTGTTTATCTCACTTTTTGTATTAGATGTAGTTTAACATGCCTACTGAAACATATGACTGTAAAATAAGTAGAATGCCTGGTTAGATTAAGAGAGGGCCTGATGGCCCTAATCTTGCCAGGTTAAATAAATAAATAAATAAATAAATAAATAAATAAATGTTACCACCGTTGCTTTTTATGTCACCGAAGGTTGTTTTGACTTTCCTGTACGCTATATTTCTTTTTCGATTTCTTCACATTTTTCATGCAGCTATTTCGTCTTAGCTTCCCTGCACTTGCTGTTTATTTCATTCCTCAGCGACTTGTATTCCTGTATTCCTGAGGTTCCCGGGACATTTTCGTCCTTCCTCCTTTCATCAATCAGCTGAAGAATACCTTCTGTTAGCCATAGTTTATTTGCAGTTACCTTCTTTGTAAATATGTTTCTCTTTCCATCGTCCGTGATGGTCCTTTTTAGAGATGTCCTTTCCTCTTCAACTGTGCTGCTTACTGAGCTACTCCTAATGCTGTGCCTATAGCCTTAGAGAACTTCAAGCGTATCTCGTCATTCCTTAGTATTTCCGTATCCCATTTCTTTGTGTATTGATTCTCCCTGACTAATGTCTTAAACTTCAGCCCACTCTTCATCACTATTGTGTTGTGATTTGAATCTACACTCCTGGAAATTGAAATAAGAACACCGTGAATTCATTGTCCCAGGAAGGGGAAACTTTATTGACACATTTCTGGGGTCAGATACATCACATGATCACACTGACAGAACCACAGGCCCATAGACACAGGCAACAGAGCATGCACAATGTCGGCACTAGTACAGTGTAAATCCACCTTTCGCAGCAATGCAGGCTGCTACTCTCCCATGGAGACGATCGTAGAGATGCTGGATGTAGTCCTGTGGAACGACTTGCCATGCCATTTCCACCTGGCGCCTCAGTTGGACCAGCGTTCGTGCTGGACGTGCAGACCGCGTGAGACGACGCTTCATCCAGTCCCAAACATGCTCAATGGGGGACAGATCCGGAGATCTTGCTGGCCAGGGTAGTTGACTTACACCTTCTAGAGCACGTTGGGTGGCACGGGATACATGCGGACGTTGGAACAGCAAGTTCCCTTGCCGGTCTAGGAATGGTAGAACGATGGGTTCTATGACGGTTTGGATGTACCGTGCACTATTCAGTGTCCCCTCGACGATCACCAGAGGTGTACGGCCAGTGTAGGAGATCGCTCCCCACACCATGATGCCGGGTGTTGGCCCTGTGTGCCTCGGTCGTATGCAGTCCTGATTGTGGCGCTCACCTGCACGGCGCCAAACACGCATACGACAATCATTGGCACCAAGGCAGAAGCGACTCTCACCGCTGAAGACGACACGTCTCCATTCGTCCCTCCATTCACGCCTGTCGCGACACCACTGGAGGCGGGCTGCACGATGTTGGGGCGTGAACGGAAGACGGCCTAACGGTGTGCGGGACCGTAGCCCAGCTTCATGGAGACGGTTGCGAATGGTCCTTGCCGATACCCCAGGAGCAACAGTGTCCCTAATTTGCTGGGAAGTGGCGGTGCGGTCCCCTACGGCACTGCGTAGGATCCTACGGTCTTGGCGTGCATCCTTGCGTCGCTGCGGTCTGGTCCCAGGTCGACGGGCACGTGCACCTACCGCCGACCACTGGCGACAACATCGATGTACTGTGGAGACCTCACGCCCCGCGTGTTGAGCAATTCGGCGGTACGTCCACCCGGCCTGCCGCATGCCCACTATACGCCCTCGCTCAAAGTCCATCAACTGCACATACGGTTCACGTCCACGCTGTCGCGGCATGCTACCAGTGATAAAGACTGCGATGAGCTCCGTATGCCACGGCAAACTGGCTGACACTGACGGCGGCGGTGCACACATGCTGCGCAGCTAGCGCCATTCGACGGCCAACTCCGCGGTTTCTTGTGTGTCCGCTGTGCCCCTGCGTGTGATCATTGCTTGTACAGCCCTCTCGCAGTGTCCGTAGCAAGTATGGTGGGTCTGACACACCGGTGTCAATGTGTTCTTTTTTCCATTTCCAGGAGTGTATATACGCTCCTGGGTATGCGTTACAATGCAGTATCGGATTTCGGAATCTCTGTGTGACCATGGTGTAAACTGAAATCTTCCTGTATCACCCGGCCTTTTCCAAGTATACCTCCTCCTCTTGTGATTCTTCAGCAGAGTATTCGTTATAACTAGTTGAAATCCATTGCAGAACTCAGTCTTTCTCCTCTCTCACTCCTTGTCTCAAACCCATATTCTCCTGTAACCTTTACTTCTACTCCTTCCTCTACTACTGCTTTCCAGTCCCCCATGACTATTAATTTTTAAACTCCATTTACGTACAGTATTACCCTTTCAATATCTTAATATAGTTTCTCTATCTCTTTATTTTCAGCTTGCGACGTCGGCAAGTATACCTGAACTATAGTTGTCGGTCTTGTTTTGCTGTCGATTCTGGCAAGAAAAACGCTATCACTGAATTGTTCACAGTAATACACTTTATGGACTACCTTGCTATTCATAACAGTTCCTACTCGCATTCTATCATTTTGTGCTGCTGTTGATGTTACCCTATACTCATCTGACCAGAAATTCTGGCTCGTATAACGTTATCTTTTCGTTGATTATTCAATCTTTTTCTCATGGTCACCTCCTGCTTGGCAGTCCCCTCCCAGCGATCCGAATAGGGGACTATTCCGGAATCTATTGCCAATGGAGAGAGCACTTTTTCACTCATTGGCTACATGTCCAGTGGATACAGATTACGTGTCTTTAATGCAGTTGTTTTCATTGCCTTCTGCATCTTCATACCGTTGATCATTGGTGATTATTCCACGTTTAGGGGTAGTTTCTCACCCCTAGGACAAGAAAGTGACCTGAACCTCTGTGCGCTCCTCCGCCCTCTTTGAAGCGGCCATTATCAGAATGAGGGTGACTTCTTATGCTGAAAGTCTTCGGCCGCCAGTGCTGATTATCAATCAAAATTTAAGTAGTGGCGGGTTTCGAACTGGGGACCAAGGACATTCTGATTACTAATCAGAGTCGCTACCCTTTCTTTCTTATCTCATTTTGTTCGTTATTGGTCGATATCTTTGTTCGGAGTGTACATCCCATGACGCTTATTCAAGTTTAGCGTTGATCCATTAACTCAGATTGTTTTTATTACACCGAACACGCTGAGGTACCCTGTCGGCGCCCCTAGACCACTGAGGTACTGAATAGAACTTGGGAGAAGAGCAGTTTGTGGCACAACTTGACAAGAAGAAGTTCTCGGTTGGTAGGACACATTCTGAGGCGTCAAGGGATCACCAGTTTAGTACTGGTGGGAAGCATAGGAGTGGAGCAGGGGGGGGGGGGCGGGGGGGTGTAAAATCGTAGAGTGAGACCAAGAGATGAATACGGTAAGCAGATTCAGAGGGTTGTAGGTTTCAGTAGTTGCCCAGAGATGAACAGGCTTGCACTGGATTTAGTAGCATGGAGAGCTACATCAAATCAGTCTGAAGACCACAACAACTACAAACGAAAGATAGTTTATACCAATGTTTTTTAACAACGTTGGTCAGAACAAACATAAGTATAACTATCGAATGAAGAAATTCGTAGAGTTCTCCTGAAAATGTATGCCTGTCGTGAGTTCGGAAATCCCTTATACATGCACTCTGGTAAGGTACCTGGAACTACTTTGCACCTCGACGCTTCAAGCTTCAGATAAACAGGCAGACCCGATGTCGCAGTTAACCTGAGTAGAGGTGAGACGTTGCCAATGTAGCAAGAACGAATAGTGCAGGTGAATTTTTTTTTAGTATCACAGAATTTACACTCGTACTACAAAAATGAAAGTTTCAGTGGGACTCGAACCCTCGCCTCGCACGCATCTGTATTCCAAAGCTCGAACACTAACAACCTGACCACCATGTCCTTTACCATTCGCCTCCTTAACACAGATAGATCAGTTACATAGGCGCATAAAACTTCTCTTGCGATTGTCTCGGAATTACCAGAGTAGTGCACCTTACTACTTGTACTTCTTTTGTTTTAATGGCCTACAAAAGGTGTACAAAGTTTGAAGCAAGTCGTTGATACCAACTTAGTGACCTTCCCTTTTAAGTTCCCATGTAAATCAGTCGACGCTTTTCCTCCAACAGAGTGATATCAAAATTATCACAGATCGGCGTAAAATTTCTTTCAAACAAGCCGATACCAATCTCACGGAATTCCCCTAAACGACTGTAGCGTTTGACTCACACTCCCTCGTGTAACCCGATTCGGACTCATTTTAGTCCTACTGTCAACCGACAACGACTAACTCAGTTTTTCATAGCATAGTGCAAGAACCATTTACGATGAACAAACGTAGGTTGTTGATTTTTCTTTGAGGCTATCGCTGGAGTCTTGTGGTGGCCACCTGTGCAGGAAAATTATCTTTGCCGCAAGCCGCAACTCTGCAGTGTTCCGTGGGCAGTAAACGCGCTGACTTTTAATCGGATATTTTCAGGCGACAATCTCTCGAACATTTTACACAAATACATAGAAGAAAACTTTCAGAAAAAATTGTTTACGCCCTAGTTTCTTTTCGTAACAGCAAATTATGATAATAAGGTGAGGCGAAACTTACTAGTAATGACGATTTAACGCAACACCAATTTTGGAGATCGCACACCCGTTCGCAGCCTGCTGATTTTGCTTGAGGATTGTATCTCTCCTCCTTACTCGGAAACTCCGTTTTATGCACAACCAAATAAATACTACTCGCTTTGTCTTACAGTTGTAGGCGTAATGATTTTACTTAACTACGATATTGTGTAGTCACATTCGCTACACCATCCACACTGTTTTTTACTTGCCAAACAAAACGCTTGTACTTTTGTGAAATTATCTTTGAGTGCCATGACTTCAGATTTCGTTTCTTCCGCAATTTCAGTCTTTATAAACAGAAGGAGTGCCTTTAATTTATTCCCTACCATCAATTCTACTCCCTCTTTCTCTCTTTGTAATTCGATATTAAACCTTTATTAATACCTACTGCTTCGCCGTCTACTATTATTAATTTACTTTTCACTGAAGAAATGTAGCTACCAAGTTCAGTAATTCATGGCTCTATAAAGTCAGTACACCCAAGTTCGCCCCTATCATTTTCTTTAAGTTCGCATCTAGATCAGCGATATGCTTATCTACACTCATGCTCATAAATTAAGGATAATTACAGAATGTGTTGCCACACAACGTGGCACTGCACAAAACGGGCACTAACAGCATAGGCACATAGGAAACACACACGACACGGATCTGTAAGTCCACGGTATTGGTGATAAGTTGAGAAAACCGCCCCGAAACACATGTGCTACAAAATGCCAATGTCTTCTGGCTCAAATGGTTCAAATCGCTCTGAGCACTATGGGACTTAACATCTCTGGTCATCAGTCCCCTAGAACGTAGAACTACTTAAACCTAACTAACCTAAGGACATCACACACATTCATGCCCGAGGCAGGATTCGAACCTGCGACCGTAGCGGTCGCTCCGTTCCAGACTGTAGCGCCTAGAGCCGCACGGCCACGCCGGCCGTCTCTGTTTTCTGCGCATGTACCCCGACAACAATATTGGATGTGATCACCATGCACACGTACACAGGCCGCACAACAGGTTGGCATACTCTGGATCAGGTGGTCGAGCAGCTGCTGCGATGTAGCTTCCCATTCCTGCACCAGTGCATGTTGCAGTTCCTGAAGTGTCGTAGGGTTTTGAAGTCTTGCAGCGACATGTGGACCGATAGAATCCCAGACGTGCTCGATGGGATTTAGGTCTGGAGAGCAGGCAGGCCATTCCATTAGCCTGATATCTTCTGTTTCAAGGTACTCTTCCAAGATGGCAGCTCGGTGGGGCCGAGCGTTACTATCCATCAGGAGGGATGTGGAACCCACTGCACCTCTGAAAAGGCAGACACACTGGTGCAAAATGACGTCCCGATACACCTGACCCGTTACAGTTCCTCTGTCAAAGACATGCAGGGGTGTATGTGCACCAATCATAATCCCACCCGACAACATCAAACCACGACCTCCACACAGATCCCTTTCAAAGACATTAAGGGGTTGGTGGCTGGTTCCTGGCTCACGCCAGATGAAACCCCGGCGAGAATCACTGTTCAGACTAAACCTGGACTCGTCCGTGAATATAACCTGGGACCACTGTTCAAATGACCATGTACGGTGTTCTTGACACCAGGCTTTACGTGCTCTCCTGTGACCAGGGGTCAGTGGAATGCACGTTGCAGGTGTCTGGGCGAGTAAACCATGTCTGTTCAGTCGTCTGTAGACCGTGTGTCTGGAGAGAACTGTTTGAGTGGCTGCAGTAAGGCGCCGAGCAAGGCTACCTGCAGTACTCCGTGACAGCCTGCGGGCACTGATGATGAGATATCGGTCTTATTGTGGTGTTGTACGCTGTGGTCGTCCCGTACTGTGGTGCCTGGAGAAGTTTCGTGTCTGCTGTAATCGTTGCCATAATCTTGAGATGACACTTAGTGGCACACGGAGGGCCCTTGCTACGACCTGGTGTGTTTGACCATCCTCCAATCGCCCTAGTATTCTACCCCTCATAATGTCATCAATGTATGCTCTTTGAGCCATTTTCAACAAACAGTCACCGTTAGTACGTCCGAAAACTTCTGCACACTTATTCGCTGCACCGTACTCTGATATGTACCAACACACCTCTGCGTATGTGGACTGCTTGCAGCGCCACCGTGCGACGTCCGCAGGTCAAATGCACCTCATGGTCATACCCCGAGTTGATTTACACCCGAAAACCGCCCACAAGAACATTGTTTCACCATGTATCAGCATTATTCCTAATGTATGAGCATGAATCTAGATCAGAAATATTCTTATCTAGCTTTTGAGTCTGTTTTCATCTACGTTTTCAAATTCCGTTTACCAGTTTAATATCCATTTGTAGCACTCTCATATTATGGTTCGTTATGGCCATGTTAATCGCCAAGTTTTTCAAGATTTCCGCGGTTTCGGAAGCAGAAGGTTCCCGTCCTTCTTCCATAGTTGGATTCTCTTCAGCTACTTGGTGATCGAAAGTTGTTGCCTCATTCTCTAATTTCATCATTGTAACTGGATTCACTCCACGGTCACGTAATCTCGAGCACACTGTCGATTGCTACTAGTGTTGCCAACTGTTGGCTAAAGTATCCACTATCCCCGCTCTGGCCAGCGCCATTAGCAATCGCATTATTTTTGCTAACACTGTCCGGCTCATATTAATTTTTTCGAGCCCCTGACTACTGTTAGGAACCGTAATTCTCTAAAATCGTTGTTGAAGCTTCAATAATACCCTTATACTATCAAATAAAAACTCTCGTACGGTCCTAAATTGCTATTGACCCAATACTTTACAAGTTGTCGTCATCTACTTGTACTGAAAGTGTGGTATTTATCGCGAAGAGAATTTAAGTCTCTTTTCTCACTAAAAAAAAAAAGGCTTAAACTTCCTCTCGCGTGTAACTGAATCCACCGATTACAACGTGTGATCGATTCGTATAAATTATTGAAGTACACGAAACGCCTATAATCGAAATTTTATTCGTTGCATGGAAAGTATTTCTGAGAAGAAATCCCAAGTTTTAGCTAACATGAAAGCTGTGTTTGCTCTTGAAATGTTTGACATATGCAGAATAATGGTTTACATCAGTAGAGGAAACTTGGTTCCCTGATTTAGGCGTTCCGAGTATTACTGGCGCTGGTTGTCTTCTGTGGCGCCTGAGCTACAAGCGGGTGGTCACCTGTGCCCTCCGCCACATTACAAAAGACGACTCCTTTTTCCCAGTGAAACCGAAAGCCTTCACCACTCAGTTGAGCATCGGCATTTACTCTACACTTCAAAACTCTTAATTTTATACTTACCTACCAGGTGTCTAATTATTTGTGGCCGTGCGTAACCTAACAGTACGTAAATTTAATTTTGAGGCTGCTAATGAACAATGGACCTTTCACTGGTTGCGGAGACTTGCGTGCCTGAGCGATACAGATAGCCGTAGCGTGGGTGCAATCACAACGGAGGGCTATCTGTTGAGAGGCCAGACAAACGTGTGGTTCCTGAACAGCGGCAGCAGCCTTATCAGTAGTTGCAGGGACAACAGACTGGATGATTACCTTACTGTGCTTGTACTGCGAACGGCTGAAAGCAAGGGAAACTACAGCCGTAATTTTTCTCGGGGGTTTCTGTGTGGTTAAATGATGATGACATCCTCTTGGTTAAAATATTCCGGAGGTAAAATAGTCTCCCATTTGGATATCCCTGCGGGGACTCTCAGAAGGATGTTGTTTTCAAGGGAAACAGAACTGGCTTTCTATGGATCGGAGCGTGGAGTGTCAGACCTCTCAATCTGACAGATAGGTTAGAAAATTTGAAAAGGGAAGTGGATATGTTAAAGTTAGATGTAGTGGGAATTTATGTAGTTCTGTGGCAGGTTGAACAGTACTTCTGCTAATGTAGGTACTGTCATATAAATGCAAAATCAAAGACGGGCAATGCAGGAGTGGGTTTGATAATGAACAACAAAATAGGAACACGGGTAAGCTACCCTGAACGCATTATTGTAGCCAAGCTAGACACGAAGCCCACACCCACCAGAGTAGTACAAGTTTATACGCCAACTAGCTCCGCAGATGAAGAGGAGATTGAGGAAATGTATGATGAGATATAAGAAGTTATTCAGATAGTTAAGGGAGACGGAAACTTAATAGTCACGGGGAACTGAAATTCGATAGTAGGAAAAGGAATAGAGGGAAAAATAGTAGGTGAATAAGGACTGGGGGAAAGCAATTGAGCGTAATTTAACCAAATCTAACAATTGTTTTAAGACTAATGAAAGAGAGTTGTAAGCATGTAAGAGACAACAGAAGGTTTCAGATTGATTATATAATGGTAAGACAAGGATTTCGGAAACAGGTTATAAATACTAGGACATATCCAGGTGCAGATGTAGATTTTGACCACAATTTATTGGTTATGTACTGCAGATTGAAACTGAAGTACCTGCAAAAAGGCACGAATTAATGGAGATCGACCTGGAAAGAATCGGTGGTTGCAGAGAGCTTCAGAGAGTTCATTAAAGAACAACTGCTAAGTAATAAATAGTTTGGACAAGAAGAGAATAGAAGCTTTCGAAATGTGGTGTTACAGAAGAATGCTGAAGATTAGATGGTTAGTTGGTGGCGGTTCTTAGTGTTTAACGTCCCGTCGACAACGAGGTCATTAGAGACGGAGCACAAGCTCAGGTTAGGGAAGGATTGGGAAGGAAATCGGCCGTGCCCTTTCAAAGGAACCATCCCGGCATTTGCCTAAAGCGATTTAGGAAAACCGAAATCAGGATGGCCGGAGACGGGATTGAACCGTCGTCCTTCCGAATGCGAGTCCAGTGTGCTAACCACTGCGCCACCTCGTTCGGTAGATGGGTAGGTCATGTGACTAATGAGGAGTTACTGAATAGAACTGGAGAGAAGAGAAATTTGTGGCACGTGACTAAAAGAAGGGATCGGTTGGTAAGACACATTCTGAGGCATCAAAAGATCGGTAATTTAGTACTGGGAGGAAGTGCAGGGAGTAAAAATCGTAGAGGGAGACCAAGAGATGAATACAGTAAGCAGAGCCAGAAGGATGTAGGTTGCAGTAGGTAATTGGTGAGGAGGCTCGCACAGGATAGAGTAGTGTGGAGAGCTGCATCAAACCAGTCTTCTGACTGAAGATCACATTGGCACTTATTTCGACCCACAGTAAAGGGAAATTTACAGTACATTCACTTTAATGCTCACGTTATAGTTTTATCCGCATCTTAGCATGGGACTGTAGACTGATTATCATCTTATCTTACGACAGTTCCCCTGTAAAAAATATTTTCACGAAGGTTTGCGGTCGCCAGCTGTACAAGAGTAATTTAGCTTCACCCCTTCTGAAATTATTTTACTTCAACACGTAATGAACTTACGTTAATAAAATTTGTTTGAAGTTTCTTACTTGGAATCAAGAAGGGTGCGAGCTATGGGAGAATTACGTAGCACAATGGCTATCATCTGTAAATATGATTGTTATTAAGAAATGAGAATCTTATAACTTGAAATAGATTAAAGCGAAGGAAATTCGTAGGAAATACTTTAGCAAAGCAATCTTTGTTTTCATGTTCGACACTCTTGTAGATTCGAATCTGTTCTATCATCTTCGCTAACTATCACTGTGTTTGACATACTTGTATTGTCGTGATTCTGAAACGTTTTAAGTTTTTTCGAAATGCCAGTGAAATATGTTTCAGAAAATTATCACATGAGAAACTGACTGCAATTTTCGTTTAGAATCCTATCCACTTAGATTAAAAAAAATAGTTCTTGCCTTAGTGTTTGTAGTAGTGGTAGTGCCGTAGAAGTAGATAGCAGTATTTGAAATGGTTGGCCTCTTGATGTCTCCAGTAGAATGGAATTAATATGTTGTTGCCACGCCACTTTTGTTGATCTACCAAAATTCATCCTAGATTAACCTTGGATAATCTTGCTTTCCAAGAATCGTAATTCCTAGAGCTGACTTTAGTACACAAATGCCGCTGCCACCCATCCTTCACACCAATAATCACAGTTTCAGCATTTTTTACCACCTAACATGACCCGCTACGAATGGACGCCAGACTTCGTTACCTGCGTCTACAGCGACTGTCTTCCACCTGCTTCTGTTCTGTTCTGTCCATGCACCCTGTGTACCAAGATCATCCACAAAAGTGTACATTGGAAACCTGTAGTGGGTCATCTCGTTTTCTGTTCACGTTGGAAAATATTTGTAATATCTAAATTACGTCATGACCATTACAGTCTTTACATTCATAACAAACATTTATTATTTTATTTTTAGTTTAATCAAAAAATATTTATTTGTGCTTTTTATGGCTGTTATGCACGTACTTTTAACATCTCGATATAACTGACACCTGACGAATCGATTTTCAAAGTGTTTACTTAATAAAAAAATTACAAATCTTTTATGAAATTTGCTTTGCATTTTTACACTGTTTAGGAGGTGTGATTTCTGAAATGCTTTGTTGTATTTGAAATATTACAAACTCACCTACATGAAATTTCAGCTTGCTTGGATCTGCTATTTTAGTATGATTTTAAACGGTATCTAGAAGCTCATTATCATGTACATCAATTGGCTTGATTTTATTGTCCTCTTGGAAGATCGGCTGTGTATTTTGATGCTTTGTACGAAGATATCAGTCCCTTTGAAAGAACTGTGAACGTTAAGATGCATCCATATTTGCCATTTTATTGCTCGGTTAAGTGTGTGTGTGTGTTTGAGGTTTACGGGCGCTAAACAGCGTGGTCATCAGCGCCCAAACGCATAGAAACAGGAACACAAGCGGTGAAGGGACGAAGACGGACGCCGAACAAGGAGAACGGCTAAAAGACACAGGCCTGACGCAGTTCCAAATGCGCACATACAGAGGCAAAACAAGAGGATAAGAAACACACTAAAAAAGGAAAGGAAACACAAGGAAAAGAGAACAGATACCGAAGGGAGACAAGGAGGTAATCGTGACTGGCGGACCTCTTACCTAAAACCTGGGCGAGCCAGTCACCCAGCAGCACATTAAAACCTTCTCCCTAAAATCCGAGGCAACAGATTGGACAGGACACAAAACCGTAAGACCTTAACCACAGTCGCTGCGTCGTCTTGCAAAATAGAGGGCAAATCCGGAGGGAAAGAAACCACCGCCCTCTGGTCAGAGAATAAAAGACAGTCAAGTAAAATGTGGCGGACAGTAATCTGGACGCCACAAGCACTGCAGATTGGGGGGTCCTCCCGCCGGAGTAAAAAACCATGCGTGATGGGACTGTGTCCAATGCGGAGGCGAGTGAGGAGAACCTCATCCCGCCTGTATGACTGGCAGGACGTACGCCATGGTCGCGTAGTGGCCTTTACCAGACGCAGCTTATTGTCAGAAACTGCCAACCACTCCTCTTCCCATTGATGCATAACACGAAAACGCAAAAGGGAGGTTACAGCATGGAGGGGGACGACACATTCAACAACGTGAGGGAGGGAACATGCATCTTTGGCAGCCACATCCGCCAGTTCGTTTCCCCTAATACCCACGTGCCCCGGCACCCAGCAGAAAGAAACCTCCTTCCCCTGCCGTTGCAGGTGGAGTAGGGCATCATGGATGTTCTGGACGACCGTATCCGCTGGGTACAAGTGTTGCATGGTCTGAAGGGCACTCAGGGAGTCAGAAAAGATGAGGAAATTAAGACTGGTAACACATCTCATCTGCTCCAATGCCCGCAAGATTGCAAACAATTCGGCATCGAGGATGGTAAACGCCGCAGGAAGCCGTAACTTGACGACTCGATCAGGGAAAACAACAGCACAACCAACAGAGTCCCCCTGTTTAGAGCCATCTGTGAATACAGGTACATGGTCCGGATGCTGGTTTAAAATATCGTAAAATAAGGAGGTAAAAACAAACGCCGGAGTGCAGTTCCTCCGGTTCTCCGACAAGTCTAGAAGGATGCTGGGCGGCTGGAGCAACCAGGGAGGCAGGCGAGTAAAACCTTGTCGTTGGGGGCCACACGCTCCACACCAAGGGACTCAAGCAAATGCTTGGCACGAATCCCAAATGGTTTTGTTGCCCTGGGACGACTGGAAAAGAGACGTTCCATAGGCGGTCGGGCAACGGTAGGGTACGCTGGGGAGGTAGGACAGGCAAGGAAATGACACACCCGTCGCACCATGAGGAGTTTCCGCCGGATGGCGAGCGGCGGTTCCCCTGCCTCAGCACACAGGCTGGGGATGGGACTGGTACGGAAGGCACCAGTGGCCAGCCTGATACCCTCATGGTGTACTGCGTCAAGGATCTTCAGATACGAAGGCCTTGCTGACCCATACACGGTGCAAGCATAGTCAAGACGCGATCGGACGAAAGCCCTATAAAACTGCAGCAGACGCGCCCGATCTGCTCCCCAGGACCGATGGCTCAGACACTTCAAAATATTCAGTGCCTTCAGGGCCCGCACCTTGAGGTCTTTAAGGTGAGGCAACCACGACAACCTAGAATCAAAAGTGAGGCCCAGGAACCTCACAGTGTCTCTAAAAGGAAGAACGGTGTCCCTCAGACGCAATTCAGGGGAGGTAAAAAGACGCCGAGAACGATTAAAATGAACACACACAGATTTGTCTGCAGAAAAGGTAAAACCCGTCTTTGCAGTCCATGCCTCTAAGCGCTTTATCGTAAGCTGTAACTGCCGACTAGCACTGACAAGACTGGAGGAAGAACAGAAAACAGCAAAATCGTCCACAAACAAGGAGCATTGGGCAGGACTCCGGATAGTGGACGTGATACTGTTAATAGCAACGGCAAAGAGGGTGACACTTAAAACGCTGCCCTGAGGAACACCATACTCGTGCACGTACAAATCCGATAGCACATTACCAACCCGATACCGAAAGAGGCGGTGAGAAAGAAAGGACCGAATGAAGATGGGGAGACGGCCACGAAAGCCCCACTCATGGAGTTGATTGAGGATAAGGCGGCGCCAAGTAGTGTCATAGGCCTTATTAATGTCAAAGAAGACCCCTAGACAATGCTGGTTACGTAGAAAGGCCTGCTGGATGGCGGCCTCAAGCAGGGTCAAGTTGTCTATAGTGGAACGACATCTCCTAAAGCCACACTGAGAGGGGCTAAGGAGCTGCCTGGTCTCGAGCAGCCAAACCAGGCGGCGGTTGACCATGCGTTCCAACGTCTTCCCAGCACAGCTCGTCAAAGCAATACTCCGATAACTACTGGGATCCGTTCGGTCCTTCCCTGGTTTGAGGAGGGGAATCAAAATTGCCTCCCTCCACGAGTCAGGGTAAGTGTCAGATAACCATATCATATTGAAACAGTTCAGGAGAACTTCCTTGGATGGCAGCAACAGGTGCCGCAGCATGCTGTACCGGATTTGATCATGACCAGGCGCAGTATCATGAGCCACAGACAGCGCAGAATCCAGTTCCCACATTGTGAAGGGGCAGTTATAGGGTTCAGAATTTAGAGACCGGAAGTCCAAGTGACCCCTTTCGATGGCAGTGCGGTAGCGGCAGAATGCTCGGTTAAACTGCTCCACAATACATGGTTTTATCTGAGAGAACATCGAGTAATGATGTATTCCGTACCATTCTATTACTGTCTTGAAATAGCTATTATAGAACTCATCACCACGATATGATTATACATTGTATGGGGTATGGTTGGTTCCTGTCTGCAATAGTTGATCAGTCACGGTTGCAACAGGTTTCCTCACCTTTGATTTCACAGGCAGAGCCCAAGCAATTTTTCAGGATTTATCAGTGACCATTAAAATGTATTTGAAACCGCTATTCTCTCGTGGATATTGACTCACATGTACGAGATGAACGTGCCGTAAAATGTCTAATTATAACATGCCTATCTGGGAGAGTCTTGTGTCCAAATTTGTCAAGTTTTTTAACAACTGTCTTCATGATTAATATTCGATTATTTGTCTTTCTCTAATCTCGGAAACTGTAGAATAATTTCATTCGAATGGGCAGTAGTCTCAGTCACACACAGTGCTGCGAGCAAATTTAATCGTTCAACTGTTTTTGGGGTCGCCGTAATATATGTAATTGGCCTATAGATTGTTAATTTTCTCACTCGTAATGTCAATAATGCTATTTCCAAGTACATCTGCTAATACATATTAAATAATGGTTTTATACTTTGCGCTGTTGTTACATTTTGCCTCTTCCCCATTGGCTTTCTTATATACCCCTGGCATATATGACGCCTGGCCATAAATTTCAATATCTTTCGGTGAATAGCTGTCTGGTTCCGTAGTTTTTAAGAAAATTAAATTCACTAAATTTGCTGATCTTTCTAAAAAAGCAACTAATAAGGAATAATACAAACCTTGTTAATGCCTAAAAACAGCATAACATGTATTTAAAACACATTTAGAAGCAAAATGTAGGAACTGACATGATATTCCAAAAATTTACAAGTTTGTATAGAGATTGATGGGATCATTCACAGTATAGCTTTGTCGTAATCGATAAAACAAAGGGCAATAATTTCGAAACTTTCAGGATGTTTTTCAAAGATGAGGATATATATACAAAACAGCATGGATAAGTTCGTAGAAATTGAAGGAATGAATATTTGGATTGGCGTCCCGTTGACATCGAAGTCATTAGAGACGGAGCACAAGCTCTGATTGTGTCAAGGATGGGGTGGGAAATCGCCCGTGTACTTCCAAAGGAACCGTCCCGGCATTTACCTAGAGCGATTTAGGGAAATCACTGAAAACTCATGCTAACAGCTGTTCTGATTTCGAATTATGGAATATTTACTTCGACTTCGTTCGTGAAGGAATTAGGGAAAACTGTATTTAGTAACTCCGCTTTAGTGGCAGCATCATCGGTAACATTTCCATCACTATCGCGCAGTGGCGGCATCGACTGTTGTTTGTATGCTTTACATTAGCCGCGCGGTCTAAGGCGCTGCAGTCATGGACCGTGCGGCTGGTCCCGGCGGAGGTTCGAGTCCTCCCTCAGGCATGGCTGCGTGTGTTTGTCCTTAGGATAATTTAGGTTAAGTAGTGTGTAAGCTTATTGATTGATGACCTTAGCAGTTAAGTCCCATAAGATTTCGCACACATTTTTTTATACTTTACATACGACCAGAATACGTAGGCGAACATGCTACAGCTTAAACTCCTTAAATAAATGATCCTACCCTAATGAACCCAAGGTAATGCATTTAGAACAATATTAGATAAAACAATATCAAACTAGCACCAAAACACTTTAAACAAATTGTCACTGCCTCAAAGCAGCAACCGAAACACAGTCAAACCCCACGTATTTAAAACAAGCAATAGAAATCACTTTAACATAAGATTACCACAAGGAAAGGGATAAAATGATAAGTTAGCTTTACAATAATCACACGTCCTTGATGAACCCAAACAATTCAAAACACTGCATAATGATCTGGCTTAATGACCATACACTGGTGCATCGATCAGCTCAATGATGCACAGTGCTTTTTGAAACATTCTAAACACTGAGATCAATAAATAATAGACAGTAAGCCCCAGGGTTTAAATGCTGAACCAGAATATTGACGCCAACACGGATTACTACAGTCAGAAAGGCACAAATTTCATAGCGGCGAACCACAAGATGAATTGTACACAGAGTTTCATGATTGAGAGCCAACCGTGGTCTGTCTGTTTAATCACACTTGCAACACGGAGACAGAATACGTGTCCCCAACGAATGATGTAGATACAATGATAACACCTTATTACGCCAGCTGAAGTCCGTGTCCAACAGCATCCGAAAGGTAGGTCACGAGTCATAATCCCCAACAACATATATCGGCTAACGACTTCGCGACGCAGTCCATCCCAAAACGCATCCAATACAGCTAGGGGTGACGCGAATGGATGTTTTCATCGCGTCAGTATTCGACATTCGCTGAAGCTAGGCGCAAATTGAGACGCGTATAGCGCTGTGGCGCGACGCAGCACAGCGAGCGTTTTTGTAACTTCACAGGTTCAAATGCGACCGCGCAAATTGGGACGCGAAGCGACTGGGACGCAACACGCGCCTGCGCCGGGTCGCGCGGGGTTGTGGTTGCGGCACAGTATTGATGGAATCAAGGAAGTCTTCCTTATTCTAAAAACCTTTCCGAGGTTAATGAATGACGGGTTGATGCAAATGGGAAGAAGATTCATGCCTATGGAATACCGTTTCAGTGGTGGGAGTGGATTCATGGTTTCCTCTCAGAAACGTCACAGTTCGTAGAAATTGAAGGAATGAAGATTTAGATTGGCGTCCCGTTGACATCGAAGTCATTAGAGACGGAGCACAAGCTCTGATTGTGTCAAGGATGGGGTGGGAAATCGGCCGTGTACTTCCAAAGGAACCGTCCCGGCATTTACCTAGAGCGATTTAGGGAAATCACTGAAATCCTACATGTGGATGACCAGACGTGGGTTTGAACCAGCCTGCTCCCGAATGCGAGTCTAGTGTGCTAACCACAGCGCCACTTCGCTCGATATAGTAATTGACGGAAAGTAATCGAGTAAAACGTAATATCTGGCGTCCCCCAAGAAAGTGTTATATGCCGTCTGTTGTTCCCGATGTACACAAACGGATTAGAAGACGATCTAGGCAGCACTCTTAGAATCTATGCGAATGATGCTGTCACTTACCTTCTTATAAAATCATTAGATGATCATAAAAAATTGTAAAATGGTATAGAAAAGATATCTGCATAGTACGAAATGTGCCAATTGACTCTAAATAATGAAATGTCTGAAGCCATCCACATGAGTAACAGAAGTAATCTGCTAAATTTCTGTTTCATGATAATTCACACTGGGATTGCAATTACGAATCACTTATCTTGTGACGGACACATAGATAATGTTGTAGATAAAGCAAACCAAAGACTACGACTTATTGGTAGTACACTGATAAAATGCAAAAGGTCTACTAATGAGGCCCCACAACACCACGCTTGTATATCTTCATATGGAGAACTGCTGTGCGGTGTGGAATCCGCATCAGATAATATTGACGGAGGACATCCGCAGCTCATTTTGTAGTGTCGTGAAACAGATGAGAGAACGAGACGGATATGATATGTGACTGGGGGGACAATCATAAAAATAAACATGTTTTTCGTTGCAGCAGGGTCTTCTCATAAAATTTCGACCGCCAACTTTCTCCTCCGAGTGTGAAAATATGTTGTTGGCGCCCATCTACATAGGAAGGAGTTATCATCGTAACAAAATAACAGAAATCGCACCTCGCAAAGTAGGATTTAATAGTTCGTTTTACCCACGAGCTGTTTCAGAATGGAATGGTAAAGAAATAGCTTGAAGATGGTTTGATGAACTCTCTGCCAGGCACCTGATTTTGAACTGCAGAGATGTAGATGTACATGTAGATACAGTTAGCTGCACAGCTTTATGTATTTGAAAGGAAGGCAAATGGAACTGAGTATAGTTTGTACGCCATTCCAAAGTCTGCTTAGTATGGAACAACATGTCAACAAAAGATGAAGTCGTTAAAGTACGTAAGGCTATTTGAGAGAAACTTTGATTGCCGATGATAGGGCGTCTGGAAAGGGATCAATCACTGAGAGACACATTTAGGTTTGGCTGCCACATGGGAAACGAGGTCCGCTAAAGTTAGCCTTTTACGTTGATCATAAGTGGATTTTAAGACCGTGACACCATGCGTCCAGTTTGTGTGGAACTGACCACTCTCATTACATATAAAACATGTCTCTTCTTCTCCTGTGTAAATTATACGTTCCCAGTATCTACACGTCTATAAAGGAGAGGGGATTTTCCGTTTTACCACCATGCCCAAATATCAGACACCACTACTGACTTGTAAACTATGTGCAGGACGGCAGCGTTCCACAGTGTATTCCGTACGTCCGTGATGGTATTCAGGAAAGTGTCGTCAACTACAAGCAGAATGTTAAATACCAACACATTCGCAGACTCCACCTCTACATTCGCCAGAACTATACAATACCATAACCATGGAATTAGAACCATCGCGCTGGGTGAAAGGGACTAGTCTATACCACAAAAAGACCAGTCAATCTAAAGCGAATTTGGAAACTTGACATAAAACACAGAATCGAAGTAAACCGTGTGATCTTCTGAAGTTATCTTAATCGGGTCTAGATTCTAACGAACCTAGCTGTAAATTCCGCACGGACTTGTTGGAACTAAAACTGGCTGTGCCTCTACTTAGAATGTTCTTGAGAGCCGTGGACAACATCACGGCCGGCCGGAGTGGCCGAGCGGAGGGGTGAAGTGGACTGGGGTAGTTGTCGTGGGGTTGTGAACCACTGCGGCTGCGGCGGGGACAGAGCCTCTCCGTCGTTTCTAGGTCCCCGGTTAACATACAATACAATACAATATGCCAATTAACAGCTAACAGAAATAGCATTAAAAGAACGCATTAAAAGTTGGATCAGTTTAAAATTGATAACCAACCGTCGACAACTAATCGAGGCTTACATTAGAGAAGACCTAGGACGCACTTTACATCATGAAAGACAGGTAAATTTTTAATTAGTTGGTTGTGATTCAATTTTGGTGCAGCGTTGTCTTCCACCGTGATGTCGTTCAAAATGGTTCAAATGGCTCTGAGCTCTATGGGAGACAACATCTGAGGTCATCAGTCGCCTAGAACTTAGAACTACTTAAACCTAACTAACCTAAGGACATCACACACATCCTTGCCCGAGGCAGGATTCGAACCTGCGACTGTAGAGGTCTCGCGGTTACAGACTGAAGCGCCTAGAACCGCACGGCCACTCCGGCCGGCAGATCCCTCTTCAATTCAAGCACTTCGTCCTTGGTGATTCAATCTTATAGTTCCCTCTTGACGTTAGAACATATTGTATATTGCCAATTTTTCCGTATAGTTATCCCTATTTTTTCTTAGAATTTCGAGTATTTTGTACCAGTATATATTGTCGAACGCTTTTTCCATGTCGATATGTCCTATAAACGTGTCTTGCTTCCATAATAAACCACAACATCAGAATTGCCTCTACAGTGCCTTTATCTTTCCTGAAGCCAAACTGACCCTCATGTGACAGATCTCCATTCTCTTTTTCATTCTGCTGTATACAACGGTTGTGAGCAGCTTGAAAGAATGAGCTGTTAAAAGATTCTGCGATAATTCTTCGGAATTCTCATACATTATACACACCAATGTGAATGGTCGTTTGTTGCCAAATTCCCCACCCCATCCCCAAAAACTCCTTCCTGTCTCATTTGATCTTAAGTCATAGAAACTTGTTTTAAATTCTCGCTCTAATACTGGATACCATCTCTCCTCCTTGTCAGATCCTGCTTGTTCTTCTGCCACGACATCAGACAAGCCCCATCCCTCATAGAGACCTTCAATCGACTCTTTACAACTATCCGCTCTCTCTTCCGCATTTAACAGTGAAATTATCTCTTCTGCACTCTTAATGGTATCGCCATTGCTTTTAATTTCAATTAAAGCGGTTCTAAATTTTCTGTATGCTGAGTCAGTCCTTCCGATAAACATTTATTTTTCAATTTCTTCACATTTTTCATGTAGTCATTCTGCCTTAGCTTCCCTGCATTTCCTAATTATTACATTCCTAAATAGCAGGTATTTCTATATCCTGAATTTCCCTCACCATTTTTGCACTCCCTTCTTTCATCGATCAACTAAGTATTTTTTCTTATGTCCTTCCTTCCGACATAAGGTTTGTTTGTTTATGTAATAAAAAGAAACACCTGGTAGTCGTCCTTTCAATGTTATTCATTATATAGCAATTAGCTTCAGTGACTCAATACATCATCTCCAGCTATTAACTAATTCTGAGGTGGGAAACTCTAATCGTATACACGTTCCCATTAACGGCTAACATCTATTAACTGGCTTCCGTAGAAGGCAGTCAGTCCGTTGGTAGATGACGGTTGCAAACACAGCATCGCCGTTAAAGTCTGCGGAAGCCAGTACATAGATGTAGGCCAGTTATGGTATCGTTTGTACGATTTGTGTTTACCCCCTCAGGTTTAGTTAAAGTCATCGTGTGCTGAGTCACCGATTCTGTCTGCTCTATCATAAATAACATCGAAAGGATTGCAAGTTTTTAATTTTATTACATAACTGAAGCACTTATTCTTGTTGTTCCTTCACAGTTACCTTCCTTGTAACTATGTTTTTCTTTCCAACAACTGTGTTTGCTCTTGAAATGTCTATTCCTCTTCAACTTGATTGCTTGCTGAGGTACTCATTATCGCAGTATCTAAAGAGCTAGTGAAGCTCAACCCTATCTCTTCATTCCTTAGTACTTCAGATCCCACTTCTTTGTGTATTGGTTCATCCTGACTAGTGTCTTAGCCGTTAGCCCATTCTTCATTATGACTCAATTGTGAACGAGTCTGTACGTGGTCCTGGATACGCCGTACATCCAACATCTCATTTCGGAATCTCTGTCTAACAATGATGTGATCCAGCTAGAATTTTCCTGTATGTTCCGTCATTTTCCAAGTATACCTCCTCGTCTTATGATTTTTGATCAGAGTATTTGATATTTATAGCTGAAATTTATTTCAGAACTCAGTATTCTTCCTATTTCTCCTATCTCATTCCTACTAGAAAGCCCATATTCTCCCGTAACCCTTTCTTCTTCTTCTTCTTCTTCTTCTTCCTCTACAACCAGTATCCTTTCGCCATTGACTATTAGATTTTCATGTCCCTTTACATACTAGACTACCCGTTCGATATCCTCAGAAACTTTCTCAATCTCTCCACCTTACACTTACGACGTCTGAATGCATAACTGAACTAATTTTTTCGGCGAAGTATTGCTGTCAATGAGAACAACCCTATCACTGAGCTGTTTTCAGTAACTCACTCTCTGTCCTATAACGAATTCCAGCCACGTTAAATCATTTTCTGCTGCTGTTTTTATTATTCTGTACTCGTCTGACGAGAAATCCTTATCTTCTTTCCCCTTCAATTCACTGACCTTCACTATAAGTAGACTGAGCCTCAGTACTTCAATGTTGAGATTTTCTAGCTGCACTACCACGTTCAAATTTTTGACTTTGCTCCAACTCGTAGAAATTAACGTTTCGTTGTCACTCTCTCATGGTCACCTTCCCGTTGGGAGACCCTTCCCGGAGATCCGAATGTGGGATGATTCGGGAAAGATTTTACAATGGAGAGATCATCATGACACTTTTTAGATTACAGGCCAAATGTCTTGTGATTACACCATTCCAGACGCTCGGGATTAGCCGAGCGGTCGAAGGGGCTGCAGTCATGGACTGTGCGGCTGCTCCCGGAGGAGTTTCGAGTCCTCCCTCGAGCATGGGTGTGTGTGTTTGTCATTAGGATAATTTAGCGTAAGTAGTGTGTAAGCTTAGGGACTGATGACCTTAGCAGGTAAGTCCCATAAGATTTCACACACATTTGAACATTTTACATCATTCCTATCAAGATATATTCGACCCTAAAAAGGACGCAGCATGTGGCGTCTCTGTATCTTAATATCCCATCGAAAGACCTCGAAGTTCAATGACTGTCTGCAATCTGTGGGGAAGGGAATATATGAGTAATAGGTCTCTTATATCCTTCTGCCTCCTCCCAGGCAGCTCGGGTGACGTTCCACAAGTAATCAAGTGTTGGTACCGCATGGTCGGGCCAGTTTTCTCGCATGGTCTGTTTGGCCTCTGCCCACACGTTTCCGGTAGGGTTTAGATACAGTACACGATGCGACCAGTTGAGAAGAGGAATTTCATTCCGTTCTGCAAACCACTATTGCACCGTGGTTAGCATCTCTATAATATATCGATCCTGCTTGAAAGATACCACTTCCCCAGAATATAGTTGTATTGATGGGACCATAATATTACTCATCATATGAGTATACTGGGCAGTATCAACTCGACCATCCACCGTTAGAAGTATTAAATGTTCAACGGGAACACAGTCCTGAAAGTGGCCAAGACACACCTCCACCGCGATATGACTCATGGATGTATCTGGAATCGAAACGAGGTTTGTATACACTCATCTTGGACCATCATTCGCTGCGGACAATACCGATTCGTCGTAAGATGTGAGGTTCCTCCACTCACGATTCACATTGACTTCGTCAAACGCTTAATCGATGATCAGGGAGCCTGTCCTTGATGGCTGCATTTTTCTAAGCAGTGGGTTCGATGACGGTTTGGATGTACCGTGCACTATTCAGTGTACCCTCGACGATCACCAGAGGTGTATGGCCAGTGTAGGAGATCGCTCCTCACATCATGATGCTGGGTGTTGGCCCTGTGTGCCTCGGTCGTATGCAGTCCTGATTGTGGCGCTCACCTGCATGGCGCCAAACACGCATACGACCATCATTGGCACCAAGGCAGAAGCGACTCCCATCGCTGAAGACGACACGTCTCCATTCGTCCCTCCATTCACGCCTGTTGCGACACCACTGGAGGCGGGCTGCACGATGTTGGGGCGTGAGCGGAAGACGGCCTAACGGTGTGCAGGACCATAGCCCAGCTTCATGGAGACTGTTGCGAATGGTCCTCGCCGATACCCCAGGAGCAACAGTGTCCCTAATTTGCTGGGAAGTGGCGGTGCGGTCCCCTACGGCACTGCGTAGGATCCTACGGTCTTGGCGTGCATCCGTGCGTTGCTGCGGTCCGGTCCCAGGTCGACGGGGACGTGCACCTTCCGCCGACCACTGGCGACAACATCGATGTACTGTGGAGACCTCACGCCCCACGTGTTGAGCAATTCGGCGGTACGTCCACCCGGCCTCCCGCATGCCCACTATATGCCCTCGCTCAAAGTCCGTCAACTGCACATACGGTTCACGTCCACACTGTCGCGGCATGCTACCAGTGTTAAAGACTGCGATGGAGCTCCGTATGCCACGGCAAACTGGCTGACACTGACGGCGGCGATGCACAAATGCTGCGCAGCTAGCGCCATTCGACGGCTAACACCGCGGTTCCTGGTGTGTCCGCTGTGCCGTGCGTGTGATCATTGCTTGTACAGCCCTCTCGCAGTGTCCGGAGCAAGTATGGTGGGTCTGACACACCGGTGTCAATGTGTTCTTTTTTCCATTTCCAGGAGTGTATGTGCAAGAGATACTTGTTAAGGAAAACAGATGAAGGGCTAATTTCAATAGTAGTACAAGTCCACTTTTGTTCATTCTGAAATACAGAGTCCTAAAGTTAAATGAGTGCTGAAAATCTGCAGTTAAGATACCAGAAAAATTCAAGCATATGGCTTCGTGCTAGAGAGGAACCTTTCATTCTGTTTGTTTGGCATATTAATGTCAGAAGCATTGTACACAGAAAAGTGGAGATAATGGACTTGGACCACTATTGAAATAAGCCCTTCAATTATCTTATACAGGACTGTCATTACATTCGTTATTACCTGTATTTCACTGATGTTCTAGCCAGCGTTGTCGATTAGACTTGATCTTATCATTTACAGGATATATACCTTACTCTGCTTTTATATCTTCGTTTCTTAGTCTATCTAATACTGTGCAGTCCTTTCTAATATAGAAATTTCGTTTCAGTTGCTTGGATTCTACGTTCTTGCTTTTTAGTAATTGTCGAAATTTCAATTCCAGATCGCAGTGAGGGGGTGACCATTAGCTTATAAAACTTGGTCTTTGTGTTTCTCACTTTATTTCTCCACGTTCTATTGATTGTTCTACATATTATTTGATAGTATTTCTGCAGTTTGTTATCAGTATCGAGTTCATTATGGTAGCTTCTAATATATAATAATTCCAAAATAATTGTTCAATAGTTTCATTTCCTATAATGATCTTAGTCGTCAGTGGTTTTGTCCCTTTGAAAGTTATCACTTGAGTTTTTGGAATCGAATTTTCATATTAAATTCTTTAGAAATTTGGTCCAGCCTCTAGATGGATCTTTGTAACGAAGTCTCATCATCCTCTAAAATTCCAAGGTCGTCTGCCAAAAGTGAAATAATTAAAAAATATATCGTGTGATAATCCCAAGCCCGGATGAATTTGTTGTTTACATGTTTCAAACGCATCGTCAATGTGTATATGAAAAAGTGTGGTTGATAAGCTACACGCTTGTCGAACCCCTTGGTTTATTAGTATGTCTTCTGACGTAGCATAATTATTTTTATTTTTGTATCTCTATGTAGGCTTCTATCATCTTAATTGTTTGCTGAGGATATCCAGTCTTGTGTAATATGTTCTTGTGTATTATATTAGAAGGCTTTCCCTAAGTATATAAATGCGATGTGTGTTTCCCTGTTGAACTGCGTTTTTTCTTTAAATTTTTAAAGTGTGAAAACATTATCATTACATGATGTTGCATTTATGAAACTATTTTGCCCTCTGGGTCCTTCTGCGTTCCGGCTTTTTGTTTAATTCAGGGCTTCGTTTAATTCTTGGAGCGTCATGAGTTCGCCATCATATGATTTATGCATTTCAAGGATGTCCTCCGCTAATACTTAGTTTTCATTACACCAGAGCCATTTATATTACTATTATGTTTATGTTTGTGTTGTATCTTTTTCAGTTTTATTCAAATATTTTATTATCTTGTAAGCTATAGATGACTGTGGCGTCAAATTCTGCTCAAAAATTATTCCGCGATTCTTCATTTATTTTCCTGCAGTGGCTTTTACTTTATTTCCTTTCTCTTTATACTGTTGTTTCGTTACATGTAACTACAGGCCACACCCTTATGGGGCCACCTCAGACTGCACAGTGCCTTGTTGACAACTTGATTCCGTGGTTTCGTGGGATCTGTGCCACACTCAGCTCTTAACAATAGAAAGCATGACTCATCTAACCAGGGCACGGTTTTCCAGTCATCTTGGGCCCAGGCGACATGGTCACGAGCCCAGGAGAGCTGCTGCAGGGGATGTCGTACTGTTAGGAAAAGCACTTGCATAGGTCGTCTGCTGCTATAGCCGATTAACGCTGAGTTGCACAGCACTGTCCTAACGGCTGCTTTCGTCGTATGTCCCACGTTGATTTCTGCTGCTGTATGAAAATGTCTTCCTCGTCTGTTAACACTGACAACCTACGCAAACGAGGCTGTTCTTGGTCGTTAAAGCATGACTCATCTAACCAGGGCACGGTTTTCCAGTCATCTTGGGCCCAGGCGGCCACAGTGTTTTTCTTGGTGACGGGCAACGCCTGAAGTTTGGTATTCTCAGCACGCTCCTGACAGTATAGACCTCGGAATATTGAATTAACTAACGATTTACGAAATGGAATACCCTTGCGCCTAGCCCCAACTAACATACCGCGTTGATTTCCATTGTCCGCCCACAATCACGTCTTAAAGCTTTTCACTTGAATCATCTGAGTAAAAATCACAGCTTCCCAATGCACTGCACTCTTCTCCCTTGTATTGTATACGTGCATGTCGCTATCCCATAATTTTCAGACACCTCAGGGTTCGAGTACGGCGGATTTGTTTACCAAACACAACCTGTAAATACCTTTAAATAATTCCGGATACGTCCCAAAACAGTGACATATTTTCCAGAATGAATGGAGTGCGACAGCTCCGAATATGTGCAGCGTCAACGCTACGGCGCCAGTTGCGATTCATTTCCAGATTCCCGGCCCCTCCTCCCTGCCTGCCTTCGGGGCCGTGTTCCCGCGGACGCCCTCAGCTCAGCGGAATCTTCCGGGGGCAGTAACACGGTTACGAGCGACAGCGGGGGCCTGACGGGTCGGCCAGCCATCAGGCTCGGCAAACTGGCAGCGGGCGGCGCGCTGCCCCGCCGCCGCCCCCGCCTCCGCCGTGCCTCCTTACGGTTATGGCGGCGGCGCCGCAGTTTGCATGCCATTAGCGCTGCGCCCCCTCAGCGACAGGAGGCAGGCGTCGCCGCCGCGCTAACTGGCGTCGTGCCGCCTCCGCTCCCTGTCCTTCCCTCGAACCCTACTGGTAACACGGCACCCAAACACAGGAATGTCGCACTGCCGACATTCACCAGGGAAAATCTCTTCCTGTGCCAGGTCAAGGTCTTATATCTATGGCATCGCAAAAATGTTTCGACGCAATCCCGTTTCAAGCCAGTACACTTCACACAAATACACTACTGGCCATTAAAAATGCTACACCACAAAGAAGACGAGCTGTAGACGCGCATTTCAACCGACACGAAAAGATGCTGTGATATCCAAATGATTAGCTTTTCAGAGCATTCACACAAGGTTGGCGCCGGTGGCGACACCTACATCGTGCTGACATGAGGAAAGTTTTCAACCGATTTTTCATACACAAACAGCAGTTGAACGGCGTTCCCTGGTGAAACGATGTTGTGATGCCTCGTGTAAGGAGGAGAAATGCGTACCATCACGTTTCCCACTTTGATAAAGGTAGGACTGTAGCCTATCGCGGTTGCGGTTTATCGTATCGCGACATTTTGCTCGCGTTGGTCGAGATCGAATGACTGTTAGCAGAATATGGAGTCGGTGGGTTCAGGAGGGTAATAAGGAACGCCGTGCTGCATCCCAACGTCCTCGTATCACTAGCAGTCGAGATGGCAGGCATCTTATCCTCATGGCTGTAACGGATCGTGCAGCCAAGTATTGATCGCTTAGTCAACAGATGGGAACGTTTACAAGACAACAACCATCTGCAAGAACAGTTCGATGACGTTCGCAGCAGCATGGACTATCAGCTCGGAAACCATGGCTGTGGTTACCCTTTACACTGCACCACAGACAGGAGCGCCTGCGATGGTATACTCAACGACGAACCTGGGTGCACGAATGGATGAATCCAGGTTCTGTTTACAGCTTCATGATAGTTACATCCGTGTTTGGCGATATCTTGGTGAAGGCAGATTGGAGGCGTGTATTCATCATCGCCATACTGCCGTATCATCCGGCGTGATGGTATGGCGTGCCATTGGATACTCGTCTCGGTCACCTCTTGTTAGCACTGACGGCACTTTGAACAGTGGATGTTACATTTCAGATGTGTTTCGACCTGTGGCTCTACCCTTCATTCGATGCCTTCGAACCCCTATATTTCAGCAGGATAATGCACGACCGCATGTTGCAGGCCCTGTACGGGCCTTTCGAAATACAGAAAATGTTCGACTGCTGCTCTGGCCAGCACATTCTCCAGATCTCTCAGCAACTGAAAACGTCTGATCAATGGTGGCCGAGAAATTGGCTCGTCACAGTACGCCAGTCACTACGCTTGATATAGTGTGGTATCGTGTTGAAGCTGCATGGGCAACTGTACCTGTACACGCCATCCAACCTCTGTTTGACTCAATGCCCAGTCGCATCAAGGCTGTTATTATGGCGAGAGATGGTTGTTCTTGGTACTGATTTCTCAGGATCTGTTGTTGTTGTTGTGGTCTTCAGTCCTGAGACTGGTTTGACGCAGCTGTCCATGCTACTCTATCCTGTGCAAGCTTCTTCATCTCCCAGTACCTACTGCAACCTACATCCTTCTGAAGCTCCTTAGTGTATTCATCTCTTTCTCATCCTCTACGATTTTTACCCTCCACGCTGCCCTCCAATACTAAATTGGTGATTCCTTGATGCCTCAGGACATGTCCTACCAACGGATCCCTTCTTCTAGTCAAGTTGTGCTACAAAGTTCTCTTCTCCCCGATCCTATTTAATACTTCCTCATTAGTTATGTGATCTACCCACCTGATCTCCAGCATTCTTCTGTAGCACCACATTTCGAAAGCTTCTATTCTCTTCTTGTCCAAACTATTTATCGTCCATGTTTCACTTCCATACATGGCTACATTCCATACAAATACTTTCAGAAATGACTCCGAAATTTTCTTTTGTTTCCTTTACTGCTTGTTCAATATACAGATTGAATAACATCGGGGAAAGCTACAACCCTGTCTCACTCCCTTACCAACCACTGCCTCTCTTTCATGTCCCTTGACTCTTCTAACTGCCATCTGGTTTCTGTACAAATTCTAAATAGCCTTTCGCTCCCTGTATTTTACCCCTGCCACCTTTAGAATTTGAAAGAGAGTATTCCAGTCAACATTGTCAAAAGCTTTCTCTAAGTCTACAAATGCTAGAAACGTAGGTTTCCCTTTCCTTAATCTTTCTTCTAAGGTAAGTCGTAAGGTCAGTATTGCCTCACGTGTTCCAGTATTGCTACGGAATCCAAACTGAGCTTCCCCGAGGTCGGCTTCTCCTAGTTTTTCCATTCGTCTGTAAAGAATTCGTGTTAGTATTTTGCAGCTGTGGCTTATTAAACTGATGGTTCGGTAATTTTCACATCTGTCAACACCTGCTTTCTTTGGGATTGGAATTATTATATTCTTCTTGAAGTCTGAGGGTATTTCGCCTGTCTCATACATCTTGCTCACCAGATGGTAGAGTTTTGTCAGGACTGGCTCTCCCAAGGCCGTCAGTAGTTCTAATGGGATGTTGTCTACTCCGGAGGCCTTGTTTCGACTTAGGTCTTTCAGTGCTCTGTCAAACTCTTCACGCAGTATCGCATCTCTCATTTCATCTTCTTCTACATCCTTTTCCATTTCCATTATATTGTCCTCAAGTACATCGCCCTTGTATCGACCCTCTATATACTCCTTCCACCTTTCTGTTTTCCTTTCTTTGCTTAGAACTGGGTTTTCATCTGAGCTCTTTATGTTCATACAAGTGGTTCTCTTATCTCCAAAGGTCTCTTTAATTTTCCTGTAGGCAATATCTATCTTACCCCTAGTGAGATCTATGAATCCAAATTGCGTGAAAATGTAATCACATGTCAGTTCTAGTATAATATATTTGTCCAATGAGTACCCGTTTATCATCCGCATTTATTCTTGGTGTAACAATTTTAATGGCCAGTAGTGTATTTTGTTTTCGCTGTGGGTTGATACCGTCCCATTCCCTTGAAGTCAGTCTTTGACCAAGCTGACATGGCGTAAGAAGATATAAAGCGTTCCACATAAAACCGGTACGCCTCATGTACCGGTTAATCATCATTTAGTCGAATTGTTTGTTGTTGTTGTTGTGGTCTTCAGTCCAGAGGTTGGTTTGATGCAGTTCTCCATGTTACTCTGTCCTGTGCAAGTTTCTCCATCTCCGAGTAACTACAGCAACCTACATTCTTCTGAATTTGCTTACTGTATCCATCTCTTGGCCTCATTCTACAATTTTAACCCCCCACGCTTACTGCCAGTACTAAATTGGTGATCCCTTTGTGTTTTAGAACGCGTCCTACCAAACGACCCCTTATTCCAGTCAAGTTGTGCCACAAATTCCTCTTATCTCCATTTCTGTTCAGCATCTTCTCAATGGTTACTGATCTGCCCATGTAATCTTGAGCATTCTTCTTTAGCACCATATTTCGAAAGCTTCTATTCTCTTCTTATCTAAACTGTTTATCGTCCATCTTTCACTTCCATACATGACTACACTCCATACAAATACTTTCGGAAAAGGCTACCTGATATTTCAATCTATAGTCGATGTTAACAAATTTCTCTTCCTCAGAAATGACTTCCTTGCCATAGCCAGTCTACATTTAATGTCCTCTCTACTTCGACCATCATCAGTTATTTTTCTCCCTAAATAGCAAAATTTACCTACTACTTTAAGTGTCTCATTTCCTAATCTAATTCCTTCAGCATCACCTGATTTTATTTGACAACATTCCATTATTCTCGTTTTGCTTTTGTTGCTGTTTATCTTATGTCCTCCTTTTAACACACTGTCCATTCTGTTCAATTATTCCTCCAGGTCTTCTGCCGTCTCTGACAGACTTACAATGTCATCGGCGAACCGCAAAGTTTCAATTTTCTCTCCCTGGATTTTAGATCCTACTCCAAATTTTCCTTTTGCTTCCTTTACTGGTTGCTATATATACACATCAGGGATAGCCTAAATGTCATTCCCTTCTTAGCCACTGCTTCCCTTTCATGCCCGTCGAATCTTATAGCTGCGCATCCGGCCATCCTGATTTATGTTTTCCGTGATTTCCCTAAATCGCCCCAGGCAAATGCCGGGATGTTGCCTTTGAAAGTGCACGGCCGACTTCCTTCCCAGTTCTTCCCTAATCCGATGAGACCAGTGATCTCGCAGTTTGATCTCTTCCTCCAGAACAATGCAAATGCATCTTATAACTACCATGTGGCTTCTGCACAAATTGTAAATAGCCTTTCACTCCCTGTATTTTACCCCTACCACCTTCAGAATTTGAAAGAGAGTATTCCACTCAGCGTTGTCAAAACTTTTTTCTAAGTCTGCAAACGCTAGAAACCTAGGTTTGCCCTTCCTTAACCTATCTTCTATGAGAAGTAATAGGGCCAGTATTGCTTCGCGTGTTCCAACATTTTTGTGGAATTCACACTGCTATTCCCCGAGGTCGGCTTCTACCAGTTTTCCCATTCGTCAGTAAACAATTCGTATTAGCGTTTTGCAACAATGACTTATTAAACTGATAGTTCGGTAATTTTCACACATGTCAACACCTGCTTTCTTTGGGATTGCACTTATTATATATTTCTTGAAGACTGTGGGTATTTCGCCTGTCTGATACATCTTGCTCACCAGATGGAAGAGCTTTGTCATGGTTGGCTCTCACAAGGCTATAAGTAGTTCTAATGGAATGTTGTCTACTCCCGAGACCTTTCTTCGATTTAGGTCTTTCATTGCTTTTTCAAATTCTTCACGCAGTATCATAACTCCCATTTCATCTTCATCTGCGTCCTCTTACATTTCCATAATATTGCCCTCAAGTACATTGAATTGCTTATGAAATAGCAAATGTGTCTCGAAGGTTGGCTACACTGCATTTTATTGGTAAGTTGAGTGCAGCTGCGTGTTGTTGCGTCAGCTTTTACGAGAAGCTTGTACTGCTAAGTTGTTACAGAAATGTGGTAGTTTGCGTTAGAACAGTAATTCAAAAAAATTGCTCTGAGCACTATGGGACTTAACATCTATGGTCATCAGTCCCCTAGAACTTAGAACTACTCAAACCTAACTAACCTCAGGACATCACACAAGACCCAGTCATAACGAGGCAGAGAAAATCCCTGACCCCGCCGGGAATCGAACCCGGGAACCCGGGCGTGGGAAGCGAGAACGCTACCGCATGACTACGAGCGAACGTCAATTGATGTCACGCACATGATACAGAATTTGTAATGGAAATCATTAAAAAATCAGTTTTCGTTGTGGCGTGATTTTTCACGAAATCTCGATCACCAACTTTCTCTTCCGAATGCAAAAACATTTTGTTGACGCCGACGTACATAGGGAGAAACGAATATCATAAAATGACGGAAATTATAGCTCGTACGATAAGGTAAAGGTGTTTGCTTTTTCCACCCACTGTTCGAGAATGGAATAATAGAGAATGAGTGTGAATGTGGATCGATGTACTAGAGTGTAGCTATCTAGATAGAGATGCAGCCGTGTAGATGTACTCCCATTTATGTCACATGTTCTGATACCTGGAAAGACACTCATCGAAACCTGCATGGGCCTCCCCTTTTACCTATAAACACGCAATTTAGCAAGAAGCAAGGTTTCACACTACAAGCAAAGAAAAAATCCGAAAACGGGTAATTTGTAATTATATCACACCAAAAAAAAAAATATTTTGTCATTCGTTTGCAGATGATCTGTTTGTCCGTCCTTCTGTTAACGCCCTTTCCTCTGGAACGGATGGGCTATAAGGTTGAATTTTTTGTCATATACTAAGATCTGTGGTCTCTTTGCGGCGTAATAAATGTTAGCTTCTAAGCCAACGAAGTCAAAAGATACTGCTGCTTATGTCACATATTTTGATACTCGTTAACTCACTTATCAAAACCTATATTGTACTTCTCGTTGCTCTTGGATGATGACATTTGGCAAGAGGCAAGACTTAGCTATACTAGTAAATGAAAAAAAGAGAAACTTTACTTATATCACACGAAAAACAAATTTGTTATTTCTTACCTGACTGTCTGTACGTCCTTCAGTTAAAACCCATTTTTCACAAGTATGGGTTGTTGTATCAAGTTGAAATTTATGTGACATGTACACTTGCCGGTGTAATAAAAATATGCTAAGTTGATGCAACGAAAATATATGGCCACTTATGTAACATATTCTGATACTCGCAATCTTCCTCATAAAAACCTGCAGGATACTCTCCGTTCACCATTACCCATGAAATTCACCGAGAAACAAGATTTCACATTTCAGCCAAAGGAAGGATCCGTAATTTGTCCATTTGTGAACTATACCAAGATTAAATAAGATATTTGTGATTTATCAGACCCTGTGCGTGTCTGTCCGTCTGTTAAGATATCTTTATTCTCTGTAACGGATAGACATGTCAAGTCGAAATTTAAGTCACATACCAAGGTCTATGATCCCCCTGCGGTATAATAAACGTTGTATTCTAACCCAAAGCAATCAAAAGGTATCGGCATTTATGTCATATTTTGATAGTAGCAAACTTACTCATTGAATCCTACAGGGTACTTGCCGTTGGTCTACAATCATGAAATTTGACAAGAACAAGGATTTCAGACTACAAGTAAAGGGATAAATCCAAAATTGTTAATTTGTAAAGAAAAAAAAGAAAATGACATATGTTATCCCAGTGTATCTGTACCTCCGTCTGTTAAGACCCATTTTACTCACTAACGGGTAGACGTATCAACTTGGCCGGCCGCTATGGCCGAGGTTCTAGGCGCTTCAGTCCGGAACCGCGCGACTGCTACGGTCGCAGGTTTTATTCCTGCCTCGGGCATGGTTGTGTGTCATGTCCTTAGGTAAGTTAGGTTTAAGTAGTTCTAAGTTCAAGGGGACTGATAACCTCCGATGTTAACTCCCATAGTGCTCAGAGCCATTTGAACCATTTTTGAATATACAACTTGAAACTTGTTACACGTACTGTCGTCTATACTTATTGGTGGTGTAAGAATTTTAAGCTTCCGAAGCAATGTAGTCAAAAGACACAGACTTATACGATGTTGTTGTTGTTGTTGTCTTCAGTCCTGAGACTGGTTTGATGCAGCTCTCCATGCTACTCTATCCTGTGCAAGCTGCTTCATCTCCCAGTACCTACTGCAACCTACATCCTTCTGAATCTGCTTAGTGTACTCATCTCTCGGTCTTCCTCTACGATTTTTACCCTTCACGCTGCCCTCCAATGCTAAATTTCTGATCCCTTGATGCCTCAAAACATGTCCTACCAACCGATCCCTTCTTCTAGTCAAGTTGTGCCACAAACTTCTCTTCTCCCCAATCCTATTCAATACCTCCTCATTAGTTACGTGATCTATCCACCTTATCTTCACTATTCTTCTGTAACACCACATTTCGAAAGCTTCTATTCTCTTTTTGTCCAAACTAGTTATCGTCCATGTTTCACTTCCATACATGGCTACACTCCAAACAAATACTTTCAGAAACGACTTCCTGATACATAAATCTATATTCGATGTTAACAAATTTCTCTTCTTCAGAAACGCTTTCCTTGCCATTGCCAGTCTACATTTTATATCCTCTCTACTTCGACCATCATCAGTGATTTTACTTCCTAAATAGAAAAACTCCTTTACTACTTTAAGTGTCTCATTTCCTAAACTAATTCCCTCAGCATCACCCGATTTAATTTGACTACATTCCATTATCCTCGTTTTGCTTTTGTTGATGTGCATCTTATATCCTCCTTTCAAGACACTGTCCATTCCGTTCAACTGCTCTTCCAAGTCCTTTGCCGTCTCTGACAGAATTACAATGTCATCGGCGAACCTCAAAGTTTTTACTTCTTCTCCATGAATTTTAATACCTACTCCAAATTTTTCTTTTGTTTCCTTTACAGCTTGCTCAATATACAGATTGAATAGCATCGGGGAGAGGCTACAACCCTGTCTCACTCCTTTCCCAACCACTGCTTCCCTTTCATGCCCCTCGACTCTTATGACTGCCATCTGGTTTCTGTACAAATTGTAAATAGTCTTTCGCTCCCTGTATTTTACCCCTGCCATCTTTAGAATTTGAAAGAGAGTATTCCAGTCAACATTGTCAAACGTTTTCTCTAAGTCTACAAATGCTAGAAACGTAGGTTTGCCTTTCCTTAATCCTTCTTCTAAGATAAGTCGTAAGGTCTGTATTGCCTCACGTATTCCAACATTTCTACGAAATCCAAACTGATCCTCCCCAAGGTCCGCATCTACCAGTTTTTCCATTCGTATGTAAAGAATTCGCATTAGTATTTTGCAGCTGTGACTTATTAAACTGATAGTTCGATAATTTTCACATCTGTCAGCACCTGCTTTCTTTGGGATTGGAATTATACGATACACATACATATTTATACTCTTAATCTCACTGACTACAACCTCTAGTGTTTCCCCTTGACGTAGAACCACGAAATTTGGCACTAAGAAACGTTTATAGTATACGTAAATGAAAAAAATCAGAATATTGTTAGTTTTGAAATTTATCTGCCTTTTGTCATTTGTTGTCCGAATTCAAACTTGATATTAAAACACCTTCTAAGCTCTTGGCATCCATGGGACCGATGTCTTGCCAGAGTCAATGCCGAAAAGAGCAAAAACCGTTGAGCTGCTAGATTTCCGGAAACGATAAACTGTCCATATCCTCGTACATAATTAACTTTGTACGAAAACGTCAGTGCTCGAGTCTCACTCACCCTGGCCAATAAGTCGACTGACAGCAGACGGACGAGTAGCTCCTACACACTAGTTCTCCCAGCAAAATGTCGCGCAGTGAACGGCGTGTTCAAACTTACAACACACCAATTTTACTATTAGCTTTAAAATTGCGACTAGTCCATAGTTATTTTATTATTTATCGAGAAGTTATGTCAGTGGCTATAGTAATCGGAAAGTAAGTTGAACATCGTCCCATACAACATCTTAATGTACGGACACAGAGTATGATTGCATCTTCACATTACTGGCACTGTATTGAAATCAAACCGTTGAGCGATCGATAGCGCGCCCCATGTCCCCTGGAACATGATCTTTGGCGTGAAGGGGGTGTGGCACGTTTGTCTCGAGTGCGCTGAGGCCGTTTCCTGGGAGATATATAGAGGTAGAGTCCCTCCACGCCCACACCGCCATGATGGCCAACTCAGTAGGCCATCTCTGCAAAAGGGTTAGTTTTCACTAATGTGGGGTGTCGCAGGATGTGGGTACTGCGATGTTTGCGTACGTCTGGTTAAGGTTAACCATTAATACGCGCTCATCTGCAGATAGATTGGGTCGAAGTCGAACGAAGGGTAGCGATTTGAAGGGCAGAGGAAAAAAGGTGCCAAGGCAAGAGCCAAGGGAAAAAAAACCTCTGCGATAGATAATATTCTTCTCGGGTATGCAGCCGGATCATAACGTCTTCATGACACAATATTTCCGCGGTCCAACTGGCCGCCATCTTCAGGTGAAGATGGCGGCCAGTTGGACCGCGGAAATATTGTGTCATGAAGACGTTATGATCCGGCTGCATACCCGAGAAGAATATTATCAATTATTACGCCGGGAAAGCCTTCGTAGTCAAACCTCTGCGATAGTTAGGTCGGGTGGTAAGAGCAGTAGCGGATGTCTTGCTGCCTGCGATAGGTCGTGCAAGGGTAGGCTTTGTTAGTAGTGGGTATCATACATGTCGATACCTTTGACGTTGTGCGGTTGTGTTGCTCGGAGGCTGCCACTGCGTGCCGGTGTAGAGCTCTCGTTCAGCGTCAGCAACCTGAAACAGTTAGCTTTATTATCGTTTTTGTGTCCGATAGGTCATATATCGGATGCACAGTGTAGGGTGATGTTGGCGGTTTGTTTGTGCGTCAGTGGGCGAGCTCGTCGGACTCCCTGCTGTGGCCTGTTGATCTGCACTAATAGGAGCTGGTAATTACCGGTCAATGTTGCTGATATGCTAGGGCTTGCCGACGTTTGTCGGTTGTTAGTATATGTTAGTTTACCATAGGCGGCTATGCCCTAGCTAGTAGTGTCTTTGGCCGCTTGTGCTTTCACCTATTTTCCAGGAGAGGCAGTGAGTGAAGCAGAGCTGACAGTGCAGGTCTGCGGGGCAACGGGCTGGCAGTTTGTTCTGTTGCCCATGTGACTGCCATGGTTGTCTGGAGGAGCATCTGCTGGACACGAGGGTCAGCTGCGGTAACGGAAGTGGATATCTTATTCCTTCGCTCACCAGATTTGGAGGTGGGCATGGGCCATTGTCATCCACGAGTCTCCTGACGACTCCAAGTTTTTCCATTGTTCGTCAGTGAACAGCAGCTTTGGTTTCTTCATGATCTACTTTTAGTTCGTAAGGGCTGGTCTTGCTCCCCGCTGTGAGCGTGGTGATTGTATCAAGTTCGGTTCCTGTGCGTGTCTGTGTCTTGCTGCTTCTATATAGCACTCAGTTCACCCTCCTGTTGATGTTTTACTCAATTTTTCTTCGTATTGTATGTGAGTTTTGTTAAGACAAAATGTTCTTTGATCTAATTATCAAGTGATCTTGGACTTAGTTGGGGTTGTTTCAGGGAGAAGACCAGACAGCGAGGTCATCGGTCTCGTCGGATTAGGGAAGGACGCGGAAGGAAGTCAGCTGTGCCCTTTCAAAGGAACCATCCTGGCACTTGCTTAGAGCGATTTAGGTAAATCAAGGAAAACCTAAATCAGGATGGCCGGTCGCGGGATTGAGCCGTCGTCCTCCTGAATGCGAGTCCAGTGTGCTAGCCACTGCACCACCTCGCTTGGTGATCTTGGACTTAGTAATCAATTTAGAATCAGCATAATTCATGCCAGCAGCTGCGCTCATACGATTGATATGTAGTGGTACCATCATTTAGTATAGCGAAAGTAAGTTTTGTGCAATGTTCTGAGCACAAGCTACAGCCAGGTGTGGGCCGGATTGCAGTGAGTTATGCATACCAGCATTTGAGAAGTAGAATAGAGGCCACAGGGCCGTCAAATTGCTGAAAGAGTATACGTAGCGGTTTTGCATGTCGCAAATCACAGGCAGAAGTGGCCCACTGGCCAACCTAGAATGTTATGAGTACGTGATGTGAAGCGATGCCTGTGGCAAAACACAGGCGCACAGCTGCGTATAAATAGGTGCGGATTTCTAACGAGATTCATTCATGTGTGGCAGCTCTTCTGGACGGTGGGGCGTGTCACAACACCAGCTACACGCAAGAGCAGATGAGGCGGCAGCGTTCCAGTCCACGGTAGGTCACTGGTTCGACCCTCTGAGGCCGACGAGGGGTCTGTAAGCCAGCCAGCGGCAGGTCACTCCATGGCTTGTTACCACGGGGAGGTGTCCTGGCTTCCAATAAACGCTGTAGGCATCCTGAGATTCAGACTCTGGATCATGGGCGCCTGTTGTTGCCGCGATCTCAGCCACACCTGTGAGAAGCACACAGCTGGCCGCCTGCGGCTCCCACCGAGTGGCGCTGAGTCGGCAGGGATGCGGACTGCTGAGTCAGCTGCCGGCATCCTGACGACACCACAACTGTGCTGGCATACAAGGCCGGCACATAGTGCGTGCACATATCGGTGAGACAGCCATTCCGTGCCACAGAATTTCACAGACAGCAAAGTGGTGTCCTCAGCATTGTGGGACCTGGTGTCGCAGACTGAGGGGAACACGGCACTGTAGTTGGAAACAATAAACCACTTGGAAAGTGCCTTCTACCTCTTTCCGATACATTTGGTCATCCTGATACATTCTGTGGCAGAAGTTACCACTACAGATACAATTGAATAATTGTTCTTGTGGTCTTCAGTCCAGAGATTGGTTTGATGCAGCTCTCCATGCTACTCCATCCTATGCAAGCTTCTTCATCTTCCAGTACCTACTGCAACCTACATCCTTCTGAATCTGCTTAGTGTATTCATCTCTTGGTCTCCCTCTACGATTTTTACCCTCCACACTGCCCTCAAATACTAAATTGGTGATCCCTTGATGCCTCAGAACATGTCCTACCAACCGATCCCTTCTTCTGGTCAAGTTGTGCCACAAACTTCTCTTCTCCCCAACCCTATTCAACACTTCCTCATTAGTTATGTGATCTACCCATCTAATCTTCAGCATTCTTCTGTAGCACCACAGTTCGAAAGCTTCTATTCTCTTCATGTCCAAACTATTTATGGTCCACGTTTCACTTCCATGGCTACACTCCATACAAATACTTTCAGAAATGACTTCCTGAAACTTAAATCTATACAAGATATTAACAAATTTCTCTTCTTCAGAAACGCTTTCCTTGCCATTGCCAGTCTACATTTTATATCTTCTCTACTTCGACCATCATCAGTTATTTTGCTCCCCAAATAGCAAAACTCCTTTACTACTGTAAGTGTCCCATTTCCTAATGTAATTCCCTCAGCATCACCCAACTTAATTGGACTACATTCCATTATCCTCGTTTTGCTTTTGTTGATGTTCATGTTACATCCTCCTTTCAAGATACTGTCCATTCCATTCAACTGCTCTTCCAAGTCCCTTGCTGTCTCTGACAGAATTACAATGTGATCGGCCAACCTCAAACTTTTTATTTCTTCTCCATGGATTTTAATACCTACTCCGAATTTTTCTTTTGTTTCCTTTACTGTTTGCTCAATATACAGATTGAATAACATCGGGGATAGGCTACAACCCTGTCGCACTCCCTTACCAACCACTGCTTCTCTTTCATGTCCCTCGACTCTTATAACTGCCATCTGGTTTCTGTACAAATTGTAAATAGCCTTTCGCTCCCTGTATTTTACCCCTGCCACCTTTAGAATTTGAAAGAGAGTATTCCAGTCAACATTGTCAAAAGCATACTATAAGTCAACAAATGCTAGAAACGTAGGTTTCCCTTTCCTTAATCTTTCTTCTAAGGTAAGTCGTAAGGTCAGTATTGCGTCACGTGTTCCAGTGTTTCTACGGAATCCAAACTGAGCTTCCCCGAGGTCGGCTTCTCCTAGTTTTTCCATTCGTCTGTAAAGAATTCGAGTTAGTATTTTGCAGCTGTGGTTTATTAAACTGATGGTTCGGTAATTTTCACATCTGTCAACACCTGCTTTCTTTGGGATTCGAATTATTATATTCTTCTTGAAGTCTGAGGGTATTTCGCCTGTTTCATACATCTTGCTCACCAGATGGTAGAGTTTTGTCAGGACTGGCTCTCCCAAGTCTGTCAGTAGTTCTAAAGGAATGTTGTCTACTCCCGGGGCCTTGTTTCGACTTAGGTCTTTCAGTGCTCTGTCAAACTCTTCACGCAATGTCGTATCTCCCATTTCATCTTCATCTACATCTTCTTCAATTTCCATAATATTGTCCTCAAGTACATCACCCTTGTATAGACCCTCTATATACTCGTTCCACCTTTCTGCTTTCCCTTCTTTGCTTAGAACTGGGTTTCCATCTGAGTTCTTGATGTTCATACAAGTGGTTCTCTTATCTCCAAAGGTCTCTTTAGTTTTCCTGTAGGCAGTATGTATCTTACCCCTAGTGAGATAAGCCTCTACATTCTTACATTTGTCCTCTAGCCATGCCTGCTTATCCATTTTGCATTTCCTGTCGGACTCATTTTTGAGACGTTTGTATTCCTTTTTGCCCGCTTCATTTACTGCATTTTTGTATTTTCTCCTTTCATCAATTAAATTCAATATTTCTTCTGTTAGCCAAGGATTCCTACTAGCCCTCGTCTTTTTACCTACTTGATCGTCTGCTGCATTCACTACTATTGGGTAAAATAGTTTGTTCTGGCATAACGACAAGCGTTGGCATGAAGATCAAGAACGATACAGCAGAGAGGGCTGCGAGACGACGTCAGCCAATAGCACACAGACCAGGACGTAGCCACGACAGGAGCGGCATCTGCATAAAGAGAATAAAAGCGACATGCCGTCTATCCTCTGCCGCACTAGTAGACCCGGACTAGAAGAGAGCACTAGAAGAGCCGCAGTGATATTAACGATAGCAGTGACTTACGGACTCGTCTGACGAGCCTGCATGGAACGACATTGATTATTTACATGTCGCCAATTGCTTGAGATCCTTCATGTAGAAACGAAACTCTATTAATATTATATGCTTGTATGTTAGTAAGCTATCTGAGAAAACAGCTTCCTAGGCACCCTTTAAGAGACGAGTGGGCAGGATCCCACACAGTTATTCATATTATTGGAGTTAAATTATGAATCTACAAGTTGAAATGTTAAAATTTCTTTATGTTTCCCGTTCCTGTGTCTCGCCTGGCGTTTAGAGGATCTTCTCGCACGTCTGAAAACATATTCTCTTCAATTTGGTAACTGTCATAGAATTGTGATTTGATTGTGCGTATTAAATTAATTGAATTTTTTACTTTCATTGTGTCATTCTTCTTGTTTTTTTTCCTGTTACTTTGTCCACTAAATTACCAGGTCGCTTTCGTTAGTTATTTGGAGCGTGCAACCTTGTGCATCCTACAGGGACATATCTCACTGCGTGTATTTTGGTGGGTTATACATCTAAGCCAGGCTTGTGTTTAGCGTAGGTGAGGTTCACCAGCCAACCGTTAGAGTCTTCCTTCCACCTACGTTTTCCGTCCCGTGCGACTGTTAAGTATTTAGCGTTTCCGCCTCGTGGCGTGGTTTGAGGCTGAATCTCAGTTGGTCCCTGAATTTCTTGACAACGAGGTGTGTGTGGGGGGATTGTTGCCTTGCCCAGTTACCTTATTATGTTTTAGCGACTTATGACAACTGGTTGGCTACGCTACCAGTGTGTTACATCCTGACTTAAGTTTTAATTTTTTTGTTTAAAAATTACTTCTCCGTTCGTCAGGCTATCACTGTATATATGTGCCTTGGGGCGTGTACCCAGTCGTTGCTTAGAAAAAGAGGAGTTTGACCAGCATCGTATCGGACGCGCGCTGGATAGTTTCGGGGCCGTTCGTCCGAACCGCATTGCCCGATGCGTCGTGGTTTCATATCAAGCAGCTTTAATTGTTTCTCTTTCCTATTAATGAACTCATTTCAGGTAAACTTGAACACTTGTTGTATTTCGGCCAAACACATTCGAAAGATGTTATTGTCTAGTTTTGTAATTAATCGTTCATCGATTGTCAGGAATTGTTCTGAAACTGTTTTAGCTAATTGGGTGGTTTTGTTTTAGTATGTCAGTGTCCTGCTGACTTAACTTTCTCTTAAGAGTGTTACTAATAATCTTGATTAGGATGATGATCAATCCTTACTTTGCTCGGGCCATCCTCTCCCAGGCAACCCTGACGCCAGTTGTGTGTACTGGAACTTATACAAATTTCTTACTTGTTGAGGTTCAGAGTGTTTCAAATGGCTCTGAGCACTATGGGACTTAACTTCTAAGGTCATCAGTCCCCTAGAACTTAGAACTACTTAACCCTAACTAACCTAAGGACATCATGCACATCTAACCCCGAGGCAAGATTCGAACCTGCGGCCGTAGCGGTCGCGCAGTTCCAGACTGTAGCGCCTAGAACCGCTTGGCCCACCCCGCCGGCACTTGTTGAGGTTTTCTAACTTTTAGTACAAGTATGATTTCTTCAATACTCTTTCAGTAAAGGTACACTATGGAACCGTGTAAGGGTACTGGCAACTCCCTTTAGTGAACTGCTATTGAACTTTGTGATTTAGAGCATTTATCTGTTCTTCCAAACAATAACATCACAGAATTACTGAACAGACCAATACTAAGATTTGGACCCTTTGCAAGCAGTGTGAGGTCTCACTCAAACCAAGGGGTTTAACCACTTCAGTTGATCGTTCAATTAATATTATAGCGATTCTGCTAGCTGCTATTCGGAAATTTGTTCTATAAATAGTACTTTTCTAGCACTGATAACATCTGTAACTAATGTATGGTCACCCAGCAACTCACGTGTTCTAACGAATAACGAATCCCAGTTCTAATTATCGTTACCCAGGCACGTGAAATTTGATAATGTGCGAATAACGGACGCACTCTGTGTTCTTGAAATACGCAGAACAGCAGTATATGAACAAAGTTATACTCCTGATGACTTCCTCACTTGACAGCATCAGGTAGAGTCTCACGGGTCTTGAAACACAGCCCTTTTGCAGCACACGTACAGGCTGCATTATAGTTTCACGGCTGTTGAGTAGCGCCGTCTTGCTCCGTTTTCTCTCTCCAGGCGTAGGAATCCATCGCCTGACGTCCCGTTTGGCTGTCACCCACCCACGCAGCTCTCTATCACAGAGATTATGGAAGCATCAAAATTGATTCCCAACCCTTAGAAAGTTTAGTGTATCTTTTCATTCAAATTAAGCGTGTCGTTTGGTCTGGGTAACACGTTTGCATTTTATTTCCACTTTTCTTAAAAGCTAATACGAATTACGGTTTTCTTTCCACTATTATTGACGAAAGATGGGATAAAATTATTTTAAGACCATATTTGAGTTTTGCAGAAGACTTTTTGATGGCCTTTCTCGGTATAGAAAAGGCATTTGATAGCGTCTGTAGAAGAAAATTCCGAGGAGACACTAGGAAAAGAAGGGAATGGGAGAAGAGACAAGCAGAGTGGAGGAGATGTACCGTGAAAATATGAGTTGTGTGGAAGTGGGAAATGAAAGGACGAACTGGTTTCAGCTAACAGGTGGTGTGAAAGAAGGCGGTGTATTTTTGCATCCCAACTTCATTATGTTCTTGGCTGAAATAATGATGAGGTGGCGGAATAAAACTGGAGAAGACAAGATGAAAGCAGTGGTGTTCGCAGATGACTTAATGATCTGAGGAAATAGGGAAGAAGAGATTCACGAATAGCTGGCTGCCTGGGAAGAAGCTCTTAGACAGTATGAAACGAAATTTAGCCAAACTAATTTGAGATCCTGTTTACAATTAGAAAGAATGACAGACCAACTAGAGCATTAAGGATTGGAGGTGAAAAATTGAGGAAGGTGCGAAGTTTTAAGTACCTGGAGAGTGCAATAGAGGAAAAAATAAGAAATGGGAAAGAGATTAGTGAACGTGGCAGACAGACAGAAGCAGCCCTGCGAAGTGTTACGAGTCTGGTTTGGAACAAACATATCCCACAAAAAAAGCGAAGGAGTAGCACACAGGAATTACCACATCCCAATACTGACCTATCCACCTGAAACATGGGTACTGAAGAAAAGGGATATGAGCAGATTACTGGCATGTGAAAAAGAGCTGCTCAGAAGTAGGATAAGAGTAACAAGGAGAGACTGGATGAAGAATGAAAGGGTAACGGAAATACAGAAAGACGAGCCGTTGCGGAGCAGGATAGAAACATGGTATGACACTTAAAGTTAACGGAAAACGAGAAATTTCAGAAGAAGATACATGAAACGGAGATGCGAAGGAAATGACCAAGAGTAATACCAAGACCAGATGGCTGAAAGGTGTGAAGGAGTGTGTTGAGAAAGAGGCGAGGTCCGGACGAGAGTGAACACAGAAAGATGGAGGGAAAACAGGGCTAGTTGGCGAGCCTTATGTTCCTATCAGAGCCAGACTGGAGCTGCAAAGTGTACTAGATGATGATGTTCATTTGAGTTTCAAATAGTAGTGTTTTGGTTGGAGACGCTTCAGGCAATGATGATCGCCTATGCCTCCTAGACTGTAGCGAGCATTTGCAAGACCATACACGGGCGTGAAAAGATCAGCGACTACGGACACAGGAGTGCGCCCAGTTTCCTCTGTCTTCTGTTATATTCCATTCGCTACAGAAATATTACAAACTGCCATGTGTCGCATTCGCAGTTCCTTTTCCCTGCTCATAAGTTGTGCTAGAGGAGTTGATATAAAAATGAAGGTAGTAGAAACGGCCACATAGTGTGGTTATCAAAATCAATTTCAATATGTGGCATCGAGTAAATTAACAGGGAAAGTAGAAATTAAGAGATATTCTAAACCTCTCTTTCAAGCAAGTTGTTTGAAAAATGGTTCAAATGGCTCTGAGCACTATGGGACTTAACTTCTGAGGTCATCAGTCCCCTAGAACTTAGAACTACTTAAACGTAACTAACCTAAGGACGTCACATACATCCACGCCCGAGGCAGGATTCGAACCTGCGACCGTAGCGCAAGCTGTTTTAAAACAATTGATCTGACTTTGCACAACTGTATTTCATATAAGAATGGAGGTAGTTAACTGAGATAAACCTTAAGATATACCCACAGTACACAACTTCAGAAGTTTACCACACCGATAGTTGTAAGTTGCCGGCTCATTTCGTTGTCGGCAGCAGACTTGGTACTGCAGCTATCTATGTCGCTGCGACATTATGGAATGTGTGTCCTAACAAGATAGCGATAACAAAGCACCAGCAGTTTAAAGATGTAATGTCAAGTTCACCTGTCACCCTCGTTTACTGGTTCAAGATGTAAACCGCATTCAACAGAAATTTACATAACCCCACAGAAGTCTACTCGTGGTCTCAGCCATTTGTTGGGTATACCTGATGTGCATATCTGGTGTGTTTTATGGAGTTTAAAACCGTATAGATTTAAGTCAGTAACATAAAAATATTTTTCTGCCTCGCTCATGCAGTACTGTTGTTGACTTGTTTCAACGCTTTAAGTACCATCAAAATGCTTGGCTACCAACAGCGCGTCATTGTGAATTGCAGTATTAGAAACAGAGGCTCATTTACGTTTCAGAAATGTTAAACATGTCCTCTTTCGGATGGACAATAAACATCTAGATGACAGAATCGTCCCATAGCTCTGCTGTTTTTGATTCTGCAGTTCACGTAGACGCCTTACTCGTAGCCAAGCGTTATACTGCAGATAATCGAGTATAAAGCATTGAAACCGGTCACGCTCTAATGAATATACATGGGTAACAGAAATATTTTTGCTTTACTAACAGTATTCCGAACGCTACGTTCCAGTAACGATGAAACAATTTTACGCAACAGTGAACTCACAGTTTCTGCAAACAACAAGGTATACATTTTTAGAATATAATTCTAGGAGCGGAGATACAGGAAGTGGACAAAAATATGGAAACACGGCCAGAAACGCATACTTGAACATAAATGCAAATGCTAGCTAAGCCTGTAGGCTGCGCTGTTGTATTTGATGACAAACGATACTTGTACAGTGTCTGTCTTGTCAGAACGAGGTAGCGATATGGGTCTGTAATTCAGCGTATTACTCCTGTTTCGTTTCTTGTTCTCTACTGGGTGACATTAGCGAAGGTTTTATAGTTCATAGTATTTCTCTGTTGGATGGTACAAAAGAGAATGTTTGGGTGACAGATATGAATGCACCCTGTGAGACACAGATCTTCAGACTGCAGTACTTGTAAGCAGTTTGGAAACACACCACAATGCAGTAGTTAAATCCTCATCTTCTTCCAGATCCCGTATGATGTGAAGTCTTCCTAATTTTTGCTATGAGAAACACCCTTGCTACTGCTCTTGTTGTCTTTTCTACGACCTCGTGTTGCAGGAGACAGCTTCGTTTGGCGCTGGCCTTGCACATTGTACACTGCTCGCAGAACTATGACATGTTTCCATTTCTGCCGAATGGTCAAAACGCGGTCCTGTAGCATTAACTCAGCTCTTTGCAAAAACAGACATAATGTCTTATGGGACAACAGCAATCAGTGATTTTATAATGTTACTTAAAAACCGTCTTGATTGCAATTTTTTTTTATTCATATAACCGGTTTCGGTTCATTCAGAACCATCTTCAGCTCTGATATTTCAGTTACAGTAGTAACCCGTCCAAATCCAGCAGTTTTCACATGCTACGTCACATCTGACGTCACATGTGACGTAGCATGTGAAAACTGCTGGATTTGGTTGGGTTACTCCTGTAACTGAAATATCAGATCTGAAGATGGTTCTGAATGAACCGAAACCGGTTATATGAATAATAAAAAAAAATTGCAATCAAGACGGTTTTTAAGTAACATTGTATTAACTCAACTCACCTTCCTTCTCCACAGGTTCAAATGGTTCAGCTAGCTCTGAGCAGTATGGGACTTAACTTCTGAGGTCATCAGTCCACTAGAACTTAGAACTACTTAAACCTAATTAACCTAAGGACATCACACACATCCATGCCCGAGGCAGGATTCGAACCTGCGACCGTAGCGGTCGCACGGTTCCAGACTGTAGCGCCTAGAACCACTCGGCCACTCCGGCCGGCTTCTCCACAGACTGCAGACGGTAGTAGAGATAGCGCTCTGGGAATTCCGCTCGGTTCCAACTTAAACTGGAGCGATCACTTAGCTGCAGGGAGGGCGGTGTAGGGACTGAGGAACAATTACAAGACGCAGAGAGACTGTCTAAAACCACATTGGGGTTTTGCTGTATTGTGTCCTTAGCAGAGGGGTTCGAAAAAGATGACTTGTTTCGAGGTATGGGAGTGCCACGAATATTATTCACTGGCCCCTGTAATCAATAAACGACATCTCCATAGAATCCACATCGTGGAAAGGATTTCTACCAAAAAGCGTAACACTACAGATCTGAAAAACCAGTATATGGGTCATAGGATTTTGTGCAATTCACATGACTTCAATCTAGCGTTGCATTTTTAAGTGATTCCTCATAGCACAGCATCATTCTTAATCAACCATTATCCTCCCATATGTATAATCCCGTGGGTATATTGTAGAAGCTATGTTACACTGTCTACATGGTGTCTAGACGGAATGCGTTACAAATGGTTTGCTGGAGTGGGAAATACCTAGCAGTGGAAAGAGGGAGTTACAAATATCGGCTTAATGCCACCTTCCTTCGCTGAATTGCTTTCTAAATTGACTGGGAAAGTTGATTTTATTACCATCTTACACCGCTGATGAGGTACACCCGCACTTTTGGTCTTTTAATTCACTCACTGTGATCAATGTCTGTAATCAATGTCACGGTATTTGTGTGGATCCCATACCTCTATTTATAATGCATATATTGTTTTAAACATGGATATCATTAGCGATAATTATGTGTGCCTGTACAATCAAGAGTGCCTTTTACGCAGGGTGACAGTGACATGGTCGTTGCGATCACGTTTTTAATAGCTGGTCTCTTGCAGGACGATTACGTCTCTCTTACTACGGCACAGTGGCACCATTCGCAAGAAAAACAAATGCATTATGTCCATCGATCACGGATTTTCGTTCAGTATTGTTTGGTGTCATCAGCATTCAGTTAATGGCGTAGTGTTATTTCCCACTCCAGCAAACCATTTGTAACGCATTCCGTCTAGACACCATGTAGACAGTGTAACATAGCTTCTACAATATACCCACGGGATTATACATATGGGAGGATAATGGTTGATTAAGAATGATGCTGTGCTATGAGGAATCACTTAAAAATGCAACGCTAGATTGAAGTCATGTGAATTACACAAAATCCTATGACCCATATACTGTGATAGATTCACCGTGATCAGCAAGCTTATAAAATATGTGTTGGGATATAAAGTTACTGTGTTCAGCGTTCCGACATGTGCAAAGAAAATTACTATGTCCGGTTGTAATGGAGGTATGGATCTGACGTGGAAAACTGCGATTGCAACGCATCGAGAGCCATAAGAGTGATGAAAGATTTTACGTGGAAAATTGTATCCAGTCATAATGAGGATCTAGAGATTGATATTTGTATGAGATATTCTGCCCAGAGCCACAGTTGTCAGGAGGAGGTATTTCCGATACTTCGTTCATTGTTGAATGTCACCAGTTTGGGGCTGCAATCGTAACTGAGCCGTGGTCGGCTGGCGTTGATGCAGTTTGTTCTTTGGCATTTTGTCACAACCGAGTGGCGTCTTAATTCTCTCTGAGTTACTACCATAACGAGTTGCTGACTTGCCTCCGTCAGTGGCACCATCAGCGCCTATCGATAGTAGTACTGGTGTACCATCTTTGGTGTGACCGCTATATTTCTGTGTATTGGTGTGTGTGGCAGTCGATCGGTTGCGCGAGAGCAGCGAGGAAGTCTCCGCAGCGCGAGGTCAGTCCGTGACCGCTGGCGGCATGCACTGTGTGGTCGGACTGTGAGGCGCTAGCTGCTGGAGCTACAAAGTTCGTTGCCCACCGAAAAGGGACACTGAAGTCGAGTGATCAGTAAACCTGTTTTGAAATCTCAACTGCTGTGACATCTCTTCGTTCATTGCCGGTTGTTGCTTCCAGGGCCGTTCCGGCTAGCAGCAATGTATGGAATGCTGGAGTCGGCGAAATTTTGCAGCCGTCTACCTGTATGGTCTTTAACTATTAAATTGGTTGTTACTTATCAGTGAAGTGCATCAGCGATATTTTCTGCCTTGTGGCCGTTAACGCCCCAGTTACCTGCCCTGGTCGTTAGCCTAGTTTTCCAGCAGTGTGTTTTTCCTTGCCATGTTGATGCTGTCTGCCTCGGCGTGCAGTTCGACAGCGTTTTAGTTGTTTGTTCATATTTTTATCGTAACTGGTTGTTGTGCCTTGCCTGCTTTTAGACGCCAATGTTGAAGACGTAGTGCTGCTGGTATCCTCGACCTCGGCTGATACTTTTTGTTGTCGTGCCATTGATCGGGCAGAAGGGAATTGATCAGGTTGTTGGTCGGTGCTTCAGCCACCCCCGGGTCGGGTTGCCATCCGATTATTTAACCTTACTCTTGGCTGCCTGTCTCACCTCACCTTACGTTAGAGCTGCCTCCTCACGCCGACCCTTGAAACACTTCTGAACACCATTGTTTTGTTGGTTTTAGATTGTGATTTTCATTTTATCCTGAAGTACTGTGCGAGGCCTTCAGCTGTCTATTAATATAGTTTGTTTTAATTTTAAAATAAGGCTTTCAGCTGACTTAAATTAAAATTTGAAGATTGATTTGTTCAAAAACTAAATTTTGAAAGTTTATTCTATCTGAAATTTTGGTTATCCATGCCTTAAGCCCTGAGTTTTACAGTGTCCAATGTGTGGCCTTCAGCCAAGCTTTTATGTGACATATTTTTTAGATGAGGCCTGCAACCGTCTTTAATTAAAATTTGAAGATTGATTTGTTTAAAACGATTTTTTTTTTAAATTGCTCCATCTGAAATTCTTGTTATCCAGGCCCTAAGCCCTGAGTTGTTCAATGTCTTGTATGTGGCCTTCAGCCGAGTATTTACTTGAAATACTTTTTTAAGTAAGGCCTTCAGCCGCGAGTATTTTTTAAAGCAATTTTTTATAACTTATGTTCAGACCTTCAGCCGTTCTTGTTTTTGGTGTGGTTTGGGGCCTTCAGCCCAGGAGGTATCTCAAGTTTTCTTATCTAGGCCTTCAACCATGTTGTTTTATTTTGATCATTTAAGACAATGTGCATTTAAGTGGTTCTTAGGAAAATTAAAGTTTGTGTGTTTTGTGCAACTGACAGTAACTGATTACGGCCCACCTCCACAACCATAACCTGATCCGCTCTATCCTGCAAAACCAGATTTCAGTAATATTTAATTAGAATTACACTGACAAATAATGGCTGGTTTGGTACGACGACACCGTTTGTCGTACAGGATGTGGGGATAAAGTAACCGGCAACTGGACATGACATTTCCAGCTTAAGGTAAGAGCTGTCGCTAATCCTCACGAACCGTTCACGTGGGGTATAACCGTGTTGCCCTCTAGGCGCTGAATAGCGAACTTATACTCAGTATGTGTTGGGTAGCCTTCGTGATCGCGAGGGTTGTGAGTATTGTAAGATTTTTACGTTGATATTTGAGAAGATTCAGTATGGGTCACTGATAAGTATTGGTGCTGGAGATATAGACAACATCTGGTTTGCTACCACTAATTATTCCCGGACGCGCTCCATGGCTGGGACGTCCTCTCTGATGGGTCGAGTTCAGCTGCTGCGATTGCACGATCACTGAGATGTGAAACTCTCTGGCCTGCATGAGGACATCAGAACACGATTGCACGGAATTTGCGAGTGTTTCAGTGATTTCCGCCGCCTAACCACAGCAACTACAACCAAGGATTGGATCGTCGCTTACGTGTGTCGTGTTTAGTGCTTCTCAATACATCACTGTGCACTCGGTCTTGTAATAGTATTTGTTGTTGTTACCGTCCTATCATGCAGTACGCCCTTCGTCCTCCCATATCGTCCTTTACGGAAACGAAAAGAGCACTTATCTTCTCAGGTTGTTTGTATAGTTACCTTGATAGAATCCTGCCTTCTTTAGACGAAAGGTTGCCAGCGTATGGAAGGAACTCCCTGGAGTTGAACAGCTCCTGATCTTGAAGTTGTGGGTGGGCACATGTTTTCCTCCTTAGCGCTGCACTAATCTGATATGGAGAGTAACCATTATCTTTGAACACCGACTATAGATTTCTAGCTCCCTTGTAAGGCTGTCTCCATTAGAAACAAGATGTTCTCGATGCATCAAGGTTCTAAAGATGCTGATAGTTTGTAAAGGACAATGGCAACTTGAAGCTTGCAGATAGAGGTCCTTATGTGTGGGATGACAGTAGACAGAATGCCCTAATGGCACATCCCCTTTTCTACTAAACCAGAAGTCCAAAAACGGTAGGCAACCATCCGTCTCTATGTTTATCGTAAATTGGATGTTTTTGTGGACTGAATTCAGATGCTGCAAGAAACGTGACACTTCTTCACCATAAGGCCACAATACAAAAGAGTCATCTACATATCGACAGAAGACTCTTGGTTTAACTTCTGTTGAATCAAGTGCCCTTTCCTCAAAGACTTCCATAAAAACGTTTGCTACCAGGCAGAAGGGAGGACGCTCCATGACAATACCGTCAGTTTGTTCAAGGCATTCGTTGTAGTTTGAAGAAAGGACATGGTGAGAAAATGCTGCTTTAGTGGCAGTTAACTCATTGCTGACGATTGATAATGAGTCCATAGGAGGAAACTTATTGAAACGTGAGATGACATCGAAGCTCACTAATAAGTCAGTTTCACTAAGTTAAAAATCATTTACACTAACGAAACGAGTAATTGTGTCACAAATAAATAATCCAATGATCTGTTGTCGAGCAATGCCCAAATTTAATTTTTCTTGTGTTGAGTAATCTAGTCATGCAACAATCACACTTCGCCAAATGTGGCCTTGAACTGTCAGATAACCTACATAGAGGGCAAACCATTGACGTTGTAATGCCCCACCCGCTCCCCTCCATCTCCACTACGCTCTACCCCTTTACTGAACTATATCCCTTTCTTGGAAATAGGCCAGTTAGAGAGCATGTAAGCCACCATACACATTTCTAGATCTCCCAGTCACAACTCATTTTTCAATTTCTTCCTAAGTCATTCTTGGAATAAGGGCAATCAGAGGCCTTCTAAGCCGCAAGCACGTACTTTGCTCTGCCAATCAAAGTCCAGTTTTTTACTGGTCATTAAAATGAAATAGTGACTCAGCTTATACCACACAATTGACCATCTTGTTCTCTCTAGTACCTACTGGTCGCGAAAATGCCACGGTATATATGTCATGGTTCGGCAAGGAGCATGATTTCATTCTTATACAGCGGTGACGGCAATTCTGTGACTTCTGCATGTGACTGTCGGTACGCAGGTAAATCCGCACTATGAAAGTTAATTGCGGTGGGTGAGCGCAACAGAACACACACACGCACACACACACACACACGCACACAGACAGAGATTTATTAGCATTTATAGAAGTCAAAAACAGCTTTGTCTGCATTTGCAGAATCGATACAGCTTCGTCAGAGATAAACATGTGCAAGCATTCACACACACACACACACTTTAATCTCCTAATTTAAGTCCAGTATTTTACTGGCCATTGAAACGAAACAGTTAATCAGTATGTAACACATAGTTTGTCGTCGCGTTCTTTGTATTTCACTTGGCGAGTACTAAAGCTCAATATCTGATCCCCATTTGATGTAAGGCACAATAGACTTCCAATTAAGTGTTACAATGTTATTTCCACTCTTGAATGGTGTGTGTTTTTGTTGCATGACAGTGTAATAGAATTTTTTTCGGCCATTAGTCTTCTGACTGTTTTCTATGCGGCCTGCCACGAGATCCTCTTCTGTGCCAATCTGTTCATCTCAGAGAGACACTTGCAACGTAAGTCCTCAATTATGTACAGGATGTCTTTCAGTGTCTGTCTTTCTCTATACTTTTTACCTTTTATAGCTCCCTCTAGTACATGGAAGTGCTTCTTGATGTCTTAACAGATGTCATATTATTCTGTCCTTTCTTGTCAACGATTTTCGTATACTCCTTTCCTCTCCGATTCTGCGAAGATCCTCTTCATTCTTTACCTTTTCGGTCCACCAAACTTTCAACGTTCTTCTGTAACTGCACATTTCAAACGTATAGATTCTCTTCTTTTACAATTTTCCCACAGTCCATGTTTCACTACCATACAATGCTCTACTTTAAATCCACATTCACAGAAATTCAAATTGAGGCCTTTGTTTGACACTAGTAGACTTCTATTGCCCTGGAATGCCGTTTATCCAGTGCTAGTCTGCTTTTAACGTCCTCCTTGCTCAGTCCATCACGGGTTATGTTGCTGCCTAGAGAGGATAAACCTTTCATTTTGTCTCCGTGATCCGCAATTCTGATGTTACATTTCTCGCTGTTCTCGTTTCCACTACTTCTCATTACTTTAGCCTTTCTTCGATTTGCTGTCAGTCCATATTCTGTACTTAATAGCTCATTACATTCCACAGAACCTATAATTCTTTTTCGCTGTCACTGAGGTTAGCAACAAATCTTATCATTGATATCCTCTCACTCTTAATTTTAATCCCACACTTGACTCTTTCTTTTATTTCCGTCATTGCTTCTTCGCTGTATAGATTGAACAGTAGGATCAAGAAACTACATCCCTATCTTACAACCCTTTTAATGTCACCACTTTGTTCTTGGCCTTCAACTCTTATTATTCGCTCTTGGCCCTTGTACATATTGTATGTTACATGTCTTTCCTTATAGTATATCTTTATTTTTTCCTAATATCGAACATGTTGCACCATTTGACACTATCGAACACTTTTTCCAGGTCTTCCAATCCTATAAACGGTCTTGAATACACGTGGCTAAAATAATATGCCGAGCAGGCAAGGATGTTGTGGCCACTTGAGGCTATGTTACTGGTGGTACAAAATGGAACTTTCATCACCTAATCAACCCCTAATTTAGGAACTAGAGAAAACAGCGCATAATTTTGCTCCACTAGAAAAATGTATCTGACGTATAGACTTTCTATAATTGCTGTACTTCATTAAAGCCCTCGTGTAGCCTTGTGTTTTAACAGGCATTTGTCCTGTTTGCCATATTGAGGCAGGCCGTAATATTCAACAAGTGAAACTCTGGTGTCAAGGCTCTGTAAAGCTGGAACCTTCTCTCTGCTGTACCGACAGCACCTCCGTCGACCACAGCCAGTGCCCTATGGCACGATCACATCTACACGAGAGGCTTTTTTTTAATATCTCCCGCCAGCAAGCCGATGGGTGTAGCCACTTTTCCATCACTCGCTGTCACTAATGTGGGGCGCCGTATGTACACACCACCAGAGGACGCTAATCCACAAGACTTCACTGCTCGATACTCTGACTGACCAGCGGTTCCTTTTAAGCAGCCACAATTGAGAGCTTGTCCCATGATGAATTACATTTACAGACTACGAACATTGCTACGGAAATTTGCTGTGACGAACATTACATAGAAATAGCACGATGCTGCTAATTATCAATAATGTGCAGAGACTTATGAAAGTGCGCGACAGCATTAAAGACTATTTTGTTGCTACCAAGAATGTTATTTTAACAGTGTATGACTCAGCACCACACAGAAGCCAAAATTTTCAAATTTATATATAACTCAGCCGTTAAGTGTATACAACGTAAATGAGCTTATTAATGTGTTACCTTTTTTAGATGTCTGTCTGTTTACTGATAAAACACCCTCCTTTTCATAGTCGAATATTACATAATATCAATAATTCCATGATAGGAACTGTAGCATGTTTAGCCCCCGACGTAAGATTTTCTGACACTTAACCACAACAAACCATACTGAAAATTACGTGTTTTGGCGAGGTCTTTAATTCAATGTATCACGTCACATGCGTCTTTCGTAATATGCAAGTATTGCCACCAAAGCACCAAATACGACAAATTAGCTTTCTAAACACTTCGCTCAACGTGATGGCTGGTCGATTTGGTTTTGTGAAAGATATTCCACATAATCTTATGTATACGTTGCCAATTCTTCTCCATGTTCTAGAGGAATCTTCATAGGAAATCTCAAGTTTAACACTTAGCAAAAGAGCCGTCGCTAAATCTAGTTATTACATGAGTATTAAATTCGACAAATGACTTTCCTTTGCTAGACTGAATATGTCTCCTGTACTAGCAGAATGTGCAAACACGCAGGGAGTGTTAACGCAACTCGTCCAGACATACAGGCAACCTATGTTCTTGAAAACACGGTTGGGATTTATATAGACCACTTTATAAAGCATCGAAAAAGTCGAAAAATATCGCACTGTCAACATACGGTGTGAGCTCAGTATGTCGCACTTGTCTATAAATTTCTGCTTCAGAAGTCAGGTGACGTTAGGATAATTATGAAGACACAGAACACTATCACTGTCTTATGACACCAGTGAATGATATTCAGCCCTTGTTGATGTAGGATTATTAAAAAAAAACTGGAAAATTCCGAAGTACAAGTTCCAGTGGACTGTAACACTTGCGGGTGCAGGATGACGAAACGTGGAGCATGGTGATGACAGCCCGTCATGCACCGTGTGCCCTAATGAGTCAGCATTAGTGAATTATACATTTATTAGCCTTAGTTTACTATTAAATTGTCTTCTCCGCTGCAGAAGCGAGACGTGCGATCACAGCACACAGAGTGGAACAAGCTGACGCGTGCAGCTCAGCGGTTTCTTGAAATTATAATTAAATCAAGATCCTAAGCTGTCGACAGGCGTTGAAATACATCAACGGGGACAGTTGAAAATGTGTTCCCCGACCGGGTTTCGAAACTGGGATCTCCTTCTTACATGGCAGACGCTATGTCCATCTGAGCCACCGAGGGCACAGAGGGTAGTGCGACTGCAGGCATTTATCCCTTGCACGCTCCCCGTGAGACACACATTCCCAACTTAATGTCCAAACAATACATTCGTAGCGCCCCTGTGCATTTCACTTATTACTCGCGGCAGACAATGTTACCGAGTACCGTAAGAGTTCTGGCAATGCGTGTGCATCCAGCACAGAAGAAGAACGCCAATGACCAGTTAGTCTTAACTATATGAAGATGGTATCTGTTCTTTCGGAGATACAGCGTTTTCTTGGTACGTTGGTGAGGCAATGGCAGCAGAGCGGCGCTATGCAGGGTAGTCTGCACAATTAACTGCAGGCGTTTTTGATTAGGGCACACTGAAGCACCTCGGAGGAAGCGCCCCAGTCAGCTTCCAGCAGCACAGCGCAGTGTGGCGATGGCAGTGCAGAGTAACGACGTGGCTTCTCCACCAGGGGGAGGCTGTGGACGTCAGTGTCAGTCGGGTGCAGGAGCAGCCAGCGCGTCCCCAGAGTACGGTCATACTGTGATAGTGCACCAGATACCATCAAAGTGGCCGCAGTGAGCTAGTGGGACAGGGCTTGAGCAGTTCACATTTGTGGATGACACGCTGTCAGTTCACAGTCCAGCACACCTGGCTGATGGTAGACAGCACGTTACAGGTCGTGTCTCAATGTTGGCTCACTTCAACTGGAAGGTAGCGAGCTCGGGAGCCTTAGTACCCCTCAGTTTCCAGGTTCGTCAGCAGTCTTCAGTGCACTTTCGTGTCCCAGCTGTGGCTTTCAGCCGTTCAGCTTGGAGCTTTTCTGCTATATAAGCAGGTCGGAAGACGTCCTTGCGTAAGATTTATGTATAGTTGCGGCACCTTTTGCTGTCAAAATGACGTTATGTTCCTTACTCAATGAGCTCATCTTGTTGAAATGGCGATTTATTGTATCAATCAAGTAATACGTAGCAATGGCCTCTGTTGTGTGCCACGATATTGCCATATCGGCTCTCCTGCCTGTTTGTTATTCCTGTTGTGACACTGCACTCGATTCTGCAACAGCTCGGCACTGGCTGGCAAAAACTACTTAAAAAATTTTACGTTCAGGCAATGAATCTTTCTTAGGTGCAACGCACGATTATGAATCCATCTGGCTGAAACGCTATGATAACATGAACGTAAATAGTGGAATGCATGTCTGCACACTCAGAGAATCACTAAAAGTAACTTCAGACAAAGAGGTCATGTTAAATGGTGATTCAAAGAATGACAATTATTGTTTAATATGATGAATTGTAGCTGGTTCGTACCCAACAAATGAGCTGTGAGCCATGTGCCCACTCATCGTCCATATTTAGATGCTAATTAACTTTGCAAGGATTACGTTTCCTTCCTGGCGGATGTAAAGTTGTGAGGACAGGGTGTGAGTTTGGTAGCTCAGTTGGTAGAGCACTTGGCATCGGGAGGCAAAGGTTCCGAGTTCAAGTTTCGGCCTGGCACGAACATTTAACCTGCGAGGAAGCTTCAAGTTTCAAGACATTTCCTACTGAGTTGAAGCATGCGGAAATATTTGAGAAAAACGACAAAATGTGTGTCGTATACAGTTACCTGAACATGAGCAGATGTTATAAGAGGGACAGAAGAGCTCAAAGGGAAAGCGTTTAATGTGGTACCACAGTATGTCCCGGAACTTTATTAACGTGAGGAATATGTGAATATGATAACGATGCCAGTCGGAAATACTGCACTTAATCATTCCAGTTACTGCCAAATTAGGTGACGTTGACTGCTGGGGTGAAGCCGACCGAAACGTTCGACAAACATTTGTCTGTTAAATAACTAAACATTGGCGCAGAAAATTCTTCTGTTTTAGTTATTGCACACTGCGCAATACCATTAAAGGAACACTTTTTTGAAACCCCGTAATTGTCTTCCATTGGGACGCATGAATTGAAAACTTGAAATAAAAGAGGCTCTCAGTGCCGTAATAAGAAATCCTGAAATTTTAAGAGAAATTGGATCATATGATGTGCCTAATAACGTATAAAAGGTTCGAACTGAGACGAATGAAAATGAAATACCAATGCTATCAACAGATTGCATCGGTTTAACAGCCACTGCTGTTAACTTACTACAAGGCTTTATGTTCTGTATTGTTACTTCTTTTTGTTAGGTAAAATGGCGGAAGCAGCAGTTTGGTAACAAATGGCGAATTGAAGGAAAAGGTATCATTTCAGCAATGAGGAAAAGGCTGAAAGTGGAGGGAATGACTACATAAATTCAAGTGATAAATGTATTCCTGCAAAAGCACGTTCAACACAGGAGTTAAGTCTCATTGCTGATCGCCCAACCACACCATAACTGGAGAGACTGTTCATTATTGAGTTACCAAATGCATTGTCCCAGTAGATGTAAATGATATGACATATCAGTGAAGACAAATAAAGCCATTTATATCGTCAGTAACATGAAAGCATCTGACTTCTTAGATTTCACGAAAGCAGGAGATTGTAATATAAACGCAGAAAATATAAACGTATCCAAATTACAGTCTCTATGGTTAGACAAACATAAGCCTCATAAGGGCAGGAGAATGGAATTGATGCTTGGGAAGGCATATATATTTTGATAGGAGGTGTACGAGTACATGACATCAAGAAAACGCACCTACATGGCCATATCCTGGTTTGCAATACACATCTTTGAAGAAAAGAAGGAAGAGCTCACTGAAATGATCGAGTACCTGAAAAATAATGACCCAATACAGTTCTACAAAAGCAGAATGAAATTTTGTTATACTTTGGCCGAGTGTTGAACACTTAAAGCTTTTCATTGCATTTCCACTTTCGGTAAGTTTTTAATACTATTACAATAAAATGTTTGTAATTTTCTTAGGAAACTAGATCCTCACTATGCTTATGACCATTAACTACCTACAACACCATAGTCATCATTTGGCACTCTTTTTTATTTCAAATCTTCAGTTTGAAATTTGACTCAAAAGTGATTACAATGTTCCTCCGTAAGGGGGCAAAATGGCGGCGCTCTGCGACGTCACCGTCGTGGTTGGAGATGTTTCAAACAGGAAGGTGCCGACACATGCGAGAAAAAAGGCGACAACTCGGAAGTTCACGTGAGCTGTAAGGTGCGTTAATGATGTCACATTGGCACAAAATTTCATCACAATAATGCTCATTGCCACTATTTATGTGTTCCACAATGGCAGCCTGTTACACCGCCCCTCATTTCAACCACTATTTTGAAGCCTCTGCGATGGAAGGCAGAACAGCAGCGCCCTGCACTGAAATCAAGCAGTTGTTTTATGGCTAGCCAAGTAAACTGGTGTGAGCCACGAAGCGAGTCGATAGGTCGCTTCCAACGAGTCAGTGAACAGGTGTTTGGCCACAGGGCGCGCTCGCCTTGTGAAGTGGGGCTGTGGCGGCCTCGCTCTCTTGAAGGCGATCCATCAATGATTGAGGTAGGGGTAGCAGGAAGCATACGACTCGATGAGCTCTGATGCGTGGCGCACGGTCGTATTGGACGATCTTTCAGTCTTGAGTTTATAGCCGTGCTGATTCTTTGGGCACGCGGAGCGTGTTTCTGCGGAAGTTGGAGGAGAGCGCGTTAAAACATCAGTTAGGCGCGACCGCGTTGATTAGGGGGGCGTCTGTGGGCAGCAGGCGGACCACTGCGGCCTGAGGGTTGCTTCTGCAGCAGGGCATCAGTTCGAGGGCCTGCATCACTCGGAAGTTTGAGGACGAAAGCGGTCTCTTGACCAGTCTCCACTAAAGATGGTTCACTACACGGTGAGCCACCTAGAATAACTCCGAAAGGGAAGTATAACAGTAGCTGAAAAGTTTAAGGGAGAAAAGTTCCTCGGGACCTTCGTTTTTTGTTGCTAGGTGGGGTCGCAACAGAGCTATGAAGGTCAACTTTATTTTTTTTAATGGCATGCTATAGTTTCTTATTTATTTTCTGACAGTGGTTATCGAGACGAATCTAATGATGGGTAACAGTAAGGTCTTTGAAGCTCAACTAAGGTCACAAAGGTGGCATGAACGTCCATTTACAGAAATTGTTGGAAGTGATGACCATTGGCATCAGTGCAGAGCTGCAATCTACTCATCATGAATTCAGTGGTATTACTGATCACTTCGGCACTTACCGAAGCACATACTCTGATAATTCTCTCTCGTATATCGTGCAAATAACAAATATTCTCCGAATACGGTGAAACCTTCCTGTCTCCTCTATATCTCTTTTGCTACGCAACCTTCCCTTCTACAATAACCTATGAAGCCTTTCCCTAGGATTTCTATCTCTTGCTTAATAATAATAAATGAAATCTTCCCTTTGAAATTTATTCCCTTTCTCAATCTTCGCATACAAATTTCATTGCTGCTTATTAAAAGTGATTTTCTGATTATTTCGAAGAAACATAGAATGTGTTTTCGTCAAGCCCTCAGTCGTTATCTGCAATAACCCAAAACTGTTCCTTACCTTTTTTACTGTTACTGGATCGCCATCTGACTGCTACATCGAACTGCGACATGAATATACTTACTCTGTTTTACTATACTCTATTAGCTGCTGTGGACTGTCATAATGAGTGGCTGTATTTATTACCAAAGCTGACGTTATTCTTTAATAGCAAAGCTGACGGTATTCTACATCTACATCTACATCCATACTCCGCAAGCCACCTGACGGTGTGTTGCGGAGGGTACCCTGAGTACCTCTATCGGTTCTCCCTTCTATTCCAGTCTCGTATTGTACGTGGAAAGAAGGATTGTCGGTATGCTTCTGTGTGGGCTCTAATCTCTCTGATTTTATCCTCGTGGTCTCTTCGCGAGATATACGTAGGAGGGAGCAATATACTGCTTGACTCTTCGGTGAAGGTAAGTTCTCGGAGCTTTAACAAAAGCCAGTACCGAGCCACTGAGCGTCTCTCCTGCAGAGTCTTCCACTGGAGTTTATCTATCATCTCCGTGACGCTTTCGCGACTACTAAATGATCCTGTAACGAAGCGCGCTGCTCTCCGTTGGATCTTCTCTATCTCTTCTATCAACCCTATCTGGTGCGGATCCCACACTGCTGAGCAGTATTCAAGCAGTGGGCGAACAAGCGTACTGTAACCTACTTCCTTTGTTGTCGGATTGCATTTCCTTAGGATTCTTCCAATGAATCTCAGTCTGGCATCTGCTTTACCGACGATCAACTTTATATGATCATTCCATTTTAAATCACTCCTAATGCGTACTCTCAGATAATTTATGGAATTAACTGCTTCCAGTTGCTGACCTGCTATTTTGTTGCTAAATGATAAGGGACCTATCTTTCTATGTATTCGCATCACATTACATTAGTCTACATTGAGATTCAATTGCCATTCCCTGCACCATGCGTCAATTCGCTGCAGATCTTCCTGCATTTCAGTACAATTTTCCATTGTTGCAACCTCTCGATACACCACAGCATCATCTGCAAAAAGCCTCAGTTAACTTCCGATGTCATACACCAGGTCATTTATGTTTATTGTTAATAGAAACGGTCCTATGACACTCCCCTGCGGCACACCTGAAATCACTCTTACTTCGGAAGACTTCTCTCCATTGAGAATAACATGCTGCGTTCTGTTATCTAGGAACTCCTCAATCCAATCACACAATTGATCTGATAGTCCGTATGCTCTTACTTTGTTCATTAAACGACTGTGAGGAACTGTCAAACGCCTTGCGGAAGTCAAGAAACATGGCATCTACCTGTGAACCCGTGTCTAAGACCCTCTGAGTCTCGTGGACGAATCGCGCGAGCTGGGTTTCACACGACCGTCTTTTTCGAAACCCATGCTGATTCCTACAGAGTAGATTTCTAGTCTCCAGAAAAGACATAATACTCGAACATAATACGTGTTCCAAAATTCTACAACTGATCGACGTTAGAGATATAGGTCTATAGTTCTGCACATCTGTTCGACGTCCCTTCTTGAAAACGAGGATGACCTGTACCCTTTTCCAATCCTTTGGAACGCTTCGCTCTTCTAGAGACCTACGGTACACCGCTGCAAGAAGGGGGGCAAGCTCCTTCGCGTACTCTGTGTAAAATCGAACTGGTATCCCATCAGGACCAGCGGCCTTTCCTCTTTTGAGCGATTTTAATTGTTTCTCTATCCCTCTGTCGTCTATTTCGATATCTACCATTTTGTCAACTGTGCGACAATCTAGAGAAGGAAGCACAGTGCAGTCTTCCTCTGTGAAACCGCTTTGGAAGAAGACATTTAGTATTTCGGCCTTTAGTCTGTCATCCTCTGTTTCAGTACCATTTTGGTCACAGAGTGTCTGGACATTTTGTTTTGATCCACCTACCGCTTCTTCATAGGATCAAAATTTCTTACGATTTTCTGCCAAGTCAGTACATAGAACTTCACTTTCGAATTCATTGAAAGCCTCTCGCATAGCCCTCCTCACACTACATTTCGCTTCGCGTAATTTTTGTTTGTGTGCAAGGCTTTGGCTATGTTTATGTTTGCTGTGAAGTACCCTTTGCTTCCGCAGCAGTTTTCTAACTCGGTTGTTGTACCACGGTGGCTCTTTTCCATCTCTTACGATCTTGCTTGGCACATACTCATCTAACGCATATTGTACGATGGTTTTGAACTTGGTCCACTGATCCTCAACACTATCTGTACTTGAGACAAAACTTTTGTATTGAGCCTCAAGTACTCTGAAATCTGCTTTTTGTCACTTTGGCTAAACAGAAAAATCTTCCTACCTTTTTTAATATTTCTATTTACGGCTGAAATCATCGAGGCAGTAACCGCTTTATGATCGCTGATTCCCTGTTCTGCATTAACTGATTCAAATAGTTCGGGTATGTTTGTCACCAGAAGGTCTAATATGTTATTGCCACGAGTCGGTTCTCTGTTTACCTGCTCAAGGTAGTTTTTAGATAAAGCACTTAAAAATATTTCACTGGATTCTTTTTCCCTGCCACCCGTTATGAACGTTTGAGTCTCCCAGTCTATATTCGGCAAATTAAAATCTGCACCCAGAACTATAACATAGTGGGGAAATCTACTCGAAATATTTTCCAAATTATTCTTCAGGTGCTGAGCCACAACAGCTGCTGAGCCCGGGGGCCTATAGAGACATCCAATTACCATGTCTGAGCCTGCTTTAACCGTGACCTTCACCCAAATCATTTCACAATTCGAATCTCCGTCAATTTCCTTCGATACTATTGCACTTCTTATCGCTATAAACACGCCTCCCCATTCATTGTCCAGCCTGTCTCTGCGGTATACATTCCAATCTGAGTTTAGGATTTCATTACTGTTTACGTCTGGTTTCAGCCAATCTGTCCCTGTGACCGTTTATTAATGAGAGCAGTTCTGGGACCTTTCTATAGACGCTTCTGCAGTTTACTATTAGCACATTAATATTGTTATTCCCTGTTTTATTTTGCCTACTCCTGCCTTGCCGCGTCTCAGGAGGCGTCTTGTCGGGCCTAGGGAGGGAATTCTCTAACCTAAAAAAACCCCATGTGCACTCCACACGTACTCCGCTACCCTCGTAGCCGCTTCCGGCGTGTAGTGCACGCCTGACCTATTCAGGGGGACCCTACACTTCTCCACTCGATAGCGGCGGTCGAGAAATTTGCACCCTAGCTCTCCGCAGAATCGTCTGAGCCTCTGGTTTAAGCCTTCCACTCGGCTCCAAACCAGAGGACCGCGATCGGTTCTGGGAACGATACTACAAATAGTTAGCTCTGATTCTACCCCGCGAGCGAGGCTTTCCGCCTTCACCAACTCCGCCAACCGCCTGTACGAACTGAGGATGACCTCTGAACCCAGACGGCAGGAGTCATTGGTGCCGACATGAGCAACAATTTGCAGTCGGGTGCACCCAGTGCTCTCTATCGCCGCCGGTCGGGCCTCCTCCACATCTTGGATGAGACCCCCCGGCAAGCAGACCGTGTGAACACTGGCCTTCTTCCCCGACCTTTCGTTCGGCTATTTCCGTAAGGGGCTCCATCACCCGCCTAACGTTGGAGCTCCCAATAACTAATAAACCCCTCCCCCCGTGTGCCTGCTCGGACCTTGCTGAAGGAGCAGAGCGGGCGATGCCACACGGCCAGCCTCCACATTGACCCTCCGCCACGTGCGCTGCGAACGCCGCTGAACCCGCCACTCCCCTTGAGGAGAGGGTGGGCCAACCGCGCCCGTTACCCGCGAAGATGTCTCAACAGCAGGTACAGTGGGTGAAGCATGTAACACCTGGGGTGTACCTTGCGACGCACCAGACTCCCCACTGTCGCTACACTCCGAGGCAGTAGCCTGAGGACGGCTGACCGCGGCCATCAACACGCTCAGCTGTTCGCGAAGAGTGGCCAGCTCCTTCTTAATTTGACTGAAGTTATGTAACACATAGTTAAACTTTTTCTTGACGACAGCAAAATTTTGCGAAGTTTTACATTGATGGTTTTTGAGATGGATTATAATCAGTAATGCAATATTGCTGGCAAAAATTAATTATATTCTGAATGAAATGATTTTACAAACGTTCAAATGGGACTTACTTTTTACAATAATCTTACAATTAGCAATGCGCAAACATACCTTCAGTAGTCTTGAGTTTCTCAAAAAATTAATTCAATAATATTAGTTCCTATTATTATAATAGGTAGCTGGTGTCTCTGTACATCCGTTTATAATCTCTTGTAAAGCATAGCTGGTGGCTGGCAGGCACACTGCTCCTCTCAACCTCTCGCTTCAGACCTGATACCGACTCGCTTAACTTCTCGCTTACTACTGACTTCCTACGAACGCTAAATATAAACATCTTTCATAAATTGTGATTTGACAATAGACAATAGAAATATACACGTCTTACAACGGCGTTTCCATTTAACATGCCATTGACATGTAGAAACCATTCGACGGTTTCGCAATAGAACACTAACAGGAACGGTAAGACTAGTATCGTGGAATCAAGCGAGTGTGAATGATCTATTCCTTCGAAGAACAAGTCGACATGCCTCTCAATCATGGAGAATGCCAACGAAATTCAGTGAGAGCTAGAGACTTATACGCTAAAAGATATCCTCAACATACTCACCCTACACATCGTACATTTAAATATGTGTATGATAAGTTGAGAACAACTGGATCTCTAACGCATCGGAAACATATTCGGCAAAGGAAAGTTACTATGGAGGAAATGGAAACTGGAACTCTCGCCACTGTGGTTCGAGGTCCTTGGTTAGTTCGCGTCAGATTACAGGGGAATCTGGCTGAAGCCAGACTAGTGTTGTTCGTGTTTCACATCGCCATAAATATCGTCCTTATCATATGAGTCACCACCAAGAATTAACTGGTACGGATTGTATGCGCCGCATTGAATTCTGCCAATCCGTTCAACTTCAGATTCAAAGGGATGACACAATTATTAATTTGATTTTATTTATGACGAGGCTACATTCACGAACCATGGAAATGTTAATTTGCGTAACATACGTTATTGGGCAACTGAAAATACATTTTGGCTGCGGCAAGTGGCACACCAAAAACGGTGGCCGGCGAGAGTGTCATGTGGGATTCTGGAGGACAGAATTATAGGCCCCTATTTCATCGAAGAAAATCTTAATGATATGAAGTACACCACGTTTCTGCAAGAAGCATTAGGTATGTTATTGGAAGAATACCTTTAAGAACAAGGAACAGAACGTGGTATCAACACGATTGGTGTCCGGAAAATTTTTCGCTGATGAGTTGCACAGACAGTTCCCAAATCGTTGGATTGGACGCGGAGGATATATCTTGTGGCCGGCTCGTTCGCCAGACTTGACGCCTCTGTATTTGTTCTTGTGGGGATTCGTAGAGGTCGTTGTCGATAAAGACGTTCCAACTACTTCTGAAGATATGTGAGACGGAATTGTCAGAGCATGTGCCTCGATAAGTGCCGAAGTGATAAGGAATACCACTCAATCCATGATAAGAATAACATAGCTCTGCACTGAAACCAATGGTCATCACTTCGAACACCTTCCGTAAATGGACGTTCATACCACCTTTCTGATCTTCGCTGAGCTTCAAAAACCTTACTGTTACGCATAACTAGATTTGTCTCGATAGCCGCTATCAGAAAATAAGTACCAAACTATAGCATCCCATTTTAAAAAACTAAATTGATCTTAATAGTTCTGACGTGACCCCACCTAGCAAACAAAAAACGAAAGTCATATTATGGCTCCCGTTGTCCCATGCAACATTTGTCCCACAAACATTTCAGCTCCTATCATACTTTCGGAGTTATTGGTGGTGGCAACAGATAGTGACGCACCCTGTAGAATTCAGTTGTCATGCGGTGTCTTCCCCAGTGCTCTTTCCACGTCGTGCAATTACACCTGTGCGTTTCCAGCTGTATGTTTGCGTAGAGCGTGCTTGCTTGGTTATCGCGTTTTGCAGGGTGAAACTTTACGACTCCAGGCCTGTCACTGTTGCGACTATATCGTGTCGTCTCGTTTTTGCTAAGCTCATTTTCTCATAAGGAAAGTCTTTCTGGCATGTTTGTTTTTCGTTTATTTAACGCCTTCATCTTTATACATGTATTTAATAATACATATAATAGTAATAGGGCTCGAGTTCTGCTAATTTTAAGACGGCGCACAAATGCGATACGAGAGGTGGGCTTTGGAACTCCATTCGTTACAGAGGCTCATTCTTGCAGAGTATATAGCCATGGGAGCAAGAAATGTGATTGGACTTAACTCATTTAAGGAAAAACTGCCCACAGCATGAGCTCAATTTCATAACAAATCAGAGGAGCGAAGCGTTACTGAATTATGTCAGCGTGAAAATATAATGTTCTATTGCTCATTGAAACCAATCCCGGATTAACCAATGTGTTCTACGAGGCGTTTAGAACGCTACGACGTATTATTTGGGGTTTAATCTTATCTCTATCAACTTTCTGTGGATTTACTTACTACTTAAGAGGAGGGATAGCAATTTACTGACAAGATAATGCAGATAGGCCACCACTGTGGCCCAGGGATGCATCACACAGCTTGTTGGTCCTGTTGGTACCGCAGACTGTCTAGAGCCGTAAGTAGGCGAATTTCAGACACACGTCTGTGACAGCAATCAAAACCATAACAAAACTTATTTACGACGTCTCGTAACGACGCAATCATCACTAAATCAGTACAGAAAAGATAGGTAATTAACCATTAAAAAGATTCTTACACATTTGTAAATAATAATAAAAAGTAAATAAATCTTGCAGCAAAGAACGTCGTAACCAGTTCAACTCAATGGACCACACGGAAATTATAATGTCTCTCGCAGTCCACTGCCATATAGGTTCTTAATGCGTACAAACAATTACATTTATGTTACTTGTGCGAAATTTTCGAGACTGATTACACTGATGTCTTTCTGTCCTACTGTTTCATTCTTGATACTTCTTTGATATAAAGACAGACATGATCAGCAATGTAATATACATCGTATCAGTAACTCAAATATTGTTATCGTAAATCTTCGCTGTTTACTGTAAAGTTCTATATCCCTTGTCGAGGACGTGAATGAGTGTTCATACGTGTGATCTACGTAGAAGCATGAGACAGTGTTGCAACAGAGAAGTTCGCTTTTATGAGTGTAGGTTGAGACTGATTTGATGAATTTGAACGATGGTGTAATGAACGTGTGTGGGTGTTCAGATGTGTAGAAAAGAGTATGTGAAAACATGTTCATTACAATAGGGTCAATACAGTTCAGACCACGACAGCTTTAGTTTTTTTAAAAAGTAAACAGTTTCTAATTCAAGATAATATCGCTTTAATGCAATCTCATATACACTCTAGGACAAAGAAAAAAAAAAAGGAAACAACGCACCATGAAGGAATTATCCGAATGGGACGGAATTGGATAGATATGATGTACATATACAACAATCAGATCATTACAGTTTCATAATGGATGATTTATTCAAGAGCTTCACAAACTGAGTTAGTCAAAACAGCGTTCGTCGGCCTCTGGCCCTCATGCCTGTAGTTATTCGGCTAGTCACTGATTGGTAGAGTTGTTGGATGCCCTTCTATGGGATATCGTGCCAAATTCTGTCCATTTGGTTCGTTAGATCGTCGTATTCCCCAGCTAGTGGAAGGGCCCTTCCTTATGCTTCATATGTTCTCAACTGGGAAGAGATCAGGCGACCCTGGTGGCGAAGGTAGTGTTTGGGAGACATGAAGGCGAGCAGTAGAAAAATCTGCTCGTTTGCAGGTTGGGCATTATCTTGCTGAAATGTAAGCACAGGGTGAATTACCATATGGTTCAAATGGCTCTAAGCACTGTGGGACTAAACATATGAGGTCATCAGTCCCCTAGCCTTAGAACTGCTGAAACCTAACTAACCTAAGGACATCACACACATCCAAGCCCGAGGCAGGATTCGAACCTACGACCGTAGCATCAGCGCGGTTCCAGACTGAAGCGCTCAGAACCGCTCGGCCACAGCGGCCGGCGGGTGAATTACCATCCGGAACAACAAAACTAAGCGTAGAGTATATCGACATATCGCTGTGCTGTGATGATGAGGCAGATAACAACCAAAGGACTCCTACAACGCCCAAGGTCATCACTCGTGGCTGTCGAGCCGTATGGAGGGCAACAGTGAGGCTGATATCCCTCGGCTGTCCAGGGCGTCTCTAGATCCGTCTTCGGCCTCGAATCTCATTGACTGGAGTAGAATTGTCTTCAGTGATGAGTCCCACTTCGAACTGAGCTCCGATGACGAGCTAAGACGTGTTCGGAGGACGCGCCTGACAGTGGTGGGACTCCAGCCTGACTGTCGACTTCCATACGGTCTGACAACCAGGAGTGCAGGTCTGGAGTGCCGTTTCTTTTCATAGCAGGACCCTTCTGGTCGTCATCTGCGGCAGCCGTACTCCACAGCGGTTCTACGCCCCGTTTCGTTGCCCCTCAAGGCAAGCCATCCTGTGCTAACTTCCAGTAAGATAACGCCTACCCGCTCGCGGCAAGAGTTTATACTGCTTGTCTTTGTGCCTGCTCAAACCTACCTTGGTCAGGAAGAACGTTTGGAGCAATATGGTAGGGCCCTCCAAACATCTCCGGAGTTTGATGATTTAACGATTCCGTTGGACAGTATTTGGCACGATATACCTCCTGAGGATATCCAACAACTCTATCAATCAATACCAAGCCGAATAACTGCTTTCATTTGGAGCAGCGCTTTACCAACGCTTACTGATTTGCTCAGCTTGGGAAAAATCGTTCACGTTTTCTGAAATTGTATTCATTTTTTTGTGTATATATACATGGCGGTCCTTTGATAGTGATCGGGCCAAATATCTCACGAAACAAGCAACAAACGAAAAAGCTACAATGAACGAAACTCGTCTAGCTTAAAGGGGGAAACCAGATGGCGTTATGGATGGCCCGCTACATGGCACTGCCACAGGTCAAACGGATGTCAACCGTGTTTTTTTTTAAAGAGGAATCCCCGTTTTCAATTACATATTCGTGTAGTACATAATGAAATATGAACGTTTTAGTTGGACCACTTTTTTCGCTTTGTGATAAATGGCGCTGTAATAGTCACAAACGTGTAAGTACGTGGTATCACGTAACATTCCGCCAGCGTGTACAGTATTTGCTTCGTGATACATTACCCGTGTTAAAATGGAACGTTTACCAGCTGCAGAAAAGGTCGATATCGTGTTGATGTATGGCTATTATGATCAAAACGCCCAATGGGCGTGTGCTATGTATGCTGCTCGGTATCCTAGACGACATCATCCAAGTGTCCGGACCGTTCGCCGGATAGTTACGTTGTTTAAGGAAACAGGAAGTGTTTAGCCACATGTGAAACGGCAACCAAGACCTGAAACAAATGATGATGCCCAAGTAGGTGTTTTAGCTGCTGTCGCGGCTAATCCGCACATCAGTAGCAGACAAATTGCGCGGGAGTCGGGAATCTCAAAAACGGCGGTGTTGAGAATGCTACATCAACATCGATTGCACCCTTACCATATTTCTATGCACCAGGAATTGTACGGCGATGACTTTGAAGGTCGTGTACAGTTATGCCACTGGGCACAAGAGAAATTACGGGACGATGACAGATTTTTTGCACGCGTTCTATTTAGCGACGATGCGTCATTCACCAACAGCAGTAACGTAAACCGGCATAATATGCACTATTGGGCATCGGAAAAGCCACGATGGCTGCGTCAGGTGGAACATCAGTGACATTGGCGGGTTAATGTATGGTGCGGCATTATGGGAGGACGGATAATTGGCCACATTTTATCGACGGCAATCTAAATGGTGCAATGTATGCTGATTTCCTACGTAATGTTCTACCTATGTTACTACAAGATGTATTACTGCATGACAGAATGGCGGTGTACTTCCAACATGATGGATGTCCGGCACATAGCTCGCGTGTGGATGAAGCGGTATTGAATAGCATATTTCATGACAAGTGGATTGGTCGTCGAAGCACCATACCATGGCCTGCACGTTCACCGGTTCTGACGTTCCAGGATTTCTTTCTGTGGGGAACGTTGAAGGATATTTGCTATCGTGATCTACTGACAACGCCTGACAACATGCGTCAGCGCATTATCAATGCATGTGCGAATATTACGGAAGGCGAAATTCTCGCTATTGAGAGGAATGTCGTTACACGTGTTGTCAAATGAATTGAGGTTGACGGACATCATTTTGAGCATTTATTGCATTAATGTGGTATTTTCAGGTAATCACGCTGTAAAAGCATGTGTTCTCAGAAATGAGAAGTTCACAAAGGTACATGTATCACATTGGAATATCCGAAATAAAATGTTCAAACGTACCAACATTCTGTCTTTTATTTTATAAAGCCTACCTGATACCAACGGTTCGTCTAAAATTGTGAGCCATATGTTTGTGACTATTACAGCGCCATCTGTCACAAAGCGAAAAAAGTGGTTCATCTAAAACATTCATATTTCTTTATGTACTACACGAATATGTAATAAAAATTGGGGATTCCTATTTAAGAAAACGCAATTGATATCCATTTGACCTATGGCAGCGCCATCTATCTGGGCAACCATGGCGCCATCTGGTTTCCCCCTTCAAGCTAGACAAGTTTCGTTCATTGCAGTTTTTTCGTTTGGCGCTTATTTCGTGAGATATTTGGCCCGGTCACCATCAATGGACCACCCTGTATACATCAGGTCTACTGATTTGCATCCGATTCGGATTATCCTTCGTGGTGCATCATTGTTTCGTTGTTGCCTTTTTCCTCATTGTATTTCGCATGAGCTAGGATTTTTGCTACGAATATGACGTCCCGCTGACTTTTGACCTCCAGGATCAACTGTTGCTGAAAGAACATCTGTGGGCCCTGTTTGAGAAGGCTGGTAAATCGGTGAGGAATTAGCACTGAAGGAATTTGTCCGACTTGGCCGCAGGAGGAAGCTACAATATTTTATTGCAAACAGAGCTACCACAGTAGCCCTTGTTTTGCTGATTAGAGGCATCACATACAGTTAATGGTCAAAGCTCAAAGCCTTACAAATAAAGCAATAAAAATAACGGGTGATTTGTGTTATAATTCTTTTCTGATAGTCTATTGTTTCTAGGTTTATCGCGACGCATGATTAGCGGTGTATGTAACAGGCTTACACTGCGCGCAGTATATCAGGCTTTATTTGCCGATGTTTTGTTCACTCATTAATTCGCAGCGCATTGGTATTTTAACACTGAGATATATTCGGAAGAGCCAACCTCTCCATTTTGTCACAAAATACAGTCAATTAAATTGTTCATCCTATAAGCCCATATAAAAGGATATACACTATATGATCTGAAACGTCTTCTGTATGTGTGTAACAATGCACCAACCGACTCCCAAATAATAAGGGACTAATGGGACAAGAGACGAACCTCACAAATGCCATAGCAGATGTACATTGATAACGTTAATGCAGACTTTGGGAATAAAACCTAAATGGCCATATGAGTATGTGTAGCAGATGAATGGCTATGTAAGACGCAGAAGTTATGCTGAAATCTATAACTAACAAGCCGGTTGAATGAAGAGCTTAGGAAGGAAAGCAATAGGATGAGGATACTCTGGCTATAGACGACAACGAAGACAGGAAACGGCAGATCATGTGACCTAAGGTGGCGGCTCACTACCTGACCACCTAGATGCAAATTTGGAATTCTTACTGTGCAAATTTTATTAATGGTAACACTTCGTCAAAGCAGGATGGATCAGAAACACAACAGTAAGGGAAAAGATTTGACATTGCAGATATGTTGAAAATAGATGCAGGTAATGTAGAAGGAATAGGGAAAAGTGAACGGCTTAATAAGCTACTGGACGACAGATATGGTTGACAGAGAAATTGTAAAAGAGAACAAGGAGTTAAAACACACGAAACAGTTACATGATAGTGTGACGACATTTTGTGGCATTGATCTGACCACGAGAGGCAAGTGCGATGTTGCAGTCCTTGTAGATAACAAATGGAAAAGCGAACCACAAAGTCAGACACACAGAAACGAGTGCGGAGTTATAGTACTACGTGAGACAGCAGGAGAGCTTGTGACAATAATAGGTGTGTGCGGTTCACGTGACAGAAGAGCTGCAACAAGAAGTCAGAAAGAAAAACAAAAAAAGGCAACTGTATAAATATTGTGACTTTGTATGAGGTGCCAAATGTTTATCTAGTAGTGCTTGTATTGAGCTATTTTACCTTTGCATTCTTATGGACGCCAAGAGAAGAATAGGTGAAAGCCAATGCCGCCACATGGCCTAATCCTCTGCAATGGGGCCACAAGGGGATCGGCCGGCAGGATTATCCTTTCCATCTACCCGACTGATCACTGTCAACCACATTCAATGTGGCTTGTAATTCAACGCAGAACGATAGGGCCACCATCTACCTTCCAACTGCCAGCCAAACACTGCCGATGAAAATAATTAACACTCTCACTCTCAAGTAATGGACTGCTTTGCATAGAAAGAACTGGTTTTCCAACAACGTAAATAAATCGAAGAACAACGAAAGTAATGAGACGTAGCAAAAATGAGAAAAGCGAGAAACGTAACATCAGGATTGATGGTCACGAAGTAGATGAAGTTAAGGAATTCTGCTACCTAGGCAGTAAAATAATGAATGATGGACGGAGCAAGGAGGATATCAAAAGCAGACTAGAAATGGCAAAAAGGGCATTCCTGTCCAATACAAGTCTACTAGTATTAAACATAGGTCTTAATTTAAGGAAGAAATTTCTGAGAATGTGCGTCTATACTACAGTATTGTATGGTACTGAAAGATGGAGTGTGGGAAAACCGGAACAGAAGAGGATCGAAGCATTTGAGATGCGGTGGTACAGATGAATGTTGAGATTTAGTTGAAAGGATAAGGTAAGGTATAAAGAGGTTCTGCGCAGAATCGTAGAGGAAAGGAATATGTGGAAAACACTGAAAAGGAGAAGGGACAGGATGATAGGACATCTGTTAAGGCATCGGGGAATGACTTCCATGATACAAGGGGGAGCTCTAGAGGGGAAGACAGAGGAAGACAGAGATACATACAACAAATAATTGAGGACATAGGTTGCAATTGCTACTCTGAGATGAAGAGGTTGGCACAGGAGAGGAATTTTTGGTGGGCCACATCAAACCAGTAAGAAGACTGATGACCAAAAAAAGTGTAAGCTGCTCATCATACATAGTGTTTTGTGTTGGGATAGCACAGCCTGGATGGAGGGATATATATGGAGAGAGAGGTATGGGATGGGATGTATAGGGAGAAGGAGGTAGAAGGGTAGGGACAGAAACAGGAGAGGACAGAAAGTGGAGGAGATGTATACAGACAGAGGACATGAAGGAGCGGAAGGTTTAACATCACAGTGAGGGGTAGAGGAGGTGAAGAGAGGAGTGAGAAGCATGTGGACAGAGAGAGACGAAGGAGGAGATGTGCAGTCAGGGCTGGAGGACGAGATGTACAGAGAGACGAGGAAGAGGAGATATGCAGATAGAGATGAAGGAACAGATTGCAGAAAGAGGGGAAGGAGGAATTGTGCAGAGAAAGGGGGAGGAGGTGATATGCAGAAAGATGGGAGGAAGAATGGGAGGAGTTACACGGCTCGTGTTGTCTGTAGTTAAACCATGCCTAGACGGTCAGTACCGCGGTTCGATCGCTTCCGCATTGTTGCTTTGTGCCAGGAAGGCCTCTCAATAACTGAAGTTGTTCAAATGTGTGTGAAATCTTATGGGACTTAACTGCTAAGGTCATCAGCCCCTAAGCTTACACACTACTTAACCTAATTAATACTAAGGAGAAACACACACACCCATATACCCATGCCCGAGGGAGGACTCGAACCTCCGCCGGGACCAGCCGCACAGTCCATGACTGCAGCGTCATAGACCGTTCAGCTAATACGGCGCGGCTCAACAAGTGAAGTGTCAAGGCGTCTCGGCGTGAACGAAAGCCATGTTGTTCGGACATGGAGGAGATACAGAGAGACAGGAACTGACAATGACATGCTTCGCTCAGGCCACCCAAGGGCTAATACTGCAGTGAATGACCGCTATCTACGGATTATGGCTCGGAGAAAACCTGACAGCAACGCAACCATGTTGAATAATGCTTTTCGTGTAGCCACAGGACGTCGTGTTACGACTCAAACTGGGCGCAGTAGGCTGCATGATGCGCAACTTGAGTTCCATCGTCCAAGGCGAGGTCTACCTTTGCAACCACGACACCATGCAGCTCGGTACAGATGTGCCCAATAACTTGCCGAATAGACCGCTCAGTATTGGCATCACTTTCTCTTCACCGATGAGTGTCGCATATTCCTTCAACCAGACAATCGTTGGAGACGTGTTTGAGGGCAACCCAGTCAGGTTGAACGTCTTAGACACACCATCCAGTGAGTGCGGCATGGTGGAGGTTTCCTGCTGTTTTGGGGTGTCATTGTGTGGGGCCGACGTACGCCGCTGACGGTCAGGGAAGGCGCCGTAACGGCTATACGATACGTGAATGCCATTCTGCAAGCGACAGTGCAATCATATCGGCAGCATATTAACGAGGCATTCGTCTTCATGGACGACAATTAGTGCCCCCATCGTGCACATCTTGTGAATGACTTCCTTCAGGATAATGACATCACTTGACTAGAGTAGCCAGAATGTTCTCCAGACATGAACCCTATCGAACATGCCTGTGATAGATTGAAAAGGGCTGTTTATGGACGACGTGACCCACCAACCACTCTGAGGGATCCATACCGAATTGCCGTTGAGGAGTGGGACAATTTGGACCAAGAGTGCGTTGATGAACTTGCGGATAATATGCCACGATGAATGCAGACATGCATCGATGCAAGAGGACGTGCTACTGGGTATTAGAGGTAACCGTCATTTCATCGCCTTCGACGCGGAAGTCACCGAAGTGGCGTCAAATCGAAAGAATTACACCCGGCGAACGGTCTATCCGACGGGAGGCCCTAGTCACACGACATTTACATTTTAGTGGTACACGTGTGCACAGCAATCTGGAGAACTACCTCTGAACTACTTGATGTATGGTGGTACAACATGAAATGTGTGGTTTTCATGAGCAATGAAAAGGGCGGAAATAATGTTTATGTTGACCTCTATTCAAATTTTCTGTACAGGTTCCGGAACTCTCGGAACCGAGGTGATGCAAAACATTTTTTGGTGTGTGTATTTATTAAATCCGATGTCACAGCAACCAGTAGGATGTATAAATCCGATGGCATTTCATTAATAACCACTACGAGCTGCACATCAAAATAATTCAAAATCGTTTCAAAACCATTACCGATTCACTACTATTAGATCAAGATAAAAACTTCGTTGTGACCATACTAAAGTAAGGCTCATCGTAAAAAAAACAATGGAGATGAATATGGGAACACCCGATGCATGTATAGACTACGAAAAAACTTTTGATCAGATTATTTGACATACTTCGTGTTGTGTCCGTCTGGCTTACCGGATAATAAATGTTCTTACAGAAGTATCAGAACAAATTTATTTAACAAAAATGGCTCTAAGCACTATGGGACTTAACATCTGAGGTCATCAGTCCCCTAGACTTAGAACTACTTAAACATAAGTAACCTAGGAACAGCACACACCCCCTAGGCGGGATTAGAACCTGCGACCGTAGCAGCAGCGCGGTTCCTGACTGAAGCGCCTAGAACGGCTCGTCCTCAGCGGCTGAATAATTTATTTAACAAGAAAGATTTCGTCTTCTCCGACGTGTGTTTTAGAACAACGTAAGGAATTATCAATTGGTAAAGACAATTACTTTTTGAAAAACGGTACTGAATTATCTTCTCGAGTGCACAGGTAACAACAATATTTATATCTCCTGTATCTTGGATAAGGAATAAACATAAACACTGAATGAACGCTAAAGGCCTTTAGGGAAATGACTACCGTTGGAAACTGTCACTAACTACAATGCGCAACAGAATTAAAGGGTCACTTTTTGAAACCTCGTAACTGCCCCGTTGCAACGCAAAAGTTTTAAATGTGGCTCAAAGGCTTCTACAACTTTCCTCCGTAGTGGTGCAGACGTGTGGCACGCTGTGACGTCACCACCGGGCTCGGGTTCACTTCAGACAGCAAGGTGTCGACACACGCGAAAGATAGGCCAGAGTTCGGAAGTTCATGTGATCTGTAAGGTGGATTAATGATGTAACACTGGCACCAAATTTCAGCGCAACTCTGCCTAAAACCACCGCTGTCGTATCACACGATGTGGACAAGATAAACATTACAGTCTCACTGCGGCCCAGAATCGACACGAAAAGGCCTCAGTGGGTAGCACGAAGGAGTCAGTGAAACCACCCCTTTGTTGGGCATTGATTCCCAAACACTTCGCTGTCGAAAAGAATAGTTCACAGTGCGATGACCAACAGGAAGCTGTTCTTAACAACCTTTGACACTGCTGACATCCACGGACGTTTCAACCATTTCTACAGACATTTGTGGGGCTGCATCCCCATTGAACGTTTGCTGCTTCGGATCATGTACAATTTACGTTTAATGGACTTGAAAGGTCTCTTGTTCTAACCTGCACACGAGAGTGGAAACAGCGTCGCACTGCATTCCAAAAGGTAGCGTATACGTTCAATGGGGATCCAGATCCACGATGTCCTTAGAGAGACTCTAGCGTACACGCGAATGAAAAGTGCGTCGCTCTGCACTCCAAATGGGAGCGATTACAGTAAATGGGGATCCAGATCCACGATGTCCTTAGAGAAGGGTAAAAGCGTCCGAAGGTGTCAGCAGTGTCAAGGACATCTTCCTTTTGCTCATGGCACAGCGAACTGCCGTTTTCGACCTCGAAGTATTTGGCAATAAACGGCCGAGAGAATTGGGTAGTTTCATTGATGCCCCTTATGCCAACTCCTGAAACCTTTTCGAGTCGATTCTGAGAATCGGTGTCTATTAAACGTCTTACTCGTCCACTCGTAAGAAAACATCATGGTTTAAACGTACGGTGTCAAGTTTCCGACCACCATCACAGAGACGTCTAAGTAAGTAATGAAATGTAGTTAAGAGAGGCTGTGACGACCTTCTCATGTCACGTCCACAGTGGATTTGAGCAGAAGTTTGGTGATGTTTGTTGCCAATATAACATCGTTAAGTTACTTACAACGCACTTGAACTTCCAAGCTGTGGCTTTTTTATCGATGTGTCGATGCTTTGCTGTTCCAAGGATCGCTGATGCCGAGGGTGTTATCACAGAGAAACACACTTTTGTACCGTAACAAATGAAGGTTGTAAGCACCTTTGGGAAAATTTCGAATTTAGGTATAGCAATGGGAAACAGTTACTGTGTTCGAGAAAGGTGATCCCTTAACGTTGTAGCACAGTGCAGTAAATACACAATCCACTACACTAGCCAAAGTTCAAGTCACGAGAGGACTGTCCAAAATATGCATCCGTGGTCTATAGTTAACGTTTTTGACTAGTAATCAAAACGTCCTGGGTACCGGTTCAAAACCCGCCACTGCTTAAATTAGCGATGAAAATCATCAGTAAGAGCGACGGAGACTTCTGACGTAAACACTTACCTGCGTTCTGCGAACGGCCACGTAATAGAAGGAGGAGGAACGGACGGAGGAATAGTCAGTAACTATCAACGGCATGACGATGCAGAAGGCAATGGAAATCACTGCATTAAAGACACATAATGTGTTTCCTCAGGACATGTGGCCCGTTACTGAAAAAGTGTCACGATGATCTTTCCGTTGGTAAACGATTCCAGACTAGTCCCCTATTTGTATTTCTTGGAGGAGATTGCCAGGGGGAAGGTGAACATGAGAACATGAGAAAAAGAGTGAGAAACTAACGATAGGTTAATGCTCCATGAGTCGGGGCATGGAATGTTAGAAGTCTAAACATGGTGCGGAAGCTAGAAAATCAGAAAAGGGAAATGATAGGGAACACTCTAAATGTAGTGGGGGCACAGTCGTCTACACATCCAAGTAGGTGAAAGGGGAAGAGGACAAGGATTTCTGGACAGAACAGTTTAGGACAATATCAACAGCAGCATAAAATATAAAATGGGAGTAGGATTCGTTATGAATAGGTATGTATTGGAGAGAGTGAGTCACTTTGAACAGTTCAGTGATAACCTGCCACGATCGACAGCAACCCAGCACCGACAGCAATACTTCAGGCATGCATGCCGACGTCGCAAACAGATGAAGATATTGAGTAAGCATTTGAGAATATTGAAAGGGTTCTTCGGTACATAAAGGGCGATGAAAATCTAATACTACACTGGAATAAAGATGTAGGGGAAATAACAGAGCAAGGCTTTACGGAGGTATTGGGCTTTGTGGAAGGGATGAGAGGGGAGAAATACTAACTACGTTCTGCAATAAATTTCAGACGGTAAAAGCGACTACTCTCTTCAAGAATTGCAAGAGGGAGAGGTATACTTGGAGAAGTCCTCGAGATACAAAGGTTCCACTTAGATTACGTCATGGTCAGGCAGAGATTAAAAAGGTTGTAAGACAGGGACACACCCCCCCCCCTCCCCCGCCCATGAACCATTGACCTTGCCTTTGGTGGGGAGGCTTGCGTGCCTCAGCGATACAGATAGCCGTACCGTATGTACAACCACAACGGAGGGGTATCTGTTGAGTGGACAGACAAACGTGTGGTTCCTGAAGAGGGGCAGCAGCTTTTTCAGTAGTTGCAGGGGCAAAACTCTGGATGATTGACTCATCTGGCCTTGTAACACTAACCAAAATGGCCTTGCTGTTATGGTACTGCGAACGGCTGAAAGCAAGGGGAAACTACAGCTGTAATTTTTCCCGAGGGCATGCAGCTCTACTGTATGATTAAATGATGGCGTCCTCTTGGGTAAAATATTCCGGAGGTAAAATAGTCCCCCATTCGGATCTCCGGGCGGGGACTACTCAAGAGGATGTCGTTATCAGGAGAAAGAAAGCTGGCGTTCTACGGATCGGAGCGTGGAATGTCACATCCCTTAATCAGGCAGGTAGGTTAGAAAATTTAAAAAGGGAAATGGATAGGTTAAAGTTAGACATAGTTGGAATTAGTGAAGTTCGGTGGCAGCAGGAACAAGACTTCTGGTCAGGTGAATACAGGGTTATAACCACAAAATCAAATAAGGGTAATGCAGGAGTAGGGTTAGTAATGAATAGGAAAATAGGAATGTGGGTAAGCTACTACAAACAGCATAGTCAACGCATTATTGTGGCCAAGATAGATACGAAGACCACACATACTACAGTAGTACAAGTTTATATTCCAACTACCTCTGCAGATGACGAAGAAATTGACAAAATGTATGATGAAATAAAACAAATTAATCAGATAGTGAAGGGAGACGAAAATTTAATAGTCATGGGTGGCTGGAATTCGAGTGTAGGAAAAGGGAGAGACGGAAACGTAGTAGGTGAATATGGACTGGGGCTAAGAAATGAAAGAGGAAGCCGCCTGGTAGAATTTTGCACAGAGCACAACTTAATCATAGCTAATACTTGGTTTAAGAAACATGAAAGAAGGCTGTATACATGGAAGAACCCTGGAGATACTGAAAGGTATCAGATATATTATATAATGGTAAGACAGAGATTTAGGAACCAGGTTTTAAATTGTAAGACATTTCCAGGGGCTGATGTAGACTCTGACCACAATCTATTGGTTATGACCTGCAGATTAAAACTGAAGAAATTGCAAAAAGGTGGAAATTTAAGGAAATGGGAACTGGATAAACTGACTAAACTAGAGGTTGTACAGAGTTTCAGGGAGAGCGTAAGGGAAAAATTGACAGGAATTGGGGAAAGAAATACAGTTGAAGAAGAATGGGTAGCTTTGAGGGATGAAGTAGTGAAGGCAGCAGAGGAACATGTAAGTAAAAAGACGAGGGCTAGTAGAAATCATTGGGTAACAGAAAAAATATTGAATTTAATTGATGAAAGGAGAACATATAAAAATGCAATAAATAAAGCAGGCAAAAAGGAATACAAACGTCTCAAAAATGAAATCGACAGGAAATGCAAAATAGCTAAGCACGGATGGCTAGAGGACAAATGTAAGGATGTAGAGGCTTATCTCACAAGGGTTAAGAAACAATCCTGGAAATGGAAAAAAAAAACACATTGACACCGGTGTGTCAGACCCACCATACTTGCTCCGGACACTGCAAGAAGGCTGTAGAAGTAATGATCACACGCACGGCACAGCGGACACACCAGGAACCGCGGTGTTGGCCGTCGAATGGCGCTAGGTGCGCAGCATTTGTGCACCGCCGCCGTCAGTGTCAGCCAGTTTGCCGTGGCATACGGAGCTCCATCGCAGCATGCCGCTACAGCGTGGACGTGAACCGTATGTGCAGTTGACGGACTTTGAGCGAGGGCGTATAGTGGGCATGCGGGAGGCCGGGTGGACGTATTGTCGGCAGTGGTCGGCGGAAGGTGCACGTGCCCGTCGACCTGGGACCGGACCGCAGCGACGCACGGATGCACGCCAAGACTGTAGGATCCTACGCAGTGCCGTCGGCGACCGCACCGCCACTTCCCAACAAATTAGGGACACTGTTGCTCCTGGGGTATCGGCGAGGACCATTCGCAACCGTCTCCATGAAGCTGGGCTGCGGTCCCGCACACCGTTAGGCCGTCTTCCGCTCACGCCTCAACATCGTGCAGCCCGCCTCCAGTGGTGTCGCGACAGGCGTGAATGGAGGGACGAATGGAGACGTGTCGCCTTCAGCGATGAGAGTCGCTTCTGCCTTGGTGCCAATGATGGTCGTATGCGTGTTTGGCGCCGTGCAGGTGAGCGCCACAATCAGGACTGCATACGACCGAGGCACACAGGGCCAACACCCAGCATCATGGTGTGGGGAGCAATCTCCTACACTGGCCGTACACCTCTGGTGATCGTCGAAGGGACACTGAATAGTGCACGGTACATCCAAACCGTCATCGAACCCATCGTTTTACCATTCCTAGACCGGCAAGGGAACTTGCTGTTCCAACAGGACAATGCACGTCCGCATGTATCCCGTGCCACCCAACGTGCTCTAGAAGGTGTAAGTCAACTACCCTGGCCAGCAAGATCTCCGGATCTGTCCCCCATTGAGCATGTTTGGGACTGGATGAAGCGTCGTCTCACGCGGTCTGCACGTCCAGCACGAACGCTGGTCCAACTGAGGCGCCAGGTGGAAATGGCATGGCAAGCCTTCCACAGGACTACATCCAGCATCTCTACGATCGTCTCCAAGGGGGAATAGCAGCCTGCATTGCTTCGAAAGGTGGATATACACTGTACTAGTGCCGACATTGTGCATGCTCTGTTGCCTGTGTCTATGTGCCTGTGGTTCTGTCAGTGTGACCATGTGATGTATCTGACCCCAGGAATGTGTCAATAAAGTTTCCCCTTCCTGGGACAATGAATTCACGGTGTTCTTATTTCAATTTCCAGGAGTGTAGATACTGCCTACAGGAAAATTAAAGAGACCTTTGGAGAAAAGAGAACCACTTGTATGAACATCAAGAGCTCATATGGAAACCCAGTTCTAAGCGAAGAAGGGGAAGCAGAAAGGTGGAAGGAGTATTTAGAGGGTCTATATAAGGGCGATGTACTTGAGGACAATATTATGGAAATGGAAGAGGCTGTAGATGAAGATGAAATGAGAGATACGATACTGCGTGAAGAATTTGACAGAGCACTGAAAGACCTGAGTCGAAACAAGGCCCCCGGAGTAGACAACATTCCATTGGAACTACTGACGGCCTTGGGAGAGCCAGTCCTGACAAAACTCTATCATCTGGTGAGCAAGATGTATGAAACAGGCGAAATACCCTCAGACTTCAAGAAGAATGTAATAATTCCAATCGCAAAGAAAGCAGCTGTTGACAGATGTGAAAATTACCGAAACATCAGGTTAATAAGCCACAGCTGCAAAATACTAACACGAATTCTTTACAGACGAATGGAAAAATTAGTAGAAGCTGACCTCGGGGAAGATCAGTTTGGATTCCGTAGAAATACTGGAACACGTGAGGCAATATTGACCTTGCGACTTATCTTAGAAGAAAGATTAAGGAAAGGCAAACCTACGTTTCTTGCATTTGTAGACTTAGAGAAAGCTTTTGACAATGTTGACTGGAATACTCTCTTTCAAATTCTAAAGGTAGCAGGCTTAAAATACAGAGAGCGAGAGTCTATTTACAATTTGTACAGAAACCAGATGGCAGTTATAAGTGTCGAGGGACATGAAAGGGAAGCAGTGGTTGGGAAGGGATTGAGACAGGGTTGTAGCCTCTCCCCGATGTTATTCAATCTGTATATTGAGCAAGCAGTGAAGGAAACAAAACAAAATTTTGGAGTAGGTATTAAAGTCCATGGAGAACAAATAAAAACTTTGAGGTTCGCCGATGACATTTTAATTCTGTCAGAGACAGCAAAGGACTTGGAAGAGCAGTTGAATGGAATGGACAGTGTCTTGAAAGGAGGATATAAGATGAACATCAACAAAAGCAAAACGAGGATAATGGAATGTAGTCGAATTAAGTTGGGTGATGCTGAAGGAATTAGATTAGGAAATGAGATACTTAAAGTAGTAAAGGAGTTTTGCTATTTGGGGAGCAAAATGACTGATGATGGTCGAAGTAGAGAGGATATAAAATGTAGACCGCCAATGTCAAGGAAAGAGTTTCCGAAAAAGAGAAATTTGTTAACATCGAGTATTGATTTAAGTGTGAGGAAGTCATTACTGAAAGTATTTGTATGGAGCGTTGCCATGTATGGAAGTGAAACGATAAATAGTTTGGACAAGGAGAGAATAGAAGCTTTCGAAATGTGATGTTACAGAAGAATGCTGAAGATTAGATGGGTAGATCACATAACTAATGAGGAAGTATGGAATAGGATTGGGGAGAAGAGAAGTTTGTGGCACAACTTTACCAGAAGAAGGGATCGGTTGGTAGGACATGTTCTGAGGCATGAAGGGGTCACCAGTTTAGTATTGGAGGGCAGCGTGGCGGGTAAAAATCGTAGAGGGAGACCAAGAGATAAATACACTAAGCAGATTCAGAAGGATGTAGGTTTCAGTAGATACTGTGAGATGAAGAACCTTGCGCAGGATAGAGTAGCATGGAGAGCTGCATCAAACCAGTCTCAGGACTGAAGACCACAACAACAACAACAAGATAGGGATTTAGTCTTTTTCCCGTCTTGTTCAGTGGAGACATCGAAGAAGCAAATGACAGAAATAAAAGAAAGGTTCAAGAGTAGGATTAAATTTCAGGGCGAAAGGATACCAACGTAAAGATTCGCTGATGACATTGCTATCCTCGGTGAAAGTGAAGAAGAGTTACTGAAATTGGTGAATGGAATGGATAGCTTAATGAATACAGAATATGGACTGAGAGTAAATCGAAGAAAGACGATGGTAATGAGAATTAGCAGAAATGAGAATTGGCGAGAAACTTAACGTCAGAATTGCGGCACCACGAATTAGACTCCCGTGTGAAGCGGTCACGTAACTCCCATGGGCCGGACTGATAACTGACAATTGAAGACGTAAAATGCAATGGCTAATCGGAGATGAAAAATTGGCGCAGGAGAGGAATTCGTTGGAGACCACATCATACTAGTCAGACGACTTATGACAAAAACAAATCATTTATCTGCAGCACGAATTAAAGTCCCAGGAAGACAGTGCAGTTTCACAGTTCCAGTATGATGAAACATAGTCAAGTCCAGGGTAGAACTGAGACAAATCAACTGAACACTGGCATGAAACATGGGCTTCGTTGTTGCGCCTGTTCCCAAGCGAGTTCATGACTGATGGAATGCGACTGCATTTGTCTCCTGGCCAAGTAATCCTTCTTGTAGTGAACTCGCTGTGGATTGAGCGAATATACTAGGTCCACTCACATTCCTCGTGCAGGAGAATTGGTAATGAGGCCAGTGAGCGCTATCGCCCCCTGGAAAGCCGTCCGGTGGCTGGACAGATGGTGACTTAGTGACGTCTGTCTGAGGGACGGATTGCTGGTTGCTGGCAGGGTATGAACGAGGCCTACCTACAGCACTCCATACACTGAGGTAACAGAAGCCTTAGGATACCTCCAAATATCGTGTCGGATTTCCTTTTGCCCTATATAGTGATGGGAACCGACGTGGCATGGACGCAACAAGTTGTTGGAAATCCTCTGCATACATACTAATCCATGCTGCCTCTACAGCCACCCATAACTGTGAAAGTGTTTCCCGTGCAGGTTTTCGATTGAGTTCAGTGAATGTTCAATGCGAGTCATGTCGGGTGATTTGGGTGGCCAAGTCATTCTCTCGAACTGTCCAGAACGCTCTTCAAACCAACTGTGATCAGTTGTCACGGGGTGAAATGGCGTAGCGTTGTTTGCGAACATGAAGTATTTGAATGGCTGCAAATGGTCTCCAAGTAGCAGAACATACCTATTCCAGTCAGTGTACGATTCAGTTAACTAGAGGACCCAGTCCATTACCGACTGAAGTCTGGACTCATCGGACAAGACCACGGTTTTCCAGTCGAGTCCAACCGATACGGTCACGAGCCCAGAAGAGGCGCTGCAATCGCTGTCGTGCTTTAAGCAAAGGCACTGCCGTCGATTGTCTGCTGCCATTGCCTATTAACGCCAAATTTCGTCGCATTGTTCTAACGGATACGTTCGTCGTCGATTTCTCATTGATTTCTGTGGGTACTTCAGGCGATGCTGCTTGTCTGTTGCCATTGACAACTCTACGCACGCGGCGCCGCTCTCGGTCGTTAAGTGAAGGCCGTCGGCCACTGCATTGTGCATGGTGAAAGGTAACGCCTGAAATTTGCTATTCTCGGCACGCTCTTGGTACTGCGCATCTCGGAATACTGAATTACATAAGGATTTCTGAAATGGTGTGTCCCATGCGTGTAGCTCCAACTACCATTCTGCGTTCAGAGTATGTTAACTCCCAACGTAAGGCTATATTCACGACGGAAACCATTTTCACGTGAGTCGCCTGAGTACACATGACAACTCCGCCAATGGACTGCCCTTGCCTATGCGATATTACTATCATTTGAATATCTGCATATCGCTATTCAACGGCTTTTGTCATCTCACTCTAGTACTCTAGAGTACTTTACAACGATCAGGGTATCTCAAGCGCTTACTAAAAGTTACTAAAATCCCATGCCAAGAAACAAAAATCATGATAAATCTGCGAAGAGAGAAGACTAAAACTAACTGAGGAGAGAGAAGACAGTAATCACAACATGCGATTGCAGGCTTTCTCGGTGTATTTCAGCTATGAACTCTACATGGGTTATCAGCCGAGTGGCGTCGTCTTCCAATCGAAACTTTTCAATGGATTGCGTATCCATCACCTTCGGGCCTGAAGATGATGGATACTCAATTCACTGAAATGTTGCGACTGGAAGACGACGCCACTCGGCTGATAACCCGTGAAGATTTCATAAATGTAATCACAACAGTTAATAGAGGTGTGAGTCACACACAACAGCTTTCAGTATCTATACTGGCAACATTGTGAGATAAAGGTCAGTAAAGGCATCAAAATAGGACCTGATAATTGCATACCCACCTAATGACCAAACAATTGTACAAGAGAGTGAGGACAAACTGCAAGGGGCAATAACATGGTGCGCTGAAAAGTAATACCTCGGAATTTTTTATGTGGATATTTTTAAACGTTTTTGAATAAAACAACCTTTATTAACATTCTACATCATTATTCTTGATGCCTACATATTTTCAGTCCTCTTCCGCTACAGAGCTCTGAAATTTCGCGTGTAACATGGAGGGGTATACCTTAACTATGTGGGTGTATGAGAAACAGCGTGCTGTAATCGAGTTTAGAGTTCAAATACTTCGTCCACACGTGGTTCTCCTTATCTTTCAGCATGACTCTGTCAGATCACACATGAGAGCTGCGATATTTGCAACATTCCGACGCTCTGGGTTCACTGTTTTGAATCATCCTTCATACAATCCCGACTTGGCACCATGCGATTGTCATGTTTCCCAAAGTTAAAGAACACCTTCGAGGACGTCACTTGGATAGTGATGAAGCTGTGCTAGCGGAGGTGAGATTGTGGCTCCGTCAATAGAGTCAAACATTGTACAGCAACGATATTAATAAACTCGTGTCTCGTTGAGAGAAATGTGTTCGTCCAGCGTGACTGTGCTGAGAAATAAATATCTAGAATGTTAATGACGTTTATTTTATTTAGACACCTTGAAGAGTTTTCACTTAAAAATTCTGAGGCATTAATTTTCAGCTCGCCCTCACATATTGCCTGGACCATACGTGCAAGAACAAGAATTTTAGTGATTCTCCGAAAAAATTATGGCCTCCAAAGCAAAATATTATTCACCTTCTAAAATTGTAGACAATGGTTGTGTTGTAGAACAAACTTTGTCTTTTAATTCATTACGTTGTGATGTAAGCTACGAGGTTTAAAATGACATGCAGAATAAAAAGAATAAACATCAAGTAACGTGTGGTATCTAACCCAGACGACTATGAAAAAACTGAGGAAAGAAACAAAAGTAAAGTTTTAGGGAGCAATGGCTACACTCGGTTTGACATACAGCTCAGCTGCATTACGAAAGCAAGACAGGTACTTATACAGACCACAGAAATGGAGTCTGTAAGGCGTACGAAGGGTTGCAGAATGAAGAAACATAAGGAATTAAGATATTAGAGCTGGCGAGGAAAGCTAGCACGCAACTGCTCGCAGATTTTTTCGTTTTTCGTTTGGTTACAAAAAAAAAAAAAAAAAAAAAAGAATGGCTCTGAGCCCTGTGCGACTTAACTTCTGAGGTGATCAGTCGCTTAGAACAAAGAACAACTTAAACCTAACTAACCTAAGGACATCACACACATCCATGCCCGAGGCAGGATTCGAACATGCGACCGTAGCGGTCGCTCGGTTCCCGCCTGTAGCGCCTAGAACCGCACGGCCACTCCGGCCGGTGTTTGATTACAGCACGTACATATATGCCATACATGCTGTTGTATTGCCTTGCACTTCTGAACAGATTCCAAGAAATCGAGTTTCATATTTTTACGAGCCCGTTGAGTACCATGCGACAGCACCAGTTGTCGAGAAGCGATCTTAGGGCAAATGGCTAAGGCTGAAAGCCTGCATGTGTTGCATGTGTTTTTTCCATTCTTCACCAAACACAAGCACCTCAGATAATAATATCTGCTTGCTGAGGAATTACAATAATAATAATAATAATAATAATAGTAATAATAATAACAATTATAATAATCATTGTGTTGCTTTCGTGACAATGCACACTAAAATTACAATAAGAAATTCTGACGAAATAATCGTTTATTCATCGATACATGTGCTTTGAATAATGTACACTGTATCTGCGATACGTGGACACACGCACTGGAGACAAAACATTATGACCACTGCCCACAGAGAGATTAAATTCGATCTGGTGGCTTCGGGCACGTGACACTGTGATGGAAGTACACAGGATGTAAAAGATAACTGTTCGCAACGTGTCATCATGCCATAGAGAAGAAGAGACAGACAGATTGATGGTTCAAATGGATCTGATCACTATGGGACATAACATCTATGGTCATCAGTCCCCTAGAACTTAGAACTACTTAAACCTAACTAACCTAAGGACATCACACAACACCCAGCCATCACGAGGCATAGAAAATCCCTGACCCCGCCGGGAATCGAACCCGGGCGTGGGAAGCGAGAACGCTAGCGCACGACCACGAGATGCGGGCAGATAAATTGATACACGACACTTGCGGTCTGTGAAAACGGCCAACAGAAGCCACCTAGCATAAAGGGGATGCTCGCCGCGCTAGGTTTTAAAGATCCTCTCGCCGTGTTACGCTACCACCAGCTTAGTTGTTCAGATTTTTACATTTTTTTGTTTAATTAAAATTGGTTATTTAATATTTCCCGTGTAGATGATAAAAGAAGAAGCTGCAACGTTATGCAAAAACTAGTAACGTTTACAATTCAGTCTAAGTTTAACCGTTACAAGCGGAATGGTATTGCAGTAAGAAGGCCAGTCAACCAAAACGATTTCATTTTAAATGTTAAACTTTACGAAATTTTGCGGTAAAGTTAACACGAGGGGAGTTTAAAAAATAGTGTAACACTTTTTTTCTGACACTAGTCTGATGTTACACTACTGGCCATTAAAATAGCTACACCAAGAAGAAATGCAGATGATAAACGGGTATTCATTGGACAAATATAATGTACTAGAACTGACATGTGATTACATATTCACGCAGTTTGGGTGCATAGATCCTGCGAAATCGGTACCCAGAACAACCACCTCTGGCCGTAATAACGGCTTTGATGCACCTGGGCAATGAGTCAAACAGAGCTTGGATGGCGTGTACAGGTACAGCTGCCCATGCAGCTTCAACACGGTACTAGTTCATCATGATTAGTAACCAGCGTATTGTGAAGAGCCAGTTGCTCGGCCACCATTGACCAAACGTTCTCAGTTGGTGAGAGATCTGGAGAATGTGCTGACCAGGGTAGCAGTCGAACATTTTCTGTATTCAGAAAGGCCCGTACAGGACCTGTAACATGCGGTCGTGCATTATCCTCCTGAAATGTAGGGTTTTGCAGTGATCGAATGAAGAGTAGAGCCACGTCTGAAATGTAACGTCCACTGTTAAAAGTGCCATCAATGCGAACAAGAAGGGACCGAGACGTGTAAGGAATGGCAGCCCTTACCGTAACGCTGGGTGATGTGCCAGTATGGCGATGACGAATACACGCTTCCAACGTGCGTTCACCGCGATGTCGCCGAACACGGACGTGACCATCATGATGCTGTAAGCAGAATCTAGATTCATCCGAAAAAATGACGTTTTGCCATTCGTGCACCCAGGTTCGTCGTTGAGTACACCATCGCACGCGCTCCTGTCTGTGATGCAGCGTCAATGGTAACTACAGCCACGGTCTCCGAGCTGATAGTCCATGCTGCTGCGAACGTCGTCAACCTGTTCGTGCAGATGGTTGTTGTCTTGCAAACGTCCCCATCTGTTGACTTAAGGATCGAGACGTGGCTGCGCGATTCATTACAGCCATGCTGATAAGATGCCTGTCGTCTCGACTGCTAGTGATACGAGGCCGTTGGGATCCAGCATGGCGTTCCGTATTACCCTCCTGAACCCACCGATTCCATATTTTGCTAACAGTCATTGGATATCGACCAACGCGAGCAGCGATGTCGCGGTACGATAAACCGCAATCGAGATAGGCTACAATCCGACCTTTATCAAAGTCGGAAACTTAATGGTACTTATTTCTCCTCCTTAGACGAGGCATCACAACAACCTTCCACCAGGCAACGCCGGTCAACTGCTTTTTGTGTACGAGAAATCGGTTGGAAACTTTTATCATGTCAGCACGTTGTAGGTTTCGCCACCGGCGCCAACCTTGTGTGAATGTTGTGAAAAACTAATCATTTGAATATCACAGCATCTTCTTCCTGTCGGTTAAATTTCGCATCTGTTGCACATCATCTTTGTGGTGTAGCAATTTTAATGGGCAGTAGTGTATTCGGGATTCCAGTACACCATATTATTCCCCATTCTTCCGGCTATTTTTCAACGTAATCTCCTTTCAATGTGACTGACTTACGCCACCTTACTGGGAGGGCATTTATGCCCGCGTAGTCCGTCTCTGCTGGTCGATGTCGCGTCGGAGCCAACGTACAGCTGCGTCAGTAACTTCTCCATCATCCACCTACTGCTTCCAGCGGAGTGCATCCTCCACTGGGCCAGACAAAAGGAAGTCGGAAGGTAACAGATCCGGGCTGTAGGGTGGATGGGGAAGAACAGTCCAACGAAGTTGAGTGAGCGGCCATTCAAGTGCGCAGACTTGGGTGTGAGGCTCGGCGTTGTCATGCAAAACGAGGAGATCGTTTGCATTTCTGAGGCGACGAACACGCATATCAGAGTGCTGTACTCTGATATGTCGTTCTGCCTAGACAAGACGGGTTGCTGATGGAATTACGTACATCTGAAGAAGATCTGGAGCGATCGAACCATGTAGTCGAATTAAAAAGGCGTGCAACTCAGACGGAACAATAAAATCAAATGTGATCTGAGCGGTCATAAGAAAAGAATATATCCATGCAATGAATGACATTTTTAAAGACTTTTTTCTACCTGTGGAGTGGAACTCTTATGTTGCAAATGTAAATCCTGCGCCGGTCGGTGTGGCCGAGCTTTTATACGCGCTACAGTCTGGAACTGAGCGACCGCCTACGGCCGCAGGTTTGAATCCTGCCTCGGGCATGGATGTGTGTGATGTCCTCAGGCTAGTTAGGTTTAAGTAGTTCAAAGTTTTTGGGGTACTGATGGCCTCAGATGTTAAGTCCCATAGTTCTCAAAGCCAATTGAATCAATTTTTTGTAAATCCTGCAATTTAGTTTTATGCGGAAAGTTACTTGCTACAGAGATTCAGATCTCTAGCAGTTCATTAATGTTTACTATTTAAAACACATAAAAGTAACCGAGCGAGGTTGCGCAGTGGTTAGCACACTGGACTCGCATTCGGGAGGATGACGGTTCAATCCCGCGTCCGACCATCCTGATATAGGTTTTCGTGATTTCCGTAAATCGCTCCAGGCAAATTCTGGGATGGTTCCTTTGAAAGGGCACGGCCGACTTCTTTCGCCGTCCTTCCGATGAGACAGATGACCTCGCTGTTTGGTCTCTTCCCCCAAACAACGCAACCCAACTCCACATAAAAATAAATGATTTTTTGTGGTAAACAGTAAAATTCTGCACATTCTTCTTTTACTGCAAATAGAAAAAAAAACACAAGGAGCATCTAAACAACGCTTAATAATTGTAAAAATAAATATTATAAACATAATGAAAAATTTCAAATATTTTGTGACTTAAATCTCGGTTTAAACACAAGGACCTCAGAGACACCACCTAATAGTTGTCAGAATGGTCATCTTATGACTTAAGTGGTAGGCTTATAGTCCTTAGGTCATCACCTAGTCGCTGAAGTGAGGAAGAATAAGGAAGATGATTTTTGCGGAGACAAGAGTGTAATGTCGTTTGAGACGAGGGCTGATCTACCTCTGCGAAAAAGGAGGGAATCCAGTTGCGCACGAGGAACAGACGAATACGAATGGCGGAAGGGGGCGGGCGGCGACATCGACGGGTGAAGTTGTCGGGACGTATTTGAAGCTCAGGGAATGACAATGCGATGCGGCTGTGCCCAGCTCCGTGTCATCATTATCTACGTGAGTTTACGCGGGATGTGTGATACGGTTGGATAAACAACGCGAGCTGACGCATCCGGCGCGCGCATCGCCGTGGATCGGCGGGCCAGTCCTGCCTCGCTCTGCGCCCGCACCGCATCCGTGACCCACAAACAGCGCGGAGCAGCGTCCAGTTGCCACGTGGCGGCCGACCCGAGTCTGCGCACTGCACGCGGGCGTTCGCCTGAGGCGGCTGCGCGCATGCGCTCTGGCCCGCAAAGGTCGCCGCGTATCAGGGCCGCAAGGCCGCGGCGCGGCACGGTTCTATATTTAGCTCGGGACCGGCCTCATCGACCCCTTCCAGCCCTCGACGCACCTAAATATAGACGATAAACCGACAACATGCTCTTACATTCTGAGAAGCGCTTTGACGAATTTTTGTTACGAAGACGGATTCGACAGCCTTTATCTTATTACTTCATCTACATCTACATCTACACTTACACTCCGCAAGCCACCCAACGGTATTTGGTGGTGGGCACTTTACCTGCCACTGTCATTAGCCCCCTTTCCTGTTCCAGTCGCGTATGGTTCGCGGGAAGAACGACTGCCGGAAAGCCTCCGTGAGCTCTCGAATCTCTCTAATTTTACATTCGTGATCTCCTCGGGAGGTATAAGTAGGGGGAAGCAATATATTTGATACCTCAATCAGAGACGCACCCTCACGAAACATGGCGAGCAAGCTACAGAGCGATGCAGAGCGCCTCTCTTGCAGAGTCTGTCAGGTGAGTTTGCTAAACATCTCCGTAACGCTATCACGCTTACCAGATAACACTGTGACGAAACGCGCTGCTCCTCTTTGGATCTTCTCTATCTCCTCTGTCAACCCGACCTGGTACGAATCCCACACTGATGAGCAATATTCAAGTATGGGCCTAACGAATGTTTTCTAAGCCACCTCCTTTGTAGATGGACTACATTTTCTAAGGACTCTCCCAATGAATCTCAACCTGGCACCCGCCTTACCAACAATTAAATTTATACGATCATTCCACTTCAAATCGTTCCGTACGCATGCTGCCAGATATTTTACAGAAGTAACAGCTACCAGTGTTTGTTCCGCTATCATACACTCCTGGAAATGGAAAAAAGAACACACTGACACCGGTGTGTCAGACCCACCATACTTGCTCCGGACACTGCGAGAGGGCTGTACAAGCAATGATCACACGCACGGCACAGCGGACACACCAGGAACCGCGGTGTTGGCCGTCGAATGGCGCAAGCTGCGCAGCATTTGTGCACCGCCGCCGTCAGTGTCAGCCAGTTTGTCGTGGCATACGGAGCTCCATCGCAGTCTTTAACACTGGTAGCATGCAGCGACAGCGTGGACGTGAACCGTATGTGCAGTTAAACGGACTTTGAGCGAGGGCGTATAGTGGGCATGCGGGAGGCCGGGTGGACGTACCCCCGAATTGCTCAACACGTGGGGCGTGAGGTCTCCACAGTACATCGATGTTGTCGCCAGTGGTCGGCGGAAGGTGCACGTCCCCGTCGACCTGGGAGCGGACCGCAGCGACGCACGGATGCACGCCAAGACCGTAGGATCCTACGCAGTGCTGTAGGGGACCGCACCGCCACTTCCCAGCAAATTAGGGACACTGTTGCTCCTGGGGTATCGTCGAGGACCATTCGCAACCGTCTCCATGAAGCTGGGCTACGGTCCCGCACACCGTTAGGCCGTCTTCCGCTCACGCCCCAACATCGTGCAGCCCGCCTCCAGTGGTGTCGCGACAGGCGTGAATGGAGGGACGAATGGAGACGTGTCGTCTTCAGCGATGAGAGTCGCTTCTACCTTGGTGCCAATGATGGTCGTATACGTGTTTGGCGCCGTGCAGGTGAGCGCCACAATCAGGACAGCATACGAGCGAGGCACACAGGGCCAACACCCGGCATCATGGTGTAGGGAGCCATATCGTACACTGGCCGTACACCTCTAGTGATCGTCGAGGGGACACTGAATAGTGCACGGTACATCCAAACCGTCATCGAACCCATCGTTCTACCATTCCTAGACCGGCAAGGGAACTTGCTGTTCCAACAGGACAATGCACATCCGCATGTATCCCGTGCCACCCAACGTGCTCTAGAGGGTGTAAGTCAACTACCCTGGCCAGCAAGATCTCCGGATCTGTCCCCCATTGAGTATGTTTGGGACTGGATGAAGCGTCGTCTCACGCGATCTGCACGTCCAGCACGAACGCTGGTCCAACTGAGGCGCCAGGTGGAAATGGCATGGAAAGCCGTTCCACAGGACTACATCCAGCATCTCTACGATCGTCTCCATGGGAGAATAGCAGCCTGCATTGCTGGGAAAGGTGGATATACACTCTACTAGTGCCGACATTGTGTATGCTCTGTTGCCTGTGTCTATGTGCCTGTGGTTCTGTCAGTGTGATCATGTGATGTATCTGACCCCAATAAAGTCCCCTTCCTGGGACAATGAATTCACGGTGTTCTTATTTCAATTTCCAGGAGTGTATAATCATACAATAAGGGATGCTTCTTTCTATGTATTCACAATACTTTACATTTGTCTATGTTAAGGGTCAGTTGCCACTCCCTGCACCAAGTGCCTATCCGCTGCAGATCTTCCTGCATTTCGCTGTAGTTTTCTATTGCTGATACTTTTGTGTATACTACAGCATCATCCGCGAAAAGCCGTATTGAACTTTCGACACTATCTATTAGATCATTTATATATATTGTGAAAAGCAATGATCCCATAACAGTCCCCTGTGGCACGCCAGTGGTTACTTTAACGTCTGTAGATGTCTCTCCATTGATAACTACTTGCTGTGTTTTGTTTGCTAAAAACTCTGCAATCCAGCCACACTTCTGGTCTGATGTTCCGTAGGCTCTTACTTTGTTTATCAGCGAAAGTTCGGAACTGTATCGAACGCCTTCTGGAAGTCAAGGAAAATGGCATCTGCTTGGGAGCCTGTATCTAATATTTCCTGGTTCTCATGACCAAATAAAGCGAGTTGAGTCTCACACAATCGCTGTTTCCGAAATCCATGTTGATTCCTACAGAGTAGATTCCGGGTTTCCAGAAACGACATGATACGCGAGCAAAAAACATATTCTAAAATTCTACAACAGATCGACGTCAGAGATATAGGTCTATAGTTTTGCGCATCTGCTCGACGACCCTTCTTGAAAACTGGGACTACTTATGCTCTTTTCCAATCATTTGGAACCTTCCGTTCCTCTAGAGACTTGCGTAGCTCGTGTTCCCGCCATCATGTTTTTTACACCCTGTTTTTACGTAGTTCCACCCAACTGCGTTAATTTAAATTACTACTGTCACTGAGTTGCGGCTTTGCCTGACCGTGACCGGCGCTAGCAGCGCTTATCGAAATATCCCCTCTTGTAGTATCTTTTCCCGAGTGCTGTGACTTCCCAGTCCTTGTCTGTCGTAAGAGAGTTTGGGTTGCGTTCGAGCTCGGATCTGCCAGGCAGTTGGAACGCGTCTGGAGCGCAGTTCGGACCCGGCAGTCGGGGAGCTGCAATGCGGCACCAGTGCAGTCGAGTTGGAGCAGCAGTGAGGTCTGCGTCGACATGGCTCGCCCGACCATTGCCGTCACGCATCACTTGAGCCGGCCTACGCTATTGGTGGATCGGCGGTCGGTCGTCCTACTGGACTACGCTTCTTGGCTCAGCGATCGTTCACGAGTTGGCTGTGTGTGTGTGTGTGTGTGTTCATCGACTCAATATTTGTCTTCGTGTTGGGTATTGTTCAGGTCTTCGTGCAAGTGTTTCTTAGGTTGTGTGTTTAGTTGGTGTTATATCTACTGACGACTATTTTGTCAGCATTCTGCGGGCAGTCGGTCGGTTATTCTGGACGAGGGAAGTTATCTCCGCTGGCAGTCGCTGCTCTGTGTCGGAGCGTGTGTGCAGCTTTCCGATCGCTACGAGCTTCGTGGTTCACCGACCCAGGGCGTCAAAGTTGAGTAGTGCTTTCAACTACCCAAGCCACGTCCATTCACATTGGTTCGTTTCGGTCGTTTGCTGTTGGGGAAGTTTTCCTGTGAGCAACACCGAGTGTTTCCACTGCCGAAATTTAGCGGCCATGCGGTGCAATTAACTATTTTGGTTGTCTACAAGTCGAGTGCACCAATGGAATTTTCTGCCCAGCGGTTGTTAGTGTTCCGGTTACCTGCCCTGGCCACTAACGTAATTTCAGGCAGCGTCCTTTCCTCACCTGTTGTCGCTGTCGCACATGGTGTGTAATTTTGACAGGTAGTACATCCTCCAGTGTGGAATATCACGTTTGTAACCTCTTCTGTTTGACTTCTCATGTACTAGTTGATGGGAAGCAAGTCGTTATGTCGGTCGGTCCACGGCTGTCCCCTGGTTGGGTTCCGATGGATTAAGTGTAGTTGGGCTCACCACCTGTCTCGCCTAAGTGAAAGAGGGCAGACTGACATCCCTGGAGGATTCTGAGTGGCGTTGTCTTTATTGTCTTTCCCACTGGTGTTTAATTATCTGTTTTCAGCTACTTAAAATTTAAGGCTTATGGTTATCTTTTTATTAAAAATTCTGTAAAATTATTTATGGATTTTCAGTCTTGCAACCTTATTTTCAAGGTTAAACATTGTGGCCTTCTGCCTTTAAAAGTCTATGGTAATATATTGTAAAATTTTGAAGCTTAATTGTGGCCTTCAGCCATTTGTATTGCACCTTGCATACGTTTGTTCTATATACTTTGCTTTGAAGCTTTCCACCTAGCTTTATAGATTTTTTTAAAATTATTTTATTGCTATTTTAATTGGATTTTTATCTTGTTGATTTGTGAAGATTTCTTGTTTGGAGGCATCCAGCCGTGAAAGAGTTGCATTTGGTAAAGGTTCGGCTATGTGCCGTTTTGGTTGTAAATGTGTTACTAAACTACAATAAATTACAATTAGACGGTGAAACTGATCCCAACCTCATTTGGCCCTTTCTACAATATTAATCACCTGTCCTGCCCAGAGGGTTTAGCAGGTGTTTCATGATGTCTATTCAAATTTCGCGCTAGTAGCGTAAGACTGGCACTAGAAGCGCCACTATCAGGATACATGTCCGGATAGCTTTAAATACTCGCTGTAACTGTCGTCATCCTTAGTTACCTTAGATATTGGTCGCTGTTGAGTCCATTTTTGTCAGGAATGCCGTTATGGTGGCAAGGACGCCATTATCAACATCTCACTGAGTTAGAATGAGGTCGTGTAATAGGGCTTCGAGAAGCTGTATTTGTATTCTGCGATATTTCAGAAAGACTAGGCACGAATGTAGCCACTGTCCATGAGTACTAGCAGCAGTTGTTATAAAATTTTGAGAAGATCTGGAGAAGATCGGGCCAGGACGGCCACATGACATTACCGAGAGGGAAGACCACCGTGTTCGGCGTATGGCTCTGGCGCATGTAGATAATCTTAGGCCTATTTCTATGCCATCAGTGCTGTGTATGTAAGGATAATTCATCATTTAATACCACACGATTTGCTATCAAATGTACAGTTTGGTCATATTCTGTTTTCTCTGTGAGGTACTGGATGGGATAAACAAAAGTTTTCGAACGCTTGGCATATTTTTTGATTTAACTCAGGTATCTGATTGTGTTCATCTCAAAATATTGCTCCGGAAGTTGGACCATTACTGAATACGGGGAGTAGCTCACAATTAGTTCATCTCTTACTTTAGCAACAGGCAGCAAAAGGTCAATGTTCACAATGTTGATAACGGCTGTGATGTGGGATCTGAGTGGGGTACTGTCAAGTGGGGGATGCCCCAGGGATCAGTGTTGGGGCCACTCCTGTTCCTTATTTATATAAGTGATATGACTTCTAGTATTACGGATAATTTTAAAATATTTCAGTTTTCTGATGATACTAGCTTGGTAGTAAAGGATATTGTGTCCAACCTTAGCACGTTTTCAAATACTGCAGTACATGACCTAAATTCATGGCCGATAGAAAATAAACTAACGCCAAATAACAAAAATGGTTCATAGGGCTCTGAGCACTATGGGAATTAACATCTGAGGTTATCAGTCACCTAGAACTTAGAACTACATAAACCTAACTAACCTAAGGACATCACACACATCCATGCCCGAGGCAGGATTCGAGCCTGCGACCGTAGCGGTCGCACGGTTCCAGTCTGAAGCGCCTAGAACCTCTCGGCCACACCGACCGGCGCAGTTCTAACACACAGTTCAACAAAAACTGACGTTTAAATTTCTCCGAAGGGGCTTATGATTAGCGAAAGTGAACGGTTCAAATTTCTAGGTGTTCAGATAGATAGTAAGCTGGTGTGGAAAGCCCACGTTCAGGATCTTGTTCAAAGACTTAATGCTGACATTTTTGCTATTCGAAAGATATCATAAGGGAGTTTTCGTTAGATATGAAAATTGGTCTACTTTGCTTATTTTCATTCGCTTATGTCGTATGATACTATATTTTGGGGTAACTCTTACCCTTCGAAAAGGATATTTTTGGCTCAGAAACAGGCGGTTCGTGCAATAAGTGATGTAAGTTCACCAACCTCTTGTCGATCCCTGTTCACGAGGACATTGGCCTCTCTCTCTCTCTCTCTCTCTCTCTCTCTCTCTCTCTCTCTCTCTCTCTCTCTCTCTCTATATATATATATATATATATATATATATATATATATATATATATATATATATATATATGTTCCTTACTGTAATTTCTTGTTAACAATATTAGCTTATTCCCACGAATATTCAGCTTTCACTCGGTTAATTCTCGGCAGAAATCAAACCTGCATTTGGATCGGACTTCCTTAACTTCTGTGCAAAAAGGTGTCCAGTATACTGCTGCATCCATTTTCAATAATCTACCACTCGAATTCAAAAAACTTTGCAGTAATCCATGCACTTTCAAATCGAATCTGAAGAACTTCGTCATGGGTCACTCTTTCTATTCTGTTGAGGACTTTCTTGAAAAATTAAGATGATTCTTATTTTATTGTTGATTGCGTTTACTTAAACTTATTGACTGACTTTTTTCGAGTCCATAAACATTTATTTTTATCTGTTATTACTTTTACGTTGTAATTTCATGTACTGACACGTTCCATGACCTTGGAGATTTTCTCCTTAATTTTGGCCTACAGAACTGGACGTATAAATAAAAAAAATCTTACTCTGTCTGCAGCAGCAATCTGAGCAACAATGGCTTATCTCGAGCTTAAATTAACACTGTGGTTTTGCGATGTTAATCACTTAAATACGTCACCTACAAAAATGTATTCCCGAAGTTTCATTACTCTACGTTAATTATTGTCTTCTGTTGCGATTTGGCGGTCAGTGGCTTGAAGACCTCCCGCACGGATATGACACCATTGAATTTTCAGTGGAATAAATTGTTACGTCACGTGAGACATGCTACCGTGGAAACGGATGTCTCCTTCCTGTTTAGAAGTTGAGTTATTTGCTGTTGTAAAGTGGATGTCCAGGAAAGATGTTGTATATCACTGAATAAGGCGGATGTGGCTGATGTTGGCTTTCTCTCCATAGGAGACTGCATCGTTAAGTAAAAGCATTGGTGAGAAAATAGAGCGGTCAAACTGGAAGCAGAATGTGAGGAGAAGTATGACGTACATGGCAAATCTCACATTTCAACAGCTGGTAAATACGCACCTGAAAAAACTACATCACATGTGATACTTGCAAGAACATTGTATATAGCATTATAATGGATAAGTTATACACTAGAATAATTAATTTGGCCTTGGCATTGGTTTGGGATAAATGACACTTTATAACTATCTTGTTTTCACGGGATATTTGACAGCAGTATAGCAAACGTTCATCGGTTCGGGACATAGCTTTCTACCTTGGGACCAAACTTTTGTAGTAATTGGAGGAAAAGAAGAGTAATCGACAGTGGTGTAGCAGGGACGGGAGGAGGGGGCGATGGGGTCTACCTTGCCCCGGGCGCCGCTTGCAGAGGAGCGCCAAATAGTCTCCAAGACAACAAGATTTTCTGGGAATATGTTAGCATTAGACTAAATCCTATGTATTATTTTACTGTGTGTTGTGTTTCTGAAGGGGGTGGGACATGCCAATAAAGTTTAGTATCACGCCCCGGGTGGTGAGGAGGGGGTCAATAGCTCGCCGCTGTGGCCAAGCGGTTCTAGACGCTTCAGTCCGGAACAGCGCTGCTGCTACGGTCGCAGGTTCGAATCCTGCCTCTGGCATGGATGTTTGTGATGTCCTTAGGTTAGTTAGGTTTAAGTAGTTCTAAGTTCTAAGGGACTGATGACCTCAGATGTTAAGTCCCATAGCGCTCAGAGCCATTTTTTGAGGGGGCAATAAAGCGTGCCCTGGGCACCAGTTATGTTCGCTACCCCTCTGGTAATAGATGTCCTGATTAGAGGCCGTGCAGGGTACAGTAGCCGATGCGCAGGGACTGTTTTCGTCCTAAGTGCTGGGCGGGTTCGTTCGTTTGTTCAGAAGGGGAAGCCGAGAAGCGTTTGCCTACTTTCTGCCGCTTCGCGATGACAGAATTGACGCGCACGTCCTCCAATCTTTCTCAAACGATTTTGCAGGAACTATTCGGAAATTTTTAAAATTCTTGCCTTCTATGTCAGGTTCATTACGATGTGCAGACCGCCTCCGTAGCGCAGCGGCAGCATCACCGCCTGCTACGCAAGGGGGCCCGGGTTCGATTCCCGGCAGGGGACTGGGTGTTGCGTGTCCTTCATCATCATATTCATCATCATTGACACGCAAGTCGCCGAAGTGGCGTCAACTAAAACTACTTGCAATACGGCGGTCGAACTCCGAAGGGGATATCCCGGCCTATAAATGCCATACGATCATTTGATTATGATGTGCCCATTGTTTTGATAATGGCCATACCTATTGTATTTTTACGTGAAAAAAAGACAATGCGCGAAATTCGATAAAGTTTTCAATAAAAATAGAGGTGGTGCATATTACATAACAGGTTGCCGAGTATGAAATTTAGCTAACATACTGAATTTCTCCTTAGACTTGACTGGTTATCTCTGTATGTCACCAGCCTCGGAAAAGTTGATCTGGTCGTAGTGCACTCACTTGCGATCGCACCGCGCCAGCGATAAAGCCAGAGTGAAATATCCACAACATTTTTCATATTTCATAAACGGTTTGAGACATCGAAATGAGAATTTGGCAAACGATAACAGACAAAGAGGACAGTATTCTTTTGTGTGGTTGTTATGCAAAACTTCATTATCTACCATGTTATTACACTAAGTACGCATTTTTTCGATAAAAGAATGTAATTTTTAAGGGCCGTCCATAGCTGGTGAAACGAGGAATGCTATGGGTTTTGGAAGAACGTAAGTAAAGTCTTTACACGTTTGTTTCGTACCGAGGATGTGCTTCTTCATAAGATGTTGACCTTACTTTTCCACAGTCCCTCAGTTGATATACTTAATAAACCAGTGATCAGAATCACCTTGCAACAATCCTGTTGCAGGTGATATTCGAGACGCCAGATTTACAAGCAGGTTTCTTGCCATTGGAGTTACAAGCCGTCATGAAGTTTTTGTTCTCCGGGAAAAGTCCCGAAAAGCACTTTCACACTAAGAAAAATTCGGTATTTCATTTCAGTACTTGTTGGTTCTTCAGGACCGACGAATACCCACCAGAAAGATAGCCGAGATAGTGGACATCCACTGGGAGCGTGTTGGTTCCATTTACACCACAATCCTAGACAAGTTCAAGCTTTCAGCAAGGTGGCTGCCGAAAGCTTTGAACTATCACCAGCATAAGGAATACGCTGAGACATCGAAAGCCGTTTTGCGCCATTTTGAAGCTGCAGAGACAAGGAAGAATCATAAGAATCGCGCATGACATAAATCCGTAAGATGAATGGCAACTCCCTCACCATGTTAAGAATAATATATAACATGTTGTTCATGTGCCGGTCCCCCTTTATTGACATAGGCGCCGGTCTACGCACTTCAGCAGTGCTACACAAATAGGTTGTGTCGATCTGAACATACTAAACATGAATTAATACAGGCTATGATACTAAAGAACAAGTCAGCTGGTAGGAATTGATTGGAAGTTACACGCAACCTTAACACAACCAATAACAAAAGCACAAGAGGAATATCAGGGTTTGGTTTAAGCTAATAATTACAAAGGGCGCAATTCAGACTGAGTCGCTTTCAAAAGGTACATAACCAGTCCTTTCTAAAATGTGGGTAAAATTGGTATCAACCACCTTTAAAGGGTGGATTCAAACAAAAAAAAATTGTCTTGAAGCACCTCTAAAAGTGAATTATAAAAAAAAAAAAACCTTCTGAGGTTTAAGCAATCTTCAAATAAATCAATAGAATTGAAAAAAGTGTGGTTGCAGGAGCGGTATTCAAAAGTAGATAACACTTTTTCAGAACTTAAATAAAATTGTAAGATTACATTGACCCGCTCTGAAACAATGAGCACTTTATCTTCTACATCGCCCCTCGCTACAATACCAACAACCAACTAGCAAGCTGGAAGTTTCGTAGACTGTTAGATGTTGGAGGGGGCTAAGAAGGCGGGCACAACAAAACCCAATCAAGAAACAACTACGCTGCACATGGTGTAGGAACACAGTACACTGCATATAGGGGAGCTTAGCAGTAACCACAAATGGTGAAAACTGGTGGACAACTTCCGAACAGTAACGTTCAAATAGAGCGGCTTACGAAGAAGTGTAGTGGACAGCAGAGCAGCTCGCACGGACTGAATGCTGCAAAGCAATTCCGTGAGACGACACACATTGCCCCGTTGAAACCCATCTCCGCCGTACAACGCGTAGTTCCTGTGAAACGTTGCAACGGCCACTAGCCGCTGCATAGTAACTACTCTCTTCTGCACCCATCGTTGCCCGGAAAAAGAACTGGGCTTCACAGTCCATGGTCCATGAGAGCCCACACGGATTCCTTACTTCGATCTGCAAGAAGCGGACGTCCTAGATATTGCTCTCATCAAAAACATTGAGACGAACCTCCAGCTCCGCACCGTCGTCGATCTCTCGTCAGACCACCGACCTGTTCTCAGCATAGTGCAAAACGCAACGGCCAACCTTCCACCCCCCACCTCACAAACACTTAACTGGGGTCAATTTCGGACATATCTTGACAAAAATATCCGCCCGACGCAGGACGTTTCAACACCGGAAGCCATCGACATCGCCGTACAAACTTTGACGCAGAAGATAAAGATAGCCAAACGGAAGGCAACTACTCACACGGTCTACCCTGTAGATGAGTTCACGCCCCTACTACAAGAACTGAAGGCACAGAGAAATAGGAGCAGACGACGTTGGCTTCGCTACAGAAACCCAATCGATCGACGAGAAACACGCGTCTTAACACGAGAACTGTACAGGAGAGTGGCCGAGTGGCGACAGCAGGTCTGGGAAGATAAGGTGGATGAATTCTTACTTCGAACCATGAACGAATGGCAGGTAGTCAAGAACATACGATACCAGCAGCCACCTAAACGAGCCATCAGAGCACCAGACGGTCTCCTCTATGACGAACTCGCCCAGGCGAAGCTGTATGATACGACTTACCAAGAACAGATGTCTATACGATCGACCCCCGTGGACGAGGTTCACCTACGGCATAGAAGACGGCTCGAGTAGTTCCGCCACCAAAGCCAGGTAACGACCTAGCAGAACCCAACAGTTACCGACCAATTAGCCACTTGCCGACCCTTGGCAAGGTGCTCGAGAGAGAGCTGTTGAATAGGCTGTATGACACGCTTACAGTTCATGATGTTATACGACTTCGGTTTCAACGACAAGTTATCTGCCGAACGTCAACTTCTACGGATCACCGAACGGATACAAGACAAGTAAGGTCATCCGAAGACCAGTATCAGTTGCAAAGCGATTTAGAAAAGATTGCTGTATGGTGTGGCAGGTGGCAGTTGACGCTAAATAACGAAAAGTGTGAGATGATCCACATGAGTTCCAAAAGAAATCCGTTGGAATTCGATTACTCGATTAATACTACAATTCTCAAGGCTGTCAATTCAACTAAGTACCTGGGTGTTAAAATTACGAACAACTTCAGTTGGAAGGACCACATAGATAATATTGTCGGGAAGGCGAGCCAAAGGTTGCGTTTCATTGGCAGGACACTTAGAAGATGCAACAAGTCCACTAAAGAGACAGCTTACACTACACTCGTTCGTCCTCTGTTAGAATATTGCTGCGCGGTGTGGGATCCTTACCAGGTGGGATTGACGGAGGACATCGAAAGGGTGCAAAAAAGGGCAGCTCGTTTTGTATTATCACGTTATAGGGGAGAGAGTGTGGCAGATATGATACACGAGTTGGGATGGAAGTCATTACAGCATAAACGTTTTTCGTCGCGGCGAGACCTTTTTACGAAATTTCAGTCACCAACTTTCTCTTCCGAATGCGAAAATATTTTGTTGAGCCCAACGTACATAGGTAGGAATGATCATCAAAATAAAATAAGAGAAATCAGAGCTAGAACAGAAAGGTTTAGGTGTTCGTTTTTCCCGCTCGCTGTTCGGGAGTGGAATAGTAGAGAGATAGTATGATTGTGGTTCGATGAACCCTCTGCCAAGCACTTAAATGTGAATTGCAGAGTATTCATGTAGATGTAGATACAACAAGCAGCACTTCACGATTGGTGTATTCCTTGACACCGAAAAAGCTTACGATAAGGTGTGGCAGCCCAACCTTATCGTCAAACTGCACCGCACTACCCCTATGGCGAATTGTTACATTGGACTCATAGACAGCTTTCTGCAGGACAGGAAACTGTATGTCCGAGTCGACGATAAAAAGCTCCGAAATGAAACTGATCTCCGCAGGAAGTCCTCAGGGCTCTGTCATTTCGTCTCTGCTTTTCAACTTATGTATAAATGACATCCCAACAGCCCCCATTGTTACGGCGAGTTTTTATGCCGACGATACGGCCATTCTGACAACTGGACGACACTTGGACCAGCTAATCGCTAGGATGCAACGCCAACTTGCTGTAATGGAACACTGGGCGCTGCAAAATAAGACAACGATCAACCAGACGAAGACGGCAGCCGTTATGTTCACACGGAGGAAACCAGGACTGAACGACAGACTCCGAATAGCTGATCAATTTATCCCATGGTCGCCGGGAATGAAGTACCTTGGTATCTACCTTGACAAGAAATTACTCTTAGCAGCATATTGACGATAAGAAGACGGCAGCCCAGAAGATAGCCAAGTCATTGATTCCGTTCCTGAAGAGTAAGGATCTCAACCCTAAGACAAAAATCCAATTGTATAAGGCAACGATGGAACCAACTATGTCATATGGCTCCACCTCGTAGGGAATTACGTTCGTCTCCAACGAAAACAAACTCTAAACGCTGCAAAACATTTGTTATCGATAGATCACAGGAGCTCCATGGTGGACAAGAAACGTCAACATCCGCACCGCACTCCACGAGGCCACTATACAAGAGAAGGTCCATGACAAGGCTCTACGAGTCTTTGACAAGATCGATGCCCTTAGGGACAAAGTTCGGCAATTAGAATCGGTAGGAACGATAAACCCTGCAAGATGGTACAAGTATCGAGTACCGAAGTCAATAACGTCCCCCCCCCCCCCCCCCCATAGGCACTCTGTCATAACACGAGGAAGCAGTCACACATAACAGCCTAGACACATCTCACTCTCCACAGCAGATAGACGTCACCAAAGACAGCAGGCTAAAGGACACATTGAGTGCCCAAGCCTAACTGAATGTGTAATAAATAAAGTGTTTTCCTTTTATCCTTACATCCCATCCTAGAAGAATAAGTCATCAAGGATGATCTCTTCATCCCACACTACACAGTAAAAAAAAAAAAAAGAAAAGAAATCGTTACCCACGATGCTCCGCCAAGGAGTCCTGCTGCTTCACACTAGCGGCCGCTCCACCTGAAACCCGCGCTGCCCTCTCTGTGTTGCTCGCGAAACTATTGTCCACCAGCTCCCTCTACAGACTCTGCCCCCAACGCCACGATGGCTCTCACTTAAGTCCCCGACCAAACCAAGGAGGCCACTGCTAGAAGTATACATGCGAGGTAAACCCTCTGGCCAACGATGCGGATCGTACGTACTGGCAACGCACATATCAGTGACCGTGAGAGGAAGATGCAAAAACCAACGAAGGAAGACGTTCTAGGACTTTTTGTATGTCCGTCCTTCTGATTCAAGGTTTGAGGGGCTTGGGCCGTTCACTTATGTAAGAAAATGGAACACCTACAGCTGTCCTTTCGGTGATATTTACTATATGACTACCAGTTTCGGTGCTTCAATACTCCATTTTCAGACCTGTAAGCATAAACAGTAATGAAAGCATCATCAACTTACCAACCATATAGCAGTGGGAGTGCGGAATGTTGGAGGCCCACTCTGGATATAGTTGGTGTCAGTGAAGAGAATCGGAAAGCAGGTTTTCTGGACAGACGAACACAGGATCAGTTGAAACCAACAGGAGTGGCATTTGTCATGAATCGACAGAGGGTCAGCTACTGTGAACAATTCAGTGATATTGTTGTTCTCATCAGCAAACCGAAACCGACAACGGGAGTTCTACTTATACATGCCGATGTCTGAAGCCGAAGATGAAGAGAACATACGACGGATAATTGAATGTAAAGGGAGATGAAAATCGAATAAGCATGCGGAATAGGAACGCGGTTGTAGTGGAAGCAACAGCACAAAAGGTTACGGGAGAACTTGGGCTTGGCTGCAGGAGTGTGAGAGGGGAAAGAATAATTGAGTTTTGCAAAAAGATTCAGATTGTAACTGCAAATACTCTGTTCAGTAAGCACAAGTGGAGATGATATAATGGAAAAGGCACTAAGAGTTGGCTAGAATCCCGCTGGATTACATAATGGTCAAACTGAGATTCCAAAATCAGATTGTAAGGCGTACCGACGAGCAGCAGTAATGATGAAGTCTAGAGTGAAATTTAAGAGAGTCATCCGGAAGAGCAAATGCGGAAGGAAGGGAATACAGAAGTACTGAGGAAAGATAAAGCACGTTTGACGTTTGTTAAGGAAGATGATATTGCGATAAGAAACGCCAGAGTAGGCAGTCCAGTTGAAGAGGAAATGATATCTGTAAAAAGAGTAATCACAAATGTCGGACAGGCAAACATAGTGTAGTGAACTGTGAGAAATTATCTTTGTGACATCAGATACCATGACAATTACTAATCAGGTCGCTCCACTTTGGGCGCCAAAAGGTAATGATTGTAATCTAATAAAATAAAAATAGTTGTGACTCTTTTTCTTTACTATCAGTGTAATGTAATAGAATTAATGTGAGCCGTGACTCATATAAAAAAGAAACGCACATTAATGCAATGGCACAGCATAAAAGTGAAATAACTAATGTAAGAATATTGTTAGCCGTGTAATATGTTGTTTAATTTAGCACGACGCGTATAAGAAATCAGTAAACTAGCTCAGTTCTCAGGGGGTTACGGAATTGTAAATACTCATTTGTTTAACTATTGAAACACCACAGATACTCCTCAATATATGCCTAGTCGACGTCAAGTTAAAAGTCGTGTGCTTATAGCACCAGAGAATATTTCACCAGTCCGTTCACTGTATAACAATAAATTCCGTAACTCAAAATCGTTTTCTCGTCTTGATTCCCAGTATAAGATAACAAGCGTAGCTTTTCCAAATGAATTCTTATTCCAGAACTAGAATCCTGTGACCAGGCTTTCCTGTCTAAGATGTTATCTCGCAACTTTGAGAAAATCTGGAAGCGAATCTTATTAAATTTTTGGCAGCGGCCGCCAGGCTAGTGCAGTCTGAAAGAAAGGTTTAGTTTTCTACCCGACGGCACGTCTCGCTGATGAGCTAAAAGAAAGATCTTAATAATTTTTTTAAAAGATGGCGCCTAACAATAAAGAATTTCTGTTAAGCCTCATGTCTATTCGAGACAAGCAAGTTTTAGGATTACAAATGATTTCAACACGGACACAATTTTTAAGTCATAAACAACTCTATTTTCAGTTTTGTTAGTAACTTACATTGGCTGATACAACAAAATGAACCTTCGTTAAACGCTCCTTACGGTTCGCGTCTTGATCATAAGCCAAGAAGAAGAATGGTAATGACAAAAGAGGTCAGAGTTGAAACAAAGAATCTCAATTCCATGGAATAGGCAAACATTGTAGCATAATATATTGTTCCTTCCTTACTCATACAATAATTATCGTAAAAACGTGTAATCTATCCATTTCACATTCATGCCCATCCAGGAGAAACAGTACATGATTTCGAGAATTTATTTCGTGACATCAGGTACCGTGAAAATTACCAATCAAGTCGCCTCACGCTTGGCGCCAAAAATGTTGTGAACTGAGAATTCTTCTCTTTGTTGCCGGACGTGAAATGATGAGTAGATGACTGATGAGACTGCCCTACGGTAGAAGCCAACAATTAATTGATAGCAGTAATTAAATGAAACCAAACACAAAGGGTAGAAAATTAAGGAGTTCGTGTATGAATGTAAAATATTGCATATACACTCCTGGAAATTGAAATAATAACACCGTGAATTCATTGTCCCAGGAAGGGGAAACTTTATTGACACATTCCTGGGGTCAGATACATCACATGATCACACTGACAGAATCACAGGCACATAGACACAGGCAACAGTGCATGCACAATGTCGGCACTACTACAGTGTATATCCACCTTTCGCAGCAATGCAGGCTGCTATTCTCCCATGGAGACGATCGTAGAGATGCTGGATGTAGTCCTGTGGAACGGCTTGCCATGCCATTACCACCTGGCGCCTCAGATGGACCAGCGTTCGTGCTGGACGTGCAGACCGCGTGAGACGACGCTTCATCCAGTCCCAAACATGCTCAATGTGGGACAGATCCGGAGATCTTGCTGGCCAGGGTAGTTGACTTACACCTTCTAGAGCACGTTGGGTGGCACGGGATACATGCGGACGTGCATTGTCCTGTTGGAACAGCAAGTTCCCTTGCCGGTCTAGGAATGGTAGAACGATGGGTTCGATGACGGTTTGGATGTACCATGCACTATTCAGTGTCCCCTCGACGATCACCAGAGGTGTACGGCCAGTGTAGGAGATCGCTCCCCACACCATGATGCCGGGTGTTGGCCCTGTGTGCCTCAGTCGTATGCAGTCCTGATTGAGGCGCTCACCTGCACGGCGCCAAACACGCATACGACCATCATTGGCACCAAGGCAGAAGCGACGCTCAGCGCTGAAGACGACACATCTCCATTCGTCCCTCCATTCACGCCTGTCGCGCCACCACTGGAGGCGGGCTGCACGATGTTGGGGCGGGAGCGGAAGACGGCCTAACGGTGTGCGGGACCGTAGCCCAGCTTCATGGAGACGGTTGCGAATGGTCCTCGCCGATACCCCAGGAGCAACAGTGTCCCTAATTTGCTGGGAAGTGGCGGTGCGGTCCCCTATGGCACTGCGTAGGATCCTACGGTCTTGGCGTGCATCCGTGCGTCGCTGCGGTCCGGTCCCAGGTCGACGGGCACGTGCACCTTCCGCCGACCACTGGCGACAACATCGATGTACTGTGGAGACCTCACGCCCCACGTGTTGAGCAATTCGGCGGTACGTCCACCCGGCCTCCCGCATGCACACTATACGCCCTCACTCAAAGTCCGTCAACTGCACATACGGTTCACGTCCACGCTGTCGCGGCATGCTACCAGTGTTAAAGACTGCGATGGAGCTCCGTATGGCACGGCAAACTGGCTGACACTGACGGCGGCGGTGCACAAATGCTGCGCAGCTAGCGCCATTCGACGGCCAACACCGCGGTTGCTGGTGTGTCCTTTTTTCCATTTCCAGGAGTGTATGATCAAACCATGAATGAAATGTATTTATTTTCATGCTGCTAATACAAAGCAAATGGCTGCAAGCACTATGGGACTCAACATCTGAGGTCACCGAGCGAGGTGGCGCAGTGGTTAGACACTGGACTCGCATTCGGGAGGACGACGGTTCAATCACGCGTCCGATCATCCTGATTTACATTTTCCGTGATTTCCCTAAATCGCTCCAGGCAAATTCCGGGATTGTTCCTTTCAAAGGGGACGGCCGACTTCCTTCCCTGTGCTTTCCTAATCCGTTGATACCGATGACCTCGCTGTCTGGTCTCCTTCCCCAAATAACCCAACCCAACCGATCTGAGGTCATCAGTCCCCTAGACTTAGAACTACGTAAAATTAACCTAAGGACATGACACACATCCATGCCCGAGGCAGGATTCGAACCTGTGACTATAGCAGCTGCGTGGTTCCATACTGAAGGGCCTAGGACCGCTCGGCCACAGCGGCCGGCACAAAAACTAAAACAAAATTATAAATCTCAGAGCCGATTTGACGGGGCGTGGACCCGACTCAGTTATTAAGAGGAAGAGGAGGGAAGGAATCGTCTCACCATTCTTCGTTATCATTCGTCGTATACTGCTGTCTGCGGCAGCCGCTGCATCGGTTGGACGCGTCGCCTCCTAGCTGTGGGGCGCGAGTCGTCTGCCCTCAACAGCAATTGCGGCTTTGCGGTGGGGCCCTGGTATGATCTCCACGTTGTCTGCCCCTTGTCGGTTGCGTGATCGAAGCTGTCTTATCACGGTGTCGGAAGGTGGTTGTTCAAAAATGGTTCAAATGGCTCTGAGCACTATGAGACTTAACATCTGAGATCATCAGTCCCCTAGAACTTAGAACTGCTTAAACCCAACTAACCTAAGGACATGACATACATCCATGCAGCGCAGTTCCGGACTGAAGCGCCTAGAACGGCTTGGCTACAGCGGCTGGCAAAGTGGTTGTTGGCGATGGGTGGAGGAGCGCCCATGTCCTCTCGGTTCCGCATTATCTCCACGACTCCTATATCGCTTCGCAACCATCTCTCAGCTCAACTCCTCTTCGAAATATTCGTCCTTTCAGCAGCCCAATGGTAAATCGCCGTTTTATCGCCACACCTCTCCGTGCGGGGTGGAAATTTCCTATCTGCCGTGCGCTGGTGTGTGCCTCGTGAATTGGCATCTTCCTCACGATTTCACATTCTTAAGATGTTTTGCTGCATTCCGAGGCTGTCGGGAGAGCAGCTACACAGCACGTCTTTATAACCGCTCTCTCTGTGTGAGCCCTGGACAGACTCATTTTTGGGCTTTGTCTCATAATCTGCTGGCGTTCGTGATTTATAAGGAATGTCCTCACTGCCGAGAAAAAAATCTTCTTAAGAATGCTGGCTCCTTCCACACGCCTCCCTGTGCCAATTCCCCGCGCTTTTTGTACGTTCCTTCCTGTGACCGCGGGGTGCTGGAATTGTTGGCACATACCTGCTTTCTAAGGCAGGTAAAATGATTGGCCCCAGGCCAGAAGAACTCAGATGCTTTTCCAAGTACATTCTTTGCGTTCCGTCGTAATGGCTGCAGGTGTCAGTTTTCGGCACGCTTCTCGTTGTCAGACGGGTCCTTCGCAACGTGTCCCTCCTTGAGCGAGGCGAGGGCGTCGGTCCAGCATCCCTCTGAGTGCTTGCAGAATGACTGCAGTGTCCTCACTTCGAGCTCTCGCTCCCGGTGTCCGCCTTCCTCCTACTCCTCGGTCGCTCGCGGCGCGTTGGCGAAAGTGACCACAGTCTGACGTATTACAACAAGTACAAGGAAGGTAACTGTGAAGAACGCTTGGCTAACAGAAGAGAAACTTCAGTTGACCGACGAAAGAACGGAGTACAAAAATGCTCAAGGATAGACAGGAGTACAGGTATATAAGTCACTTAGGTATGGAATAAATAGCCAAGGCTAATTGGCACGGGAAGATTGAGAGAAATCGAAAAGTAAATGACTGTCGATAGGACTCATTCAGTACAAAGGAAAGTAAAAACAATCTTCGGCGAAATTAAAGGCAAAGGTTGCAATGGAAATTACGCTATTAAAAACAGAGGGGAGAGCGGGTAGGTGGGAAGAGTACATTGAAAGCCTCTATGTGGCGGGGGCCTTGTCTGATCTCATGATAGAAGAGATAATTAGAATAGATAGGGGACTCAGTATTAGAGTCAAAATTTAAAAGAGGGCTGGAAGACTTGAGGTCAAATAAGGCAGAAGGGATAGATGGTATTCCATCGGAATTCATAAAACCTTTAGGGGAAATGGCAACCATACGTCTATCCAAGTTGGTGCAGAGAATATATAGGACTAACGACGTATTACACGGCTTTCGGCGGAATACCAACAAAATTAATTTCCCTTTAATTTACGACTATGGTCGCAAACTTTTTGCTAACATATTACTAGTTTCGGTCTATAATGGCCATCATCAGCTGATTATGCGCAGCACTACGTTTTCTTTCATTGTGGCTTCTTTAGCGATTTGTTTTATGGTTGTTTAACATTATCCGTTGTAATATCAAAAGTGTTTATTATTTATGTCATCGTGTAGTATACTGACAATAGAGCATATGTCAACTACTGTTTCTTAACTGTTCCTCTTTTTAACAATCTTACTTTTGTCGAGTTCTTTTTCACTGCTTTTTATTACTGTAATACCTTTTATACGCTTATAAGCTCATTACATACTTCAACTATTGTATCCCCCTTTGTTTTCTCTGTTCAGTTAATTATTAAAAACTAGTGTATGCCGACATTAGAGACATATGGTGAACTTAAAACACAAACAGCTTGTGGCTAGTGTACGGTAGGTTGTTTTGAACAGTAGTGCTACTAAAAATATGACTCGTGCATGTGATGTTATTTATATATATTTGACGATGCTGGTGCTGATTATGCATTTAACATTTGACGATGCCACTATGGCTGCAGTACATTAGGACTTTGCTTTTATAAAACAGGTATGCATCTTCATACTTAAAGTGCACAAATGCGTTTATTTGTCAGCAGTACTTTTCATTATGGTCTATGTATTGTTTTAAGCTGTACACAATCTGATAGTGTCTTTATGTTGTTTCTCATATTTTGCTGCAGATCTGATGATAGTCATTATAGACCGAAACCGGTAATCTGTTACAAAACGTTTGTGACCATAGACGTAACTCCAAGGAAACTTATTGTATATACTGGTTACTATTTTATTCGCGACAATGTCGCAGCTTGTATCATCCACATGATTCTGAAAACAGGAACGGTCGATAAGTGCAAGAATTACCGCACTATCAGCTTAGCAGCTTATGCATCCTAAATGCTGACAAGAATAATACACAGAGGAATGGAAAAAAAACTGAGAATCTCGTAGATGACGATCAGTTTGGTTTGAGGAAAGGTAAAGTCGTCAGAGAGGCAATTCTGACGTGTTTGATAATGGAAACGAAGCTAAACAAAAATTATGTCAGTCTCAAAGGTTTTGTTGACCTATAAAAACGGTTGGCTAATGTAAAATGGGCCAAGATGAATTCTGCGAAAAAATAGGAGCAACCTGTAGGGAAACACGGGTAACATGCAAAATCTGTAAGAACGAAGAGGGATCAGTAAGACTGAAAGACCAACAACGCTTAAAACGGCGGCAAGTCAGCAATGGAATCTTTTGCCCCTACTGCTCAACCAATGCATCGAAGAAGCAATCGCTTATATGCGATCTTAGTAAAAAAGGAATTACATACGATCTTTTAGCTTAAATAGTGTCCAATGTCGGACTGACTCAAAAGCGAATAGCTGTTTCAGATCACATAAAAACGGCTGTTACATCGGAGATAGAGAGAACTGTCCTGAACTTTCCACAATAATACTACTATTCCTGAATCTCTCTCTCTCTCTGTCTCTCTCTCTCTCTCTCTCTCTCTCTCTCTCTCTCTCCATCGACGGTATTAATAACGTGAACACGAAATTTTCTGAATGAGATTTTCACTCTGCAGTGGAGTGTGCGCTGATATGAAACTTCCTGGCAGATTAAAACTGTGAGCCGGATCGAGACTCGAACTCGGGACCTTGCCTTTCGCGGGAAAGATGGTAGAGGTCCCGAATTCGAGACCCGGTCCGGCACACAGTTTTAATTTGCCAGGCAGTTTTATATCAGCGCACACTCCGCTGCAGAGTGAAAATCATACTCTGGAAACATCTCCTAGGCTGTGGCTATGCCATGACTACGCAATATCCTTTCTTTCAGGAGTGCTAGTTCTGATAGGTTCGCAGGAGAGCTTCTGTAAAGTCTGGAACGTAGAAGACTAGGTACTAGTTGAAGTAAATCTGTGAGGACGGGGCGTGAGTAGTACTTGGGTAGCTTAGTTGGCAGAGCACTTGCCCGCGAAAGGCAAAGGTCCTGATTTCGAGTCTCAGTCCAGCACAGAGATTTAATCTGCCAGGAAGTTTACAAATTTTCTCTTAGAACAACCGTCTTGGGTGAAAATTTTACAGCAGCGAAGTTTGAAAATCATAAGATCAAATGGCTCTGAGCACTATGGGACTCAACTGCTGTGGTCATTAGTCCCCTAGAACTTAGAACTACTTAAACCTAACTAACCTAAGGACATCACACACATCCATGCCCGAGGCAGGATTCGAACCTGCGACCGTAGCAGTCGCACGGTTCCGGACTGCGCGCCTAGAACCGCGAGATTACCGCGGCCGGCAAATCATAAGCACGTCAGTTTCTACTAACGCTGATAGAACGGAATTCGTTAGAATGAAACAGGCAGGTCCTATGTAATAAATATAGAGGATACTTATCACAGTGAGATGACCACAGTGGTAGCTGTGCAAACCGCGATCAAACCAGCCAATTCTTCTCACAAAAATGTACCGACTGATCCACTAGGTAAGTAATTAAAACTTGACAAACAAATAGTAGCCGGCCACTGTGACCGAGCTGTTCTAGGCGCTTTAGTCCGGTAGCACGCTGCTGCTACGGTCGCAGGTTCGAATCCTGCCTCGGGCATGGATGTGTGTGATGTCCTTAGGTCAGTCCAGGGGACTGATGACCTCAGATGTTAAGTCCCATAGTGCTCAGAGCCATTTGAACCATTTTTTTGAAACAATCAGTATGCTATGGTATTGAAATTAAGATACAATACATCGGTCTGCTGAGACATTCCTAATTTTTTAAGATCAGCGACACAGTCAATTGTAGTCAAAATTGCAGGCAAGAGAAATAACTAGACAACAAACCAAATAAGCCGAACGCCGCGTCTCATAGCGACTAGCGATTGAGCTGTCAGACGAGATGATAATAGCGCTGTGTAGCAACAAGTAGGTCACGCGACAGCCACACTTGGCTACTAGAATTGAAGAAGCTGAATTCCAGTCGCTGCTAGTTTTCAATAGCTGCTAGTCGAGTCAGCAGCAGCGAGTATGTAGCCACAAGAAGAGGTTACTAGCTGATGTTCAAGTAGCAGCGACAAAAATCGTCCTTTGTGACGCAGCCTTTGTTGTGTCTGGCGGACCGCTTGCTCCCTCAACGGTCTGTCTGGCTTACTTCACAGCTAATTAACTCGGAAACTGCGCAACGTATCGAGTTTTTTCTTAACAGTTTTTCCTCAGCGCAACCTACCCTGTTACGCCTTTAGAAACTTTTCATACTGTTTTCGAACACGCCACGTAAGCCCGCTGTTGGCGCTAGTACACTTCGTAGCCTTGCAATCCTGAACGACCAGTGGTGTGGAAGGCAGAGCGACGCCCCTTCGCGGGCAGCGGGTAGCACTGAACGGCGAGACCGCAAGAGGCTTATGGCGGCGCAGGGTTAGTAGCTCATCCTGCGCAGGTGGCCGGCCTGGGCCACTAAGCCCTCCCCGTAGGCAGCGACAGTAGCGACAACCCAGGCTAATTCAGCGGTTAACACGTACACAGCCGATGATCAACAACAGCAATTACCACGGCAAGAGATTGTTAGCAGTACGTCCTATTGTCAAATCCGCCGTTGTAAATAATCACTTGATAATGAATTATAAATTTTTAATACGACACCACGACTTCATCTTAGTTATTTTTAATTTTATGGACAGATGCACAGTGTTGTAGCTTCTCATTATTTGGTTGCAAAGGAGATCTAAAGTATATATACACTCCTGGAAATGGAAAAAAGAACACATTGACACCGGTGTGTCAGACCCACCATACTTGCTCCGGACACTGCGAGAGGGCTATACAAGCAATGATCACACGCACGGCACAGCGCACAGCGGACACACCAGGAACCGCGGTGTTGGCCGTCGAATGGCGCTAGCTGCGCAGCATTTGTGCACCGCCGCCGTCAGTGTCAGCCAGTTTGCCGTGGCATACGGAGCTCCATCGCAGTCTTTAACACTGGTAGCATGCCGCGACAGCGTGGACGTGAACCGTATGTGCAGTTGACGGACTTTGAGCGAGGGCGTATAGTGGGCATGCGGGAGGCCGGATGGACGTACCGCCGAATTGCTCAACACGTGGGGCGTGAGGTCTCCACAGTACATCGATGTTGTCGCCAGTGTTCGGCGGAAGGTGCACGTGCCCGTCGACCTGGGACCAGACCGCAGCGACGCACGGATGCACGCCAAGACCGTAGGATCCTACGCAGTGCCGTAGGGGACCGCACCGCCACTTCCCAGCAAATTAGGGACACTGTTGCTCCTGGGGTATCGGCGAGGACCATTCGCATCCGTCTCCATGAAGCTGGGCTACGGTCCCGCACACCGTTAGGCCGTCTTCTGCACACGCCCCAACATCGTGCAGCCCGCCTCCAGTGGTGTCGCGACAGGCGTGAATGGAGGGACGAATGGAGACGTGTCGTCTTCAGCGATGAGAGTCGCTTCTGCCTTGGTGCCAATGATGGTCGTATGCGTGTTTGGCGCCGTGCAGGTGAGCGCCACAATCAGGACAGCATACGACCGAGGCACACAGGGCCAACACCCGGCATCATGGTGTGGGGAGCGATCTCCTACACTGGCCGTACACCTCTGGTGATCGTCGAGGGGACACTGAATAGTGCACGGTACATCCAAACCGTCATCGAACCCATCGTTCTACCATTCCTAGACCGGCAGGGGAACTTGCTGTTCCAACAGGACAATGCACGTCCTCATGTATCCCGTGCCACCCAACGTGCTCTAGAAGGTGTAAGTCAACTACCCTGGCCAGCAAGATCTCCGGATCTGTCCGCCATTGAGCATGTTTGGGACTGGATGAAGCGTCGTCTCACGCGGTCTGCACGTCCAGCACGAACGCTGGTCCAACTGCGGCGCCAGGTGGAAATGGCATGGCAAGCCGTTCCACAGGACTACATCCAGCATCTCTACGATCGTCTCCATGGGAGAATAGCAGCCTGCATTGCTGCGAAAGATGGATATACACTGTACTAGTGCCGACATTGTGCATGCTCTGTTGCCTGTGTCTATGTGCCTGTGGTTCTGTCAGTGTGATCATGTGATGTATCTGACCCCAGGAATATGTCAATAAAGTTTCCCCTTCCTGGGACAATGAATTCACGGTGTTCTTATTTCCAGGAGTATATATATATATATATATATATATATATATATATATATGTATGTATATATATATATATATATATATATATATATATATATATATATATATATATATATATATATATATACGACACCACGATTTCATCTTCGTTATTTTTAATTTTATGCACAGTGCTGTAGCTTCTTATTATTTGGTTGCAAAGGAGATCTGAAGTATATATACGGATTCAAAAATAATTTTACAAACTTTGGAGACTAAACCAAGAAAAACATGTTAGCACCCTACAATGATACGGATTCCCTGCCAGACCTGAGTATCGACTTGGAGCGAAAGTCAGAGATACACGCGATCTATCACCACCGTCGTAGGTAACTCCATCGATCTATATACACTAATACTCATAAATTAAGAATAATGCTGATACATGGTGAAACCACGCACTGGTGAGCTGTTTACCAGCTTAAATCACCTAGAGGTATGACCATGCGGTGCATCCGAGCTGCAGTCGTCGCGCGGTGGCGCTGGCAACAGTCCACATAGCAGAGGTGTGTTGGTGCATGTCAGTGTACGGTGCAGCGAGTAAGTGTGCAGACGTTTTCAGACGAGCTAATGTTGAAAATGACTCAAAGGTGACGTAATGAGGGGTAGAATACTTGGGCGACTGGAGGCTGATCAAAAACAGCAGGTCGTGGCACGGGCCCTCCGTGTGCCACCAAGTGTGATTTCAGGATTATGGCAACGATTCCAGCAGACAGGAAATGTGTCCAGGAGCTACAGTACGGGACGTCCACAGTGTACAACACCACAAGAAGACCTATGTATCACCATCAGTGCCAGCAGACGGCCACGGAGTACTGCAGATAGCCTTGCTCGGGACCTTACTGTAGCCACTAGAACAGTTGTTTCCAGACACACGACTGAAAAGGCATGGTGTATTCGCCCGAAGACCTTCAGGTTGCATTCCACTGACCCCTGGTCACAGGAGAGCCTGTAAAGCCCGGTGTCATGAACACAGTACATGGTCATGGGAACAGTGATCCTAGGTTATGTTCTCGGACGGGTCCAGGTATAGTCTGAACAGTGGTTCTCGATAGGTTTTCATCTGGCGTGAACCAGGAACCAGATACAAACCCCCTTATGTCCGTGAAAGGTATGGAGGTCATGGTTTGATGGTGTGGGGTGGGATTATGATTGTTGCGCGCACACATCTGCATGTCTTTGACAGAGAAACTGTAACAGGTTAGGTGTATCGGGACGTCATTTTGCACCAGTGTGTCCGCTTTTCAGGAGTCCTGATGGATGATAACGCACGACCCCACCGAGTTGCCGTCGTGGAGGAGAACCTTGAAACAGAAGATATCAGGCAAATAGAGTGGCCGGCTGTTTTCCAGACCTAAACACCCTCGAGCACGTCTGGGAATGCTCTCTGTCGATATATCGCTGCACGTCTTCACACCGCTAGGACACTTCAGGAGCTCCGACAGGCACTGGTGCAAGAATGGGGGCTATACCCCAGCAGGTGCTCGACTACCTGATTCAGAGTATGCCAACCAGTTGTGCGGCCTGTGTATGTGTGTACGGTTATCATATCCCATACTGATGTCGGGGTACATGCGCAGGAAACAGTGGCGTCTAATAGCACATGTGTTTCGGGACGGTTTCTCAACTTATCATCCATACCGTGGACTTACAGATCTGTGTTGTGTGTGTTCCCTATGTGCCTGTGCAATTAGCACCAGTTTTGTGTAGTGCCACGTTCTGTGGCACCATATTCTGCAATTATCATTAATTTATTAGCATGAATGTACTTACATAGTGCATACGCATGGTTAGGTAAAATTATGTTATTACTGAAAGGGACATGACACGTAGAGGGCAGAAATAATTTATTGCAATGTGTTGCATCATGTATTGTATTGTAGTTTTAGCTGTTGCGCAGCTCATAATTGTAACGTCTTCAGTCTCTTCTGTTTTAGTTAACACAACGTTTGAACGGTTGACAATGGAACAAAGAAGATTTGCAGTAAGCCTGATGGAAGAATATGGTTGGCCGACTCTGGTCGGTGAAAAGTTTGTACATCGATTTGCACGTGCGACACCAGGCTGTTTATCAGTGTACTGCATGTACAAGAAGTTTGTCGATACGGTATCGGTAGGTAACATCTATCAACGCAATACATGACATCCAAATTTTGGAACATTTGAACGAAAAATCGCTGTTGTACAGGAAGCGGTGCTGCACAGTCGTTCGAAATCCAGCGTACAATGCAGTTTGCAAACAGGAATTCAGCAAGAAACAGTGTGGCGCACCTTGAAACATGACCTTGGGATAAGTCCGTACCATACCCATATCACCGAAGTCTTAACATTGGTACAGAATCGTGAGCGAGGGAAATGCTGTCAGATTTTAGCTGAAAAGACCAATATTCGGCAAGGTGTTCTGTATGTAGTGGCGTTCGTTGATGAAGCCACTTTTCACAAAAGTGGATTTGTGAACAGACGTAACACTGTTTTCTGTCCATCGAAGAACCATTAGTCGTTCGGGACCATAAACGTGACCAGCATGAACGAGACGTTCCCAAAGCGAATGTTTGGAGCGGTGTGACCGCCTCTGGAGAAACTGGACCTTACTGTTTTGATACACGAACAGCAACTTCTGACGCCTACTTACAGCTGTTGCAGCAGTACGCCACTGATGAACTGCCACCAGTAATACGCCTTGCAGGATATTTTCAGCAACATGGCGGCTCGTGCTGTTTGAGACTCTCTCTACGCGACGTTTCGAGATCGATAGATTTTGACCATTGTGCAGGTGTCCACATCTCCTGGCTTAACACCATACGATTTCTGGTTATGGGGAATGGTAAAGGATCGCGTTTACAGTAGGAACGTTCTCGACGTCAATGACCTAAAGGACCAATACGGGATTTGGTATCATCGATTCTCAGTGAAATGTGCGTACGACTTTAAATGCTGCTGTTAATCGTTAGTTTTTATGTGCTGAACGTGATGGCGAACAGATAGAGTTCTCAGGTATTTAGCACTTGCAGCAAACACATTCAATGTATTTCCTTTATAGAGGTAAGTAAAGACAATAAATTTGAGCCACACAGGCTTTGCAGCTATCTATATTCGTTCAGAGATGCTAACTCTTCGGCACGAGTGGGTCAGACACGAGGTGGCGCTGCCGTGAGTGGATCGACGGGCGGGCGCGAGACGTTTTTGGGAGGTGGGGAGGAGAGGGTGCGATTGCCCGAGGAGGGGAGGTAACCCGGTCGGTGAAGAGGTCTTTTGAAAGGCACTGAGCAGGGGCAGTTGTAACGGCTGTGTCTTAAGATGGTCAGCTCAACCAAGCAGTTGATGGCCGTTAACCGATTATATTGCATTGGGGGATTCTACTGATGACCTACTTTTCTGATGCTATTGCATGATTATTTCGCTGACCTGATAAGGCGACATCATGGTGTTCATGTCTTTCACTGGCCGTGCACCTTCTGCCTTCCATATTGCAAGTGTACCTTCTAACCTCCCCCTCACCAATCGGCCTATCCTGCTTGCAATATAAAATGTGACTGTGGATCGCGTGTATATACCTAATGGATTTTTACTAATTGGATAAGGCTGTCTTTCCCGAAGAAAGATTAGCTATAAGTAGGAGGAAAGTGTACAACAGACCGTTCTGATGGAAAAGTCTACTAAAAATAAAAAGTAATTAGACCGAACAGGGTTATAATTTGGAAAAATGAGTTATTTTGTGTATTCACTCACGAAGAACACTGGACAGGAAAGGGGTACCACGGATCATGAATCCAAAAGCTACACTAATGAACGAAAATGTAATAGCCTAATTAACGGCCGCCAGCCCACTAGGGCAACTTACATAAAAAATACTGTACAAGATGACGGGAAAGAGAAACATTTTTTTACACTAATTTTGAGTCATTATGTAATGATAAAGAAAACTGAGAAGTCACTCTTACGTTACGTTTCTCATTAACTTTTGAAAAAAAAACAATCAAGTAATGATTTGAAACTGTATGTTAGTATTGAACTTCGTTACATGACCAATGACTTTCAGTGACCTCAGCGTAACGTCATCAAAAAAATTTAGAAAAAAAGTAAGCAGTTTTTACTTTAGAGTTACTTATTTTGCTAATTGGATTTCAAATTATTGTCTGAACATCTGAGCCTTTTTTTACTGACTTGAACAGAAGTAAATAATAGTATACATACAAAATCAAACAGCCGTTTGCTCCAAGCTATATGTAAAACAAATAAAACTTCCACATTCTAAATTTGTGCATTTTTATATGGAATTTTTTCAGTGTTTGATTCTCAAACTTGAATAATGAAATTGCTTTATTTTACTCATATACTGAAACCTCTGTAGTACAACAATTAATTGAAAGTAGGCTGAGGCTAAAATTCTTAAAAGTGAAGTTATTCATTAATAAACTGGCTGTAACTATTCAATTTGTTTCTTATGACACTCGGATAGCATATAAGGAAAAAAGGAACAATGACACTGCTTGGTAAGAATGTCTGAGGGCAATGAGGACACATCATCCATCCTGAGTTTAACTGACTATCATTTAAATAAATTTTATCACCAAATCGATTCAGTTGCGTTATGAGTCAGCTGTTAATACTTGCTACTAATGAACAGTCTTACTTCAGTGCTGTGCATACGACGAAACTCGGAGTCTACGATGGATCTGTGTTGCTGGTACTGCTGCTGTTGTTGGAGACCGTAGCATCTTGTGCAGCACGTCTAATTACAGAAACATTCAATCGTATTTAATACAGCCTCTTCCGCCCGTCCACTGTCCTTACTCCTGCTACCAGACATCTGGCCAGCGCGCGTACATGATGCCGCCGAAAATGGTACTCTCTACTGCGAGAGCATTAACACCACATTGCCGCACACTAAAAGTGGTGGAACCTGTCTCCCTCTCTCCACGAGCTCCGTGCAACAACTCCCTGCCCAAAGATTTTACAACGCACAAGCACTGCTATTATCGTTGCTACTCGATACAAAGGCAATTTCTTTGGCTTTTTCCTCAGAGCTTATAAGCTTCACAGTAAGATACAGATAAATATAATGAAATGTCAACAGACTTCTACCTTAAATTACACATACATAAAAGCAATGTCTTTACTTATTAAAAGAAAGCATTTAAATTACAAATATTTACATACAATTCAGCAAAAAAAAAAAAAAATTATATACTGGTAGCACGTGCCATGCATCCTGCATTTTCGGTGTTACACGTGACCCACATTTCATGACTTTTTTGTCTGTAGGGAAACAAATTCAGCGATTGTCCTAAAATTTAAACAAACAGAAATACAGAATCACACAGGTAAACAATTTTGTCTACATAAAATCCATTAATCGCTAGGTTATCTATTCAAATAATTATTGCAGTTATGCAGGGGCCACGTTATTTACATTACAACCCTGTGTCACTCTTATTCAGAACTTTATAGTATGACAACGCATCTTAAAAACAAACACTTCCTTCAAGAAATCAGTAAGTTTAAAAATACTACAAATATTATAAGAAGCATACTCAATATTGGCACAGAAAAATTAAAGCATCATTTAAAGGTACGTAAAGAATAGTAAAATGTTGACAAACGCGATAAGAAATAGTAATTACAAAAATTCATTACATAAATGTGTACAATAAACATGAAAATTTTTTCAAGTGTCCTCTCGCATAGCGCGAGTGAGTGTCTTTCAAATAACGTCGATACCGAACATAAACATTGACATTAAAACCTTTAACCGCTGGGGCTGAAAGAAAAACAATTCGCATTGCACACACACATTCACAAAGTACACCGCAACGCTACAAGAGCCAGCAGCGGTTCAGTTCAAGCGGAACATTGTTGCGTGCGCCATAGCGGCACTTTAGATCGTGTTTGTGTACGCAGTGCCACCTGGCTCAAATTGTTGTTTCTCACTCCCGAGTAATCTCAAGGAGTCCTCTTTTTAATTCCATCACAGTGGATAACTCAACACTGTCCGTAATTACACACGTGTACACAGACCTGAAACTTTCAGTTCGTCTAAGTGCATCGGTAATAACTCACATTATACAGATCACAATAAAATTTTAACATAATACATGCATATACAAAGTTCACAAACTCACTAATACTAGAAAAGCACGCAATGGCTTGGTTTCTCCTTTCTATTTTCGAACTAATTAGTCCTTGACTGGTACTATTTTAAATCGAAAATATTTCGCACACCTAACAGCTTACCTGATTTAGAGAAAGCCAAACAGCAAGCGTTAGTATGAGGTACATTGGTAATCTCAAATGCTCCATTGTAAATGAATCTAAATTTTAAAATTTCATTGTCGATCTCGCTTGACTTTTCGTGTGCTTTAACAAGTACAAGATCGCCAATATCAAATTTGCCAAACCGCGCTTTAGCGTCATGGTGCCGTATTCGCGCTTCAGCTTTCCTTTTCCTCAGTTCTCGTAGGTGTTCTTTCTTTACTTCAAGGTTAATATCAACTCACGGAGGGAAATCAATCATTTCTTCCACCAAACTTTTAGACTTATGGTCTAATAGTATTTCCTCCGGCGTGTAGTTCGTGGATTCATCCGTCAAGGCGTTCATTATGATTTCGAATTCACTTACGTAATTGCTCCACGTTTTCTGATTGTGGTGACAATACGTTCGTCAAAGCCGACCTAACAGACGCATGTACCGTTCCGCGGGATTCCCGCTCCGGAAATAGGCCGAAAGGTGTATTACATCAATTCCGTTACTTTTCATCCCTTCCTTCCATTATTTGGAAGTAAATTCCGCTCGCCGGCTGGTCTGGCCGTGGGGTTGTAGGCGCTTCAGTCTGGAACCGCGTGACCGCTACGGTCGCAGGTTCGAATCCTGCCTCGGGCATGGATGTGTGTGGTGTCCTTAGGTTAGTTAGGTTTAAGTCGTTTTAAGTTCTAGGGGACTGATGACCACAGATTATAAGTGCAATAGTGCTCAGAGCCATTTGTACCATTTTTAAATTGCGCTCCATTATCGGACAAAACCGCTTTTGGTTTGCCGACGTGCACAAAGTAATCATTAACAAATAAATCTGTTATAAACCACTCTAGCTGTTGTCGTTCTTATCGGAAATAACTTGGTGAACTTAGAAAATGTTTCTGGCAACCGCGCGGGATTAGCCAGGCGGTCTTGGGAGCTGCAGTCATCGACTGTGCGGCTGGTCCCGGCGGAGGTTCGAGTCTTCCCTCGGGCATGGGTGTGTGTGTTTGTCCTTAGGATAATTTAGGTTAAGTAGAGTGTAAGCTTAGGGACTGATGACCTTAGCAGTTAAGTCCCATAGGATTTCACACCCATTTGAACATTTTTTTTTGTTTCTGGCACCACTAATACGTATGCGAAATTCTCTGGTCTTGGGCAGTGGACCATAGAGGTCCGTACAAATCAACTCCAGTACATCGTTCGGTCTAATGCTCTGCATAGGGCCACGGTTCGTGCAATTTGTTACCTTCACCTCTGGCATTCACCACATGTCTTTATTGTTTCAGCAACTCTGTTTTGCATATTATTAAAATTTACAACTTCTGCTAGCTTCTCAGTGCACTTCTTTGGTCCGCAATGACCTTAAGCTAAACGATAGTAGTCAATTATCTCTGTGACGTACTTGGCTCGCCAAAACACTCACCAGTTATTGCTATCTTCATCTTTACGCATGTACGAGATATAATTATATATTTGGTAGTCCTTTGTCAGTTTCTCCACTTCACTACTCTTTTCGTCATAATTGTTCTTAACAATAGTTAGACAGTCATCCTCGTTTTGACGACGACGCATGTTTTTTCAGGTGCTCTCTACTCTTTTACAACCTTCTACATCTTGAAAGCAGTACAATTTCAGTACACATTCAGACTCGTCCTCCACAAGCCGGATGATCGGTTTCAGGCAAACGTGACAGCGCGTCCGCTATACAATTGTCTGATCCTTCCCCGTAACAAGTGTCACAATAATACTGCTGCAAGAAAAGAGACCACCATGTCAATCTGTCATGCAGTAAACGACAATCCTTTAGATAAGTGAGAGCCTTGTGATCCTTGTGAATTATCGCCTTTCGGTCTCATAAATAGCCTTTAAATTATCTGAAACCCCATACAATAGTGAGACATTCTTTCACAGAAATCTTGTAGTTTCAATCACACTTCGTCAACTTTTGGCTTGCGAACGCGACTGTTCTGTGTTCTTTATTTTCTCCTCCTCCTACCTCTTGAAGCAATTCTGCTCCTAAGCCATAATTAGATGAGTCCTTTCCAATATGAAATGGCAACGCATGATCATGATGGTACAGTATGTTATTCTGTAGTAATTCATTTTTCAGTGTTTCAAATGCGGCCTGACACTCGTCAGTCCTTACAAATGTCGTATTGTTTCGCAACAAGTTGTTCAGGTTTGGATCGTGGAAGGCATGCCCCTGTACGAACTTGCGATAGTATCCTGAGAGCCCTAGGAAACTCTTTAACTGTTTCCTAGTCTACGGCAGAGGACAGTTTATTATAGCCTCCACTTTCTGTGGATCTTTAGTGATACCCTCTGCAGTCACAATGCGACCAAGTAAATTCAGTTCTTTCTTCACAAACTATCACTTCTTCAGTTTCAGCGTCACTCCACCTTTGCATAACGGACTGAAAACTTCATCCAATAATTTGCCATGTTCTCGCTACGACGAATATGCCAGCAGAAAATCGTCCACGTACACTGTCAGTTTTGAGCTCAGGGCAGTACCTAACACCTTATCTAGGGCCCTGATATAGACAGAAACAGATATATGTTCAGGCCGAATGGCACTACCTTGCACTGCTAACACCTGCCTGCATATAAAAACGCTGTCTATTTCCTGCACTCTTCTTCTAAGGCTATTTGCCAGTACCCAGTTGTGAGCTCCAGACTAGTCATAAACTGTACATCATGAAATCTTTGCAGTATCTCTTCCATACTTTTTGGTCATTCATCTCACGTTGAACGACCTTGTTCAATGTGTGTGCGTCTATCACAATCCTGATGCTACCTTATCTGTTTCCTACTATTATTAAGGGATTGTTATAGGGGCTGGTACTCTTCTCTGTAACATTAGATTCTAACATTCGAGCTCTCTCTTGTTGCACTGCCTCCTTCTTGGATAGCGTTACAGCATATGGTCTTGTTTCTCATTATTATGTCACATAGGTCACTTTCTGTTCAGGTTGGGCGTTTGGCAATGTGTCTACAATGCTCTCTAATTCGTCTTCCAAACAATTGTCGATGTTCATATAGTAGATACCTTACTATTCCATTTTTATTCCTAAACCAATCTCATTAGGACAAGTAACAAGATTAATAGGTTTATTTTCACTACTCACATCGTCACTTGTGTCATCAAAACTCACAATTGCTTTGGTCTTGTCTCTGTAAATGCACTTCATGGTCTTATTATTGCAGTAAATAATTGCACAATATTTTAACAACAAATCTAAGCCCACAATAATATCGGTGTACAAATCTGCCCACAATAATATCAGTGCAGAGATCTGGCACAACGACAAATTTCTGTTCAGATGGTTCTCCTTGAATCTCAAAACATACAGATATTAGGCTTGTTACAGGTTTGCTATTCCTTCCGGTGGCACCGATTATTTTGACTCCCATTACTGGCGTTTCTACTACTTCTGGTTTATCTTCCAGTAATACAAAAGTTTTCTCGACATAGCACTTAGCTCTGCCCCTGTATCAATTAAAATTTCCATTTATAGGCCGTGCATATTAATGGGCACTACAATCTGTCTACACCTGTCATAATCAATGGGTTGGTCTTCCCACAACAAATCCTCATCTACATCCAGGTCATCCCAGAAAAATCCATCCGGTTCCAATGCCGACAGCGTTTATCTACCGGTTTTCTAATTCTTCGTATTTTGATCTCTATTTGTCTGTCCTACGGTATTTGAACTTGTTTTGGTCTCAACACCATAAGCTTACTATCAATTTCATCGATTAATGAACGTTGTTTAACCAACAGTTCGCTAATTGTCACGTCAGGTAGGTAGTCTTCGGAATGATGTCTGTGATCTTCCGAGATTTTTGGAGAAATGTACTCTGTTTTCTCTTCTATCACATCTTCCAAGCTCATGAGCCCTCATCACTGGCGTATTGTGACGAGCCAGTTGCTCGGCCACCATTGACTAGACGTTTTCATTTGGTGAAAGATCTGGAGAATGTGCTGGCTAGGGCAGCAGTCGAACATTTTCTGTATCCAGAAAGGCCCGTACAGGACCTGCAACATCTAGTCGTGCATTATCCTGCTAAAATGTAGGGTTTCGCATGGATCGAATGAAGGGTAGAGCCACCGGTCGTAACACATCTGAAATGTGACGTCCACTCTTCAAAGCGCCGTCAATGGGAACAAGAGGTGACCGAAATGTGTAACCAATGGCACCCCATACCATCACGCCGGGTGATACGCCAGTATGGCGATGATGAATACACGCTTCCGATGTGCATAAACGCAACCTGGATTCATCCGAAAAAATGATGTTTTGGCATTCGTGCACCCAGGTTCGTCGTTGAGTACACCATCGCAGGCGCTCCTGTCTGTGATGCAGCGTCAAGGGCAACCGCAGCCATGGTCTCCGACCTGATAGTCGATGCTGCTGCAAACGTCGTCGAATTCTTGGTGTAGATGGTTGTTGTCTTGCAAACGTCTCCATCTGTAGACTCATGGATGGAGACCTGGCTGCACGATCCCTTACAGTCATGCGGATAAGATGCCTGTCATCTCGATTGCTAGTGATACGAGGCTGCTGGGATCCAGCACGGCGTTCCGTATTACCCTTCTGAACCGACCGATTCCATATTCTGCTAATAGTCATTGAATCTCGACCAATGCGGGCAGCAATGGTGCGATACAATAAACCGTAATTGCAATAGGCTACAATCCGATCTTCATCAAAGTCGGACACTTGATGGTACGCATTTCTCCTTCTTACACGAGGCATCACAACAACGTTTCATCAGGAAACGCCGGTGAACTGGTGTTTGTGTATGTTAACTCGGTTGGAAACTTTCCTCATGTCATCACGTTGTAGGTGTCGCCACCGGCGCCAACCTTGTGTGAATGACCTGAAAAGCTAATCATTTGCATATCACAGCATCTGCTTCTTGTCGGTTAAATTTGGCGTCTGTAGCACGTCATCTTCGTGGTGTAGCAATTTTAATGGCCAGTACTGTACTTCCGCTGGCTACTCATACTCAACCGAAACTTGTATTACCGTTGTTGCTTTAACAGCTGCCGCTGCCTTCTCCGCTACCGGTACACTAATAGCTTTATTAATTTTACTAGCTGTGACAGCTGCGGCGACTGCCGTTCCCTGCTCAGTTATCATTACTCTAGGTGCGTTGCTCTCTTTACTCTCTCACACATTGTCCCTGTGGTGTCACCGCCAGACACCACACTTGCTAGGTGGTAGCCTTTAAATCGGCCGCGGTCCGGTAGTATACGTCGGACCCGCGTGTCGCCAGTATCAGTGATTGCAGACCGAGCGCCGCCACACAGCAGGTCTAGAGAGACTTCCTAGCACTCGCCCCAGTTGTACAGCCGACTTTGCTAGCGATGGCTCACTGACTTCTACGCTCTCATTTTCCGAGACGATATTTAGCATAGCCTTCAGCTACGTTATATGCTACGACCTAGCAAGGCGCCATGAGCAGTTTCTATTGATATTGTAAATCATGTACCGTCAAGAGCGACGTTCGTCATTAATGGATTAAAGTTAAGTATTTCCACCAGCTACATCCGTTTTTCTCTAATCTAATTACCTTGCAATTTTCCAGACCTCGCGCCAGCCTGCGTGAGCTAAAACGCGTGCATTTCGGCCTCCTTTAACCATACGGTTGGCTCTCCTGCCAACCACAACACTCCCATCGCTTAGTTATCCTTTCGATTTATCATAGCGGTATTGTCTAGGTTTTCGTTTGGGGCGCCAAAGTCTCACCACGCCTGGTGGGCCCCGAACGGAAGTGGCTAGTTGTTTCCCTGGCTAATTTCGGCAGACCTGTTGCTCCCAGACTGCCGCGTTGTATTATTCGGATCCTGTCTACTATTATTCCTCCAAGGACCACGCACCATATTTACTTGAAACTGGCCTCTATCATTCCTACTCTTGTTGTTATTGTTTCTATAACCATTGTTGTTATAGTGCTGTGGATTGTTATTAACATGATGGTTGCTATATTATTGCTATGGTTATTGTTCTGATTGTGACTATGGTAGTAATTGAAACTTCGTGGCAGATTAAAAATGAGTGCAGGACCGAGACTCGAACTCGGGACCTTTCCTTTCGTGGGCCAGTGCTCTACCAACTGAGTTACCGTTGCACGACTCACGGCCCGTCCTCACAGCAGTACTTCTGCCAGTATCTCGTCTGCTACCATCCAAACTTTACAGAAGCTCTCCTGCGAGACATGCAGAACTAGTACTCCTGAAAGAAAGGATACTGTGGAGACATGGGTCAGCCACAGCCTGGGGGATGTTTCCAGAATGAGATTTTCACTCTGCAGCGGAGTGTGCTCTGATATGAAACTCTCATTCTGGATGGTGGTAATTGTTACCATTATCACGGCTTTTAACATTTTAGCAGTTATTTCACCTACTGTATTCATCTTCTACTTTCTCAAAAACGTAGCAATCGTTCTCAAATTACTGTCGATATATCTCTTAGAGAAATCTGGAAGCTTCTTCCACAGCTCCCAGACCATCTCCGATTCAGTTTTCCGATCTCGCAAATATTCCTATTTGTGGATCCAGTTTTCACAAAATTCTTTCATGGAGCCGTACGTGTTTACATCGTAAGGGCCTCGAGACTACGATATCATACACGCTCTGCTAACACGTCAATTACTGCAATTATTTTTCTCTTGTGTGTCCATGATTCTGGCAATACCCTCTGATTCCCAACATTTAATGAAGTTGTTAGCATGCAGTCCACGCTGCTTTTAGAGGGGATCGAAATGCTCCTCCTTCGCTAATATTTCATTACTATGTGTGAGATATGACACGTAGTGCTGATTTTCTCTTAATCGTTTCTCTAACTCATTTATCCTTATAACTACTTGACAAGTGGTAACTGATAACGTTTCCACCTCCTGCTTCTTTACATGGCACACAACCGATTATCTATTTACTTTAGCACTTATGTCAGATACTAAAGTCTATTAACTCGATTTTTTCCCTACATCATCTTCTCGAGCTACTTTCACCTTTTCAGCTACCTTGCTCGCTATTGTGGGACCAACAGTCTCTACCACATTCTGTTCGATCGTCCCTACGTCAGTTTCGAAACGACTATTTATGCCTCCTATCTTTGTTTGGGCTTCCTCCATGTCGCACTTCAGATTACGATTTCAGTATTCAATGCTACTACTTCTGCTGCAATTTTATCCACATTTGTGTTAACAATTCAAACATTACTGTTAACAGTTTTAATTACTTTATTCTGGTCATCTGTTTTTTATGATTGGGCATGCATTTTAGCATTCATTGCTGCCAACTGGGTATCAATTTTATTGATTAACAAACTGAACAAATCTTTTATATTTCCAGAAATCACATGTTGCAACACCGGTTCTGTCTTAATATATTTCTCCTATCCGTCGTCAGTAGGTTCTGTTTTAATTTTTATTTTTTATTACATATCACTGGGAAGTGCCTGGAATTCTATTTCGCCATTGTTCGATTTTCAGCAGCAGCATCTCTGATGCTAGCCGGCGAACTCTAAACAATGCGTCTCGCTTCCTGGCTTGTCTTTTGTTCGACCTATTGTTCCGCATTTGGTATAATCAAATTACTCGTTTCGCCTATTTTAATCACGTTGCCCAGTTTGCTGATTGCTGTGGAACTTAAATGCGCAGCTTATTTCTTCCACTTACCGTTATTGTATGAGAGCGGATTTGTTTGTAGCAACAAGTTATTATTCCCTAAAAAACAATATAAATTCGTGCCCAGAACAATACCAAACTGGTATTGCCCTGTTACATGCGTGGGTACGTGTAAACTCCCCCTTACTAATCGCTTATCCTACTTGCGATATAAAATATGACCGCGGATGGCGTGTATACCTAATGGATTTCTACTAATTGCATAAGGCTATCTTTCACGAAGAAATAATACCGATAAGTAGGAGGAAAGTGTACAACAGACCGTTCTGATGGAAAAGTCTACTAAATATAAAAAGTAGTTAAACCGAACAGGGTTATACTTTGGGAAAATGAAAGTTAATTTGTGCATTCACTCGTGAACAACACTGGACAGAAAAGCGGTACCAGTGATCATGAATTCAAAAGTTACACTAATGAACGAAAAGGAAATAATTAATGGTCGCCAGCCCACTAGGGAAACTTACATAAAAATCCTATACAAGATGACGGAAAAGAGAAACATGTATTGTTAAACACTGACGTTGTAAGGTGTCAGGCAAGTCCAACACCTTCCATGAAATCCCTGACATGATAAGCAAATCCAGTAGTATGTCACATAGCCCCAAATAAATCGTGACATTAAATTAACCAATGTAATACCAGTAACGAGTGAGCAAATGGAATACCACAGACTAACACAAGAATGCCTAAATGCATGTCATACCTTCCCACCATGTGACAGACGCAGTTCCGAGGGGAGAAACGAGAACAGAAGCCGAGAGCAGAACTGTGTTAAGCTGGAAGGCCCTACGATAAGGGATGGACGGACACCCCCGTCGACAGCTAACCACTAGGACCACCCCCAGCCCATGTTAGAAGCTAGAGCCCTCCAGAAGAACAGTATAGAACTTACGATAACACAAAAAGGGCTACCCCAGCCGCAAGTTTTAGCGTGAGACTTCTTCGCGTCTCTGTCACGTCAGGACCACCCACCAGCCCATGTTAAAAGATAAAGCCCTCCAGAAGAACAGTATAGATCTTACGATAACACTAAAAGTACCACACCAGCTGCAAGTTTTAGCGTGATACTTTTTGGTGTCTCCGTTACGTTGCAAACTTTATAAACATTGCCCCACCACGAAAACTATAACGTTTCTCATTGGATAGACAGAATTTTTGTAGGCGGAGCTTAAGGTTAATATTGAGACCCTGATTAGTCAAATGAAAACACAGTCAGATTGTTTTTTTAAACTAACTTCGGTAAATTGTAATAAGGAGATGTTAGGAGAAGAGTTGCTTCCGAGACGGCGAGGTGAGCGGAGCTGCGCCGGCCGCGGTCCTCTGACGAACACCGACAAGGTAATGAACGCACGCGATGCCGCATAACAGCGCATAAAGTTTCACTCAGAACTGCAGAAGTCTCATCTGTCACACCCACTTTTTTGCGTAATACTAGTGTCGATCGTCAATTAAAGCTCATGGTGTTCAAATTTGCCACTTGAAGTAAAAATCTGAAACGCGATGATTTTTCTGTTACGTAGATAGTGAGAAGCCACATCAGCCATTGTAATTTACGACAAGTTAGATAAGTAATTAAAGATAATTGAGGGTCACTGTAGACCATTTTGATAGTTTTCTCTCTTGTGAAACTTAATTTAAACCTAGATTATACACTCCTGGAAATTGAAATAAGAACACCGTGAATTCATTGTCCCAGGAAGGGGAAACTTTATTAACACATTCCTGGGGTCAGATACATCACATGATCACACTGACAGAACCACAGGCACATAGACACAGGCAACAGAGCATGCACAATGTCGGCACTAGTACAGTGTATATCCACCTTTCGCAGCAATGCAGGCTGCTATTCTCCCATGGAGACGATCGTAGAGATGCTGGATGTAGTCCTGTGGAACGGCTTGCCATGCCATTTCCACCTGGCGCCTCAGTTGGACCAGCGTTCGTGCTGGACGTGCAGACCGCGTGAGACGACGCTTCATCCAGTCCCAAACATGCTCAATGGGGGACAGATCCGGAGATCTTGCTGGCCAGGGTAGTTGACTTACGCTTTCTAGAGCACGTTGGGTGGCACGGGATACATGCAGACGTGCATTGTCCTGTTGGAACAGCAAGTTCCCTTGCAGGTCTAGGAATGGTAGAACGATGGGTTCGATGACGGTTTGGATGTACCGTGCACTATTCAGTGTCCCCTCGACGATCACCAGAGGTGTACGGCCAGTGTAGGAGATCGCTCCCCACACCATGATGCCGGGTGTTGGCCCTGTGTGCCTCGGTCGTATGCTGTCCTGATTGTGGCGCTCACCTGCACGGCGCCAAACACGCATACGACCATCATTGGCACCAAGGAAGAAGCGACTCTCATCGCTGAAGACAACACGTCTCCATTCGTCCCTCCATTCACGCCTGTCGCGACACCACTGGAGGCGGGCTGCACGATGTTAGGGCGTGAGCGGAAGACGGCCTAACTGTGTGCGGGACCGTAGCCCAGCTTCATGGAGACAGTTGCGAATGGTCCTCGCCGATACCCCAGGAGCAACAGTGTCCCTAATTTGCTGGGAAGTGGCGGTGCGGTCCCCTACGCACTGCGTAGGATCCTACGGTCTTGGCGTGCATCCGTGCGTCACTGCGGTCCGGTCCCAGGTCGACGGGCACGTGCACCTTCCGCCGACCACTGGCGACAACATCGATGTACTGTGGAGACCTCACGCCCCACGTGTTGAGGAATTCGGCGGTACGTCCACCCGGCCTCCCGCATGCGCACTATACGCCCTCGCTCAAAGTCCGTCAACTGCACATACGGTTGACGTCCACGCTGTCGCGGCGTGCTACCAGTGTTAAAGACTGCGATGGAGCTCCGTATGCCACGGCAAACTGGCTGACACTGACGGCGACTGTGCACAAATGCTGCGCAGCTAGCGCCATTCGACAGCCAACATCGCGGTTCCTGGTTTGTCCGCTGTGCCGTGCGTGTGATCATTGCTTGTACAGCCCTCTCGCAGTGTCCGGAGAAAGTATGGTGGGTCTGACACACCGGTGTCAATGTGTTATTTTTTCCATTTCCAGGAGTGTAGATGTGATATGGCATAGGTCATCCTTCGATCCATTGTAGAACTTGGAAACCCATTCAGGGGATATTCGTTCACATTTTTATTGAACGCAGTTGGTTTTTACAATACTGTATTAAAACATTTCCTTATATTAATAGTGCAATTTATAAACGATGTTTTGCGAGTAGAATAAAATTTCCAGTGGTAAAGGTAACTGCTTTTTTGATGTTATTTTAGCAGCTAACTAAAAATAGGAAAGCCTTGAACCCCTTCCACTAAATTTAGTTAGTATTAAGATTCTTTTACAGGGAGCGCAGTGGAGCTGACGCTGAAATAATTAAGTATTTGGTTATATCATCGCTAGTCTCACTGAACTCTTCTGTATTCTACATGTCATGTGTGGTCTGGCGTCTCCATGCCAGCAACAGGTCCCAGGTTCAAACTAGTCAATTCCCTAAAAAACACGCTCAGAGCGTCGTTGCGAGAAAATGGTAGGGAGACACGATATAACACAAACAGACACCACGCAGAATGTTAGAAAGTGACAACTGATGGTTGTCACGTTTTTTTTTACACTAATTTTAAGTGAGTATTTATTGATAAAGAAAACTGAGAAGTCACTCTTACCTTATGTTTCTCATTAAATTTTGAAAAAAATGGAGTAATTATTTGAAAATATGCAATTGAACTGGATGTTAGTATTGAACTTCTTTACGCTACCAGTGGCCTTCAGTGATCTCAACTTAACATCATCAAAGAAATTTAGAAAAAAAGCAAGCACCCTTTTTTTTCTTTGCAGTTACTCATTTTGCAAACTTTTTTTCAAATAATTGTCTGAACAACCGAGCCTCTTTTTTTTACTGACTTGAACAGAAGTAAATAATAGCATACGTGCCAAATCATACAGCCATGTGCTCCAAGCTATATGTAAAATGAATAAAACTTCCTCTCTCTTAATTTGTGCTTTCTTCAGATTTGGTTTTTTTTCCAATGATTGATTCTCAAACATGAAAAATGAAATTGCTTTACTTTAGTCATATACTGAAACCCATGTTTTACAGCAGTTAGTTGAAGGTCTTCCCCCATGATCCATGGTCCATGGACCTTGTCGTTAGTTGGGAGGCTTGCGTGCCTCAACGATACAGATAGCCGTACCGTAGGTGCAACGACATCGTTCGGGTATCTGTTGAGAGGCCAGACAAACGTGTGGTTCCTGAAGAGGGGCAGCAGCCTTTTCAGTAGTTGCAAGGGCAACAGTCTGGATGATTGACTGATCTGGCCTTGTAATATTAACCAAAACAGCCTTGCTGTGCTGGTACTGCGAACGGCTGAAAGCAAGGGGAAACTACGGCCGTAATTTTTCCCGAGAGCATGCAGCTTTACTGTATGATTAAATGATGATGGCGTCGTCTTGGGTAAAATATTCTGGAGGTAAAATAGTCCCCCATTCGGATCTCTGGGCGTGGGCTACTCAAGAGGAAGTCGTTATCAGGAGAAAGAAAACTGACGTTCTACGAATCGGAGCGTGGAATGTCAGATCCCTTAATCGGGCAGGTAGGTTAGAAAATTTAAAAAGGGAAATGGGTAGGTTAAGGTTAGATATTGTGGGAATTAGTGAAGTTCGGTGGCAGCAGGAACAAGACTTCTGGTCAGGTGAATACAGGGTTATAAATAAAAAATCAAATAGGGGTAATGCAGGAGTCGGTTTAATAAGAAATAAAAAAATAGGAGTGCGGGTAAGCTACTACAAACTGTGTAGTGAACGCATTATTGTGGCCAAGATAGACACGAAGCCCACACCTACTACTGTAGTAAAGCTTTATATGCCAACCAGCTCTACAGATGACGAAGTAATTGAAGAAATGTATGATGAAATAAAAGCAATTATTCAGATAGTGAAGGGAGACGAAAATTTAATTGTCATGGGTGACCGGAATTTAGTAGTAGGAAAAGGAAGAGAAGGAAATGTAGTAGGTGAATATGGATTGGGGCTAAGAAATGAAAGAGGAAGCCGCCTGGTAGAATTTTGCACAGAGCACAACTTAATCATATCTAACACTTAGTTCAAGAATCATAAAAGAAGGTTGTATACATGGAAGAAACCTGGAGATACTGACAGGTTTAAGATAGATTACATAATGGTAAGACAGAGATTTAGGAACGAGGTTTTAAATTGTAAGACATTTCCAGAGGCAGATGTGGACTCTGATCACAATCTATTGGTTATGAACTGTAGATTAAAACTGAAGAAACTGCTAAAAAGTGGGAATTTAAGGAGATGGGGCCTGGATAAACTGACTAAATCAGAGGTTGTACAGAGTTTCAGAGAGAGCATAAGGGAACAATTGACAGGAATGGGGGAAAAATACAGTAGAAGAAGAATGGGTAGCTTTGAGAGATGAAGTAGTGAAGGCAGCAGAGGACCTAGTAGGTAAAAAGACGAGGGCTAGTAGAAATACTTGCTTAACAGAAGAAATACTGAATTTAATTGATGAAAGGAGAAAATATTAAATTCAGTAAATGAAGCAGGCAAAGAGGAATACAAACGTCTCAAAAACGAGGTTGACAGAAAGTGCAAAGTGGCTAAGCAGGGATGGCTAGAGGACAAATGTAAGGAAATAGAGGGTTATCTCACTAGGCGTAAGTCAGATAGTGCCTACAAGAAAATTAGAGAGACCTTTGGAGAAAAGAGAGCCACTTCTGTGAATATCAAGAGCTCAAATGGAAACCCAGTTCTAAGCAAAGAGGGGAAAGCAGAAAGGTGGAAGGAGTATATAGAGGGTCTATACAAGGGCGATCTACTTGAGGACAATATTATGGAAATGGAAGAGGATATAGATGAAGATGAAATGGGAGATACGATACTGCTTGAAGAGTTTGACAGAGCATTGAAAGACCTGAGTCGAAACAAGGCTCCGGGAGGAGACAACATTCCATTAGAACTACTGACGGCCTTGGGAGAGCCAGTCCTGACAAAACTCTACCATCTGGTGAGCAAGATGTATGAGACAGGCGAAATACCCTCAGACTTCAAGAACAATATAATAATTCCGATCACAAAGAAAGCTGGTGCTGCAGATGTGAAAATTACCGAACAATCAGTCTAATCAATCACGGTTGCAAAATACTAACTCGTATTCTCTACAGACGACCGGAAAAACTGGTAGAAGCCGACCTTGGGGAAGATCAGTTTCGATTCCGTAGAAATGTTGGAACACTTGAGGCAATACTGACCCTACGACTTATCTTAGAAGCTAGAGTCAGGAAAGGCATGAAAGGGAATCAGTCGTTGGGAAGGGAGTGAGACAGGATTGTAGCCTATCCCCGATGTTATTCAATCTGTATATTGAGCAAGCAGTGAAGGAAACAAAAGAAAAATTGGGAGTAGGTATTAAAATCCATGGAGAAGAAATAAAAACTTTGAGGTTCGCCGATGACATCGTAATTCTGTCAGAGACAGCAAAGGACTTGGAAGAGCATTTGAACGGAATCGACAGTTTCATGAAAGGAGTGTATAAGATGAACAACAAAAGCAAAACGAGGATAGTGGAATGCAGTCGAATTAAATCGTGTGATGCTGAGGGAATTAGATTAGGAAGTGAGACACTTAAAGTAGTAAAGGATTTTTGCTATGATGGTCGAAGTAGAGAGGGTATCAAATGTAGACTGGCAATGGAAAGGAAAGCGTTTCTGAAAAAGAGAAATTTGTTAACATTGAGTATTGATTTAAGTGTCAGGAAGTCGTTTCTGAAAGTATTTGTATGGAGCGTAGTCATGTATGGAAGTGAAACAGGGACGATAACTAGTTTGGACAAGATGAGAATAGAAGCTTTCGAAATGTGGTGCTACAGAAGAATGCTGAAGATTAGATGGGTAGAGCATATAACTAATGAGGAGGTATTGAATAGGATTGGGGAGAAGAGAAGTTCGTGGCACAACTTAACTAGAAGAAGGGATCGGTTGGTAGGACATGTTCTGAGGCATCAAGGGATCACCAGTTTAGTATTGGAGCGCAGCGTGGAGGGTAAAAATCGTAGAGGGAGACCAAGAGATGAATACACTAAACAGATTCAGAAGGATGTAGGTTTCAGTAGGTACTGGGAGATGAAAAGCTTGCACAGGATAGAGTAGCATGGAGAGCTGCATCAAACCAGTCTCAGGACTGAAGACCACAACAACAACAACAATTGAAAGTAGACTGAGGCTAAAATTCTTAAAAGTGAAAATTTACACATACAGTGAAGCAATGTCCTTAGTTATTAAAAGAAAGCACTTACATTACAAATATTTACATAAAATTCAGCAAAAAAATTTGCAAATCAGTAGCAGGTGAGATACACCCTTCCGTTTTCGGAGTTACAATCCCACCTTAGACAAACTATTAGCGAGTGCTTAGTTATGAAAATCTGTTAGTAGTCTATGTTGCACTATTCCGATTGAACTGTTGTTGCTTGGTGTCTAGTAGCGTTGGCATTCTGTCTTACCATCCAATCTGTCGGGCTGAGTGTTCAGTTTATTCCAGACAATATTATCGATTCTGAACTGTATGATGTACCAAAGTCGCTAACTCCTTGAGACACTTCTGCCGAGGTTTGTATGTCGGCATCCACCAAGGGCTCGATTATCGTAAGCATAAAATGTCATTTGGTGTTTTTGTAAGTAGGCTGTTTAGGTTTTTATGTTGGTAACACCACGTGGCGCTCTGTATGAAAGTCACTGACTTTGCTGTGTGCAGTCTGTGGCTGTTTGGACTCATTGTTGGAATATTCGCTTGCGTAGTGTTGGGCAGTTGGATGTGAACAGCGCGTAGCATTGTGCAATTGGATGTGAGCTGCCAGCAGTGGTGGATGTGGGGAGAGAGATGCCAGATTTCTGAGAGGTTAGAAGCCTACGATCTGTACGTGTGTTCGCCAGAAAAAGGAAATTTTTAAAGATATATATATATATATTTGAACATGATTAAGGTTAATGCTTTTTTGTTCTTTATCAAAATCTTTCATTTACTAACTATGCCTATCAGTATTTAGTGCCTTCAGTAGTTAGAATCTTTTATTTAGCTGACTGTATTGGCGCTCGCTGTATTGCAGTAGTTCGAGTAAGGTAGATTTTTGTGAGGTGAGTGATTTATGACAGGTATAGGTTATTGTTAGTCAGGGCCATTCTTTTTTAGGGATTGCTGAAAGTCAGATTGCTTTGCGCTAAAAATAATGTGTGTCAGTTTAGTGATGATCAGAATAAGTAAAGAGAAAACTGTTTCAGTACTTTGAGTTTTGGTCAGTTATTTGAAAATCAAATAACGTAGGAGTTTACTAGCACAGTTATTCATAATTTTTCTACATGGACGTTTCATTTTTTGGAGGCATCACATGTGGAAGTGAGCTCAATCGGTCACTTAAAATATCTCAACTCTGAGTCTTGTTTGATTGTTAATTGAAAGTTAAATTTAGCTGTCACAATTTGTTTTAACTCTTGCAATGCTGCTACTTTTTATTTAAAACTGTTTTAAGAGACTGATTTTGGTTTTATTAACATAGCACTGTATGAGACATTTGGTTGGAGCGTGTTGTTTCTGCGTCAGCAGACGGGAGTTGTTGGATTATAATCGTTGACGATTTGTTGTAAACTATGCCTAGGTGGTGGGATAGGGCTACACTTTTGTGTTCTCGCTTCTTCTTGCACCTGCCAACTGGACGTTCCGTTAAGGCCCAAGTTCACCCACTGTCTGCCCTCTGTGTTAACTGTTAGGAGGAGGGGGGGGGGGGGGGGAGGGGCACCTGGGGAGTGAACTCGGACGCACCTACTATACTTCGCGCCGTCGGTCGGTCCGACAAATCGGACCCTAGCGGGAAACCAGATGTGGCCCGTGTTGGCTGCTCCACAGGACGTTCATGTCCGCACTTGGCCGATGCCGCGAGCTGGGAACTCAATTGAAAAGTTGTTATACTTTCTTTGGTATTTAAAGCCAACTGATGGGACTCATGTACAAATGTTCTCTCACTTGTAGTTTATAACAGTTGTTACTTTTGTTGATTGAATTCAATAAATGTTGTGAACTGGCCGCTGTGGTCGGGCGGTTCTAGGCGCTTAGTCCGGAACCACGTGGCTGCTGCGTTCGCCGGTTTGAATCCTGCCTTGAGCATGGATGTGTGTGATGTCCTTAGGTTAGTTAAGTTTAAGTAGTTCTAAGGCTTGGGGTATTGATGACCTCAGATGTTCAGTCCCATAGTGCTTAGAGGCATTTGAGCCATTTGAAATATTGTGAACAATAAAAGATGAGTGGTCCCATGCCCTAAGGTACAGTCCTTCCACTTAGTTCTTTGGGCTCTTTATGATACGTCGAGGTAATACTGGTATCAAAATTGTTTCTGCCATTTGAGTTTTAACCTAAGTTTGACTACTCCTGTATACCTATGGAGTGAGCATAAGCTGCTTCCCATGATCTCAACATCAAATCGGGCTAATCATATGATTTTTGGGTGACGCTGCTTGACTAGAGTTTGCGCTAATAGCGAAACGTGAATATTGCAATTATTCACCTTGTGTTATATACGTTTATGCAAGTTTTGTTTTAGTAACAGCTGTGGTGCAATGTTGTCATTGCTGCGGATTGAAAGAGAAGTTTGTTAAAGAAGGACTAGTGATGTTTCATAGATATGTACAACAAATGTGTAACTGTAAATAGCATCGTGTTGTACGACAATTTCTGCAATGTTATGGATATGTGCTTACGAGACACGTGCTAGATAAATTTAGAAGCGTATTTGCGTAAATTACCAGTAAGTGTTTACGTACTGGTGCTGCGGATAAAATCTGTATGTGACACTCTAATTAATTTCCTCCAATTTATGCATGTTCTCAAATTCACGTGTGTATCTGAGTATTTCCGCATCAGACAGTTTCCTATACAGCGCCATTGTAACGCAGTTATTTAGAAACGATTCAGCAAAATGAATCAGTGCAACAGAAAACGTAAAATAAATTGTTGGCTGTCACTTTTTTATTACTCCAGAACTGGAGCACATATCTTGTATATTTTTTATTTTTTGTGCGTTGTACATGGTTTCACTTTTCTGATGATATGGCGTAAATATAGATATTATACTTGTCTATAAAAGGCAGAACTGAAAAAAAGAAAAATTAAAAATAAAAGTGGATAAGCGGGCCGTGCAAACGGCAAACCGTACTTGCGGTATGAATTTCATAGCTCCAAATGCTACAAACTATCTAACGCGGAGCTCAGAGTGAAAACAAACGGAAACTCTCTTTGCCGTAACAAGTATCCTAATTACCTTGGTGTGACCGTTGACAGACACAGTTCATGCAGAAAACGTCTTGAATGTACTGCTGCCAAGATAAAATCTCTTAAAAATATTACTCAAAAATTGTGTGGAATGACAGGGGGACCTTCAGCAGATACCTCGCCGACATCACCCACGCTTGCCTTCTCAGCAGCCGAGTATTGTGCCCCGCTGTGGCTAAACAGCTGCCACACCAATTTGATCGACGTCCAGTTGAACCACACTATGCGGTTAATAACTGGGACAACCCGACCAACACCAATTTACTGGCTTCCTATGCTGAGCAACACCTGTCCACCCGCAATCCGCAGAAGCGAGGCCTTGCTTGGGGAATACCACAAGCTACAGGAGATCCTGGAATTATCCATACGGGAAGACATACCAAGTCTACGAAGAAATAGACTCCATTCAAGAAACCTACTATTTCGGCAAGTAGAACAGCTAGGTGCTAGCAATACCGGGGTGAGAGACCTGTGGGACCAAAGCTGTCAACTTACTGAAAAACTTGAAGAGCGTGAGTAGTTCCGAAAGTATGGCTCTGGTACTGCTGACACAGAACTCGACATGGAGCTGTCCGTCAAACTGAACAGATCTCGCACTTTACATGGTCAATGCGCAGATTTTTTTTCCAAATGGGGTGCTACAGAGTCTCCGCTTTGAGACTATGGGGCTCCGAACCAGATAATGAAGCACGCCTCTTGCGTTTCTACCAGGGGAGTTGGAGCGACCTCATGAAAGCTGACACTGCTGTTATATGAATTAGGGACCTAGATATTGAAATTTAGTTAATTCTGTATATAGTTTTGTACTTTCATATTATTATTATTGTTATTGATAGTATTACCAGTGTCATGTAGCTGAAATTTTAAACTGCCCCCTCTATTTTCATTGTCGTTGTTAGCTGATGTATTAACTCGTATCCCGTCATCCTGTCACCTCTTATTGTCGGTGTTTTTCACATGTTCCTACTATCACCGATTCTGCGGAGAACGTCTTCATTATTTATTTTTACAGTGCATCTTAGGTTCAGAATTTTTCTGTAGCACAACATTTCAGACTCGTAGATTCTCTCCTGTTCCCGTTTTGGCACCAACCATGCTTCACAACCTCGCAATTCTGTGAAACCAGTCGACTTTTCTTAGTGAGGACTGCCTCGTTTGCCTACGCTATTCTGCTTTTTATGTCATCTTTGCTTCGTCCTTCAAGATTTATTTTTTATACAAAGTAGCAGAGTTTCGTTTCGTGACCACTAGGTTTGATGTTGAGTTTCCCGCTTTTCTCATTTCTGCTACTTCTCATTACTTTTTTTTCCGATTCACTCTGCACCCACTTTCTGCACTCGTTAGACAGACTATTCCATTCAACGTGCCCTGTTATACTTCTCCACTTTCGTTAAGGGCAGGAATGTCACCAGCGAATCTCATCATTGATATTATTTTGTCGTGAATTTTATTTTGAATCTTGAAACGTCAGTATGGTTTATTGAGTCTTGAATTGTCTCGTTAGTCTTGGGTGAATTTGTTCAAACGGATAATAATACGTTTTCACCGAGCGATGAACTTGCGTAGTACTTCTCTGTCATCGTGATACAGAAACGGAAAGGAAATGTGCACAAGTGATCATGTAAGGAATGTTAAAATTTCTGGATGTTTATCGGAAATATGGAGGGCTGTGGGACACAAATAACAATAATTACATGAAGAAGAATGGGTTGAAAAATAGTTGTGGAATATTACTTGTAGGGCTAAATGAAACTGGATTGAACATTCCTTCTGGGTAACATCTGAGAAAGAAAAGAACATTGAGGGTGCAGACAGAAACGAATTAAACAAAGTGGAGAAATTCTGGGAAAGTGGCGAGAGAGCTGAAAACGTGTGTAATCGCAAGTTCATTTGGTTCAACGAAGCGGATTCGGAACGAGCCGAAAGAATCACTCGTTTCAGAAGCACATGAATTTGTTTGTTCGCCATTATAAACGAGAAGTGAAGCTTGCACTCTACTAGCTACTACCTACTCGCATAAAACAACAGCTCAATGTGACAAGCTAGTAACGGTTACCTGAAGTGGCGACCACTCGCTCCGAGTAGTAGCAGCGACAAAAATGGTTCCGTGTGACAGAGCCTTAAATGTCAATAGTTCTCAAAGCGAAGATGACAGCGGACGAGACTGCTCAGTCTTTGGCTCGCATTCGAAACCTCACTACAGTGCCATGTACAGTTTTTGTATCGCTCTCTCGTTAACTCTTAGGCAACCTAACGAAGAATCGTCTCTGGCGGGCTGCTTGAATTTGCGACCACAGTGGCCAGATAAGCTTACTTCGACGCTAATTAATTCCGAAACCAACCAAAGAATCGATCTTTTTTCTGAACAGTTATTTCTTAACACACCATACCCTTCAACAGCCTTGCAAGCTTTTCAGACTGTTTCTGACCACTCTGTACAATAGCTGTGCTCCAAAAAATATTGCTGTCAAGTGCAGTGTGCCAATTATTTTCGCGCCCTACGTTCGTGGAGCACAGACAGAGATTTGGAGACCTGGCACTATTTTGTAATGAAATATAGCTATTAGGTTTAAAGTAGTAAAAATATTTGAAAATACAAATGGTTTTGTCTACATCCACCAGACAAGTTATTCAGAGTTTCGAAACTGTTAGATCTGATTACAGTAGAAAACTTTATTATTTGTTGTATACGATTAATTGTGATGTCTACATTAAAGTTTATAAACAACACTTTTTTCAGTGTATTCCGCTACTGAAATTGTGTTGAAATTTGTTAGAAAAATGTTGGAAGATTATTAAGGAAAATCTCTAGAATATTCGTAAACAAGCATGACTAGTAAAATAATTTTGCAGCGATTAAAAACAAATTTAACCAAACACAGGAAACGAACAGTTCAAGTTATATATATATATATATATATATATATATATATATATATATATATATATATATATATATATTGTCTGTTCATTTTGTGAAGATACAAGGAAAGTCTATGATCAATAAGAAAAGCTACATATAAGTCAAAATACATTAATAATACGTCGGCTACAATACCTGTGGAATATCTTTCGAACAGCGAAGTAAGAGAATCACCGTACGTTTCCATAGCTACAATAAACTCAATACGATGGCAAATGTCTTCAATGGAAAGAAGGGTTCCACTACCATTAGCTTAAGGGTACGAGAGAGTAAGAGAAACCTATAATGTTGGTTGAAGAGCATTGGTCACAAATATAGCTATGAAGAAAGTTTACAGAAAATTATATTTAAATATTGACCCCTGTGAAACAGCTTAGTGAGCACGGGGAAAGGGTTTTCAGCAGCTCCCACCGAATTTCACCGATTACTGACAGAGAACTACGATGGACCCAATTACAAACTAGAACTTAACATTACAAGAGATATAATAAATGCAAGAGGAAAAGTATTAGGTTTAAAATGCGCAGAAAAGAGCCAGCCATGGATATCAAATTAGGTACTGGAACTAATAAAGAAACAACGAAACAGAAAAAAGTTGAAAGTAAACAAAGGATAATATAGGTCACTGAGAAATGAAATTAAACATAAATGTAGGAAAGGTAAAAATGGATGAAAGGTATAGTAAAAACAAGTCAAATCAGGATAGCATATGTGCTTCACACAGGTCAATGATTAGTTGCGTAACGGAGCACTGGAGATAGAGAATAGAGGTTAGAGTGGTAAAAGGAAGCAAAAAATTAGACAAGAATATGGAAGCAATACTTGCATAATAAGTCTTATAACAGAGACGTCCAAACTGCAAGGATCATTTTACGGAAGAACGGAAAAGAAAATTTAAAGTAGGACAGAAACAGTTTGGATTCAGCAGATCTACGAGCATCTGACAATAATTTTTAACACCGCATCTAAAAATAGTGCTGATTTACATAAAAAACAGGAAATCGTCGTTGCACTCGTGGTGGGGGTGGCGGGAGGTACGAATCGGAGGGCCTGCCCTACGTGTGAGTATGTAGTTTAACTTACTGACGATAAAGAATGCTTAAATGACCAGACAGTTGTTGTTGTTGTTGTTGTCTTCAGTCCTGAGACTGGTTTGATGAAGCTCTCCACGCTACTCTGTCCTGTGCAAGCTTCTTCATCTCGCAGTACCTACTGCAACCTACATCCTTCTGAATCTGCTTAGTGTATTCATCTCTTGGTCTCCCTCTACAATTTTTACCCTCCACGCTGCCCTCCAATGCTAAATTTGTGATCCCTTGATGCCTCAGGACATGTCCTACCAAGCGATCCCTTCTTCTAGTCAAATTGTGCCAGAAACTTCTCTTCTCCCCAATCCTATTCAATACCTCCTCATTAGTTTCGTGATCTATCCACCTTATCTTCATCATTCTTCTGTAGCACCACATTTCGAAATCTTCTATTCTCTACTTGTCCAAACTAGTTATAGTCCATGTTTCACTTCCATACATGGCTACACTCTATACAAATACTTTCAGAAACGACTTCCTGATACATAAATCTATATTCGATGTTAACAAATTTCTCTTCTTCAGAATCGCTTTCCTTGCCATTGCCAGTCTACATTTTATATCCTCTCTACTTTGAACATCATCAGTTATTTTACTTCCTAAATAGCAAAACTCCTTTACTACTTTAAGCGTCTCATTTCCTAATCTAATTCCCTCAGCATTACTCAATTTAATTTGACTACATTCCATTATCCTCGTTTTGCTTTTGTTGGTGTTCATCTTATATCCTCCTTTCAAGACACTGTCCATTCCGTTGAACTGCTCTTCCAGGTCCTTTTCTGTCTCTGACAGAATTACAATGTCATCGGCGAACATTAAAGTTTTTACTTCTTCTCCATGAATTTTAATACCTACTCCGAATTTTTCTTTTGTTTCCTTTACTGCTTGCTCAATATACAGATTGAATAACATCGGGGAGAGGCTACAACCCTGTCTCACTCCTTGCCCAACCACTGCTTTCCTTTCATGCCCCTCGACTCTTATGACAGCCATCTGGTTTCTGTACATATTGTAAATAGCCTTCCGCTCCCTGTATTTTACCCCTGCCACCTTCAGAATTTGAAAGAGAGTATCCCAGTCAACATTGTCAAAACCTTTTTCCAAGTCTACAAATGGTAGAAATGTAGGCTTGCCTTTTCTTAATCTTTCTTCTAAGATAAGTCGTAAGGTCAGTATTGTCTCACGGGTTCCATAACTGGAAAACTAAATTGCGCCTACGTTGGGGACAGTCACACACTGGTAATACAAGACAGAAGAAAATATTAACTATTCTCTTTCCACGCTTAGAAAGTGTAGTATGGACCTAAAGGTAATCCATTCTCCTTATGGGAAGCAGTTCACTGTATTCTGCACTGACGGAATGATACGACAGGCCAAAATCAGGTATACTATTCGGTAGCACTGCTTATTTTCGCTTCTGATCCCTAATTTGTACATTGAAGTGACAATGAGAGTTTGCCTGATTACATACTGTTGCAGCTTTTTCAAATATTACTTCATTGTAGATAACTGCATCTACAAAATGACTGACCCTCCTGTTAACATTGTCTTTTATGTCATCATTAAGGATTTTAATTTATTTCTTCAGGGTATGACTAATTCACTGTTAATTCTGCCAATGATTCTCTACCCAACGTAACATGCTGGTTCTTTCTTACGAAGAAATTATCAGCTCAGTTGTAGATATTACTTGATACCACATATGATCGTACTTCCATTAACTATCCTTGCTGTGGTTGTGACTCAAAATACTGCGTCAGTCTGACTGCATCTGCCTCGATGCACGTTTCTTAGGGGACCGTACCAGAAAAGCACGAGTTCTGTTTCGAACAGCCAGTGTCTCGGGAAACCATTTTAGCTGAAGCTGAAGAAGCAAGGACTGAAATAAGACAAAGGTTAATGAGTGGAATTAAAATTCAAGATCAATGGTTATCGACGATAAGATTCACTGAGGACGGTGCTATCCTCAGTGAAGATGAAGAAGAATTAGAGGATCTGTTGAATGGAATTGAAAGAAATATAGAATATGTGTTGAGAATAACCCGAAGAAAAACTAAAGTAATAAGAAGAAGCGGGAATGAGAATAGCGAGAAACCTAATATGAAACTGGTGATCACGAACTAGTTGAAGTTAAGGAATTTTGCGCCTACAAAGGAAAATAACCCGTGATAGACGTAGCAGGAGGGACATAAACAGCAGACTAGAATAGACATTAAGTTCATTCCTGGACCTGGACAAGACAGATTTACTTTTCTTTCTTTTTTCTTTGGTCACCAGTCTTCTGACTGCTTTGATGCGGCCCGCCACGAATTCCTCTCCTGCGCCAACCTCTTCATCTCAGAGTAGCACTTTCAACCTACGTCCTCAATTATTTACTGGATGTATTCCGATCTCTGCCTCTACAGTATTTACCCTCTACAGCTATCTAGTACAATGGAAGTCATTCCCTGATGTCTTAGCAGATGTCGTATCATCCTGTCCCTTCTTCTCGTCAGTATTTTCCAAATATCCCTTTTCTCTTCGATTCTGTTAGAAGCTCCTCATTTCTTACCTTATAGCCGGGATAGTTCCTTTGAAAAGGCATGGCCGACTTCCTTTCCCATCCTTCCCTAAACCAATGAGACCGATTACCTCGCTGTTTGGTCTCTTCCCCCAAACAACCCAACCGTTTACCTTATTAGTCCGCCTGAATTTCAACATTCGTCTGCAGCACCACATCACAAATGCTTCGGTTCTCTTCTGTTCCGGTTTTCCCACAGTCCATGTTTCACTACTACACTATGCTGTGCTGAACACAAACATTCTCTGAAATTTCTTCCTCAAAATAAAGGCTTAAGTTGTACACTTATCTTGGCCAGAAATTTCCTTTTCTTCAGTGCTCATCTGCTTTTGATGTCCTCCTTGCTCCGTTCGTCATTGCTTATTTTGTACTTATTGTATATGAATGGTCTCTCCCTATAACTTACCCTATTTTCACAGAATTTTAAACATCTTGCACTATTTTACATTTACATTCCCTTGAGCGTTGTAAGGTGATATCCCTTATCTGATTCTTGGATGCTGACTGGGTCTGACGGCTGTCTTTTACTGGTATCTGACCTTATTAATAGAACCAGGACAACCATTTTAACTGGAAGGGAAGTTCAGATGGTTGTTGAAAATCTACTTAAACTAATTTGGCTACCTCAATAACCTTATCTTGGTTCTTGCTCATGATTAAATTGTACTGTTCTTGGAATTAGTAGTTTAATCTGTTAATCAGCGTTTTTAGGGTTTGTTCTACGTTATTCACAAGTGCTTGCTTAGGCAGTTATTTGCTGCACAGTGTCCGGTCGTGTTAATTGATCTGTTGGTGATTCTAAGCATCTTTCTGTGTCACGGTGCTTATGTTGCGAGCATTCTGCTGCTTCCTGAGGGGTCAACTACTGTTTCTGCAGTCTATGTCTGCAACTCGCCCGGCTTGACAGGGGTGAACGTACTGGCGGCACGATATTACTCGATCGTATTTATGATTCGCCGCTGCCATTAACCTACGTGAAGCAGTTCTACGGCACGGTAACTGCTCTTTCAGTTAAGTTTTGTTTTTCCTTGTTCGCTTGGGCCTAAATGTTTTCGGAGTTCGCGGATTTTTGTCTTTTGTCCTGGATGCCTTTTGTGTCACGCCCTACCTGTATCAAGTTTTCCCCAGTCAGCTGGGCCATTTTCTTACCTTAAATTTGTCAGCTCTCTGAAAAGATCGTGTTAATTTTTTATTTGTAATTTAAAAACCATTTTGTCAGCTTGGAGATTAAATCTGTTTAAACATTTTTACCTGCTACTAAATTTCTGCTAGTCGTTTTTACATTTGACCTTGAAAGTTTTTGCGCTAAATTTGTCAGGACGGCTTTAAATCTTGGGTCTGTCATTTGAAACTCCTAAAATTTTCTTTCGTTTTGTTTTACTATTATTGCCTTTTCCTAAAAATAAAATTGTTTAATTAATATGAATCACTTGGCAAATAATGAATGTCATAACCTGAAGCCTAGCCCTTTCATGAATTCTTGTAAACTGGTTAGCTAGTGTGTAGTTGGTAACCCAGAGTGTTGTTATTTATTTATTGGTAAGGGGTGAGAGAGAACTGTTTTCCCTTCTCGACATCATTCATTGTTTGAAATCTGGATTGTCTACATCATTATTTTCTTTTTCCCAAATTTGGCAGTATTTGTTACAAGAAAACAGAGGGGGATGGAGCAGAGGGGTCGCATTGGCCTGGCCTATTTAAAACGGGTGCAGCTGGAGCAGGAGCGCAAGTTACGGCATAAGCCGACTGAGGGCGTCGTTGAGAAATTGATAGCAAGATTGTGCACATTGTTGGCAGTCCTGTTCATATTTCCCCTGACATCATTGACGAGGTAGCTGCCGGAATTTCTACTTTTTCATCCGCTTTGGGTGAATTAAATCGCAAAATTCAGTTTCTCGAGGTCAGCGAACCCACTTGTAAACAGATACGTAGGGTTCAGGCTCAACTCTGCCATTGGGATAAAAGAGTCACAGATTTTGAGCATCTTTAGCTTAGTAGGTAACAAGATGTGGTTAACCAATCGTTCAGTTAGGAGGAGGAATTATGGTTTATCGCAAGCACAATGGGTTTAGACTGGGAGGCGAGCGGTACAGAGAAAGGTAGCCCCACTGAGAGTCGGTTCGATCAGACTATCGAAGACATAAATTTTCAGGTTGTGATCAGTCCCAGACTTATCTGATAAGTTACCAAATCCGATTACGCATTTGGTTCAGGGTATTTCGGGACTATCCGTCGGTGAGTTAGCCCAGATTGTGATGATGTTGTGGTTGATTGTTCGTTTTGAACTCCACGCCGGTGCTTTACAAATTTCAGATATTGTTATACTTCGTTTCTTATATCCCTTGACTGGGTTTGTTGAGTGGCCAGGACACCTTGAATGACTGGATGGAGCGTATAATACAAGGTGCCCCACTCAAACCTCCCTGATTTCAAGGACCCAGGAGAGAAAATCCACAGTAAATACGACAATTAAAAATGCCCCATATTGTAGAGCATCTGAAAGAATTTATATTCTTGCCTCAGAAGTGGCAAGAATCATCACCAGAGTGCAGCATGGTCGCATGAAGTGAAAATGGCGACTCCAGAGCAGCGCCAGCAAGCGGTAGTGTGGTTTAATGAAACAAAACTGCCGATTACTGTACAAAGAAATTGTCGTCGTGTGGTTGAATGTGATCCACCTGATGTGAAAACAATTAAGGAACAGTGTAGGAAGTTTCTGGCAACAGGTAGTGTTCTGAAACATTCTGGCGGTGCAAGTGACGGAGTTTCAGAAGAGGCAATGGAGGTCATCAGACAAACGTTTCTCAGAAGCCCACGTAAGTCAATTCGTCATGCATCTAGGCAACGTGATGTACCTAGATCAACATTGCATCATGACGTTCACCAGCGTACTCGTACGTGTGCTTACAAAGTGCAAATTCTGCAACATCTGACGCCGAATACAACAAACCACGCCGACAAAAATTTGCTGCAACGTATTGATATTGATGCCAGCTTCCTGGAAAGATGTTTCTTCTCAGATGAGGCAACCTTTCATCTATCAGGAAGGGTTGATAGGCATAATGTTCGGATTTAAGGTTCCCAAAATCCGCACGTTGTCATTGAACATGTTCGTTATAGCCCTAAATTAAATTTTGGCTGATGCAGGACAAAATTGTTGGACCGTTCTTCTTTGCGGAATAAACAGTGAATTTGTCAGTGTATCTGGACATGTTGGAGCAGTTTGTGTACCCTCAGATACAGAACTTGTAACCCAACATCATTTTTCAACAAAATGGACCTGAACAGGCTGTTCGCAAGTTCCTGGATAGGAAATTTCCCAGTCGTTGGATCGGACGAGGAGGACCCATTACCCAGCTACCACGTTCACTCGACATTACGCCGCTTGATTTCTTCATTTGGGGATTCGTGAAGGACCACGTGTATGCGACCAAAGTGGACGATATTCCTACATTCTGACATCGTATCGCTAATGCGATTGAAACAATAACAAAGGAAATGTTGCAAAGAGCTTGACAAGAAATTGAATACAATCTCGATATTCTTCGTGTTACAAGTGTGTCACACGTGGAGGTGTATTGATGACAAATAAAGAAATTCTTTGAGATGCTCTACAATGTGGTGCAGAATGAATTGGAGCATGAACATCATTGGCGAGTACTAACACCTACCGAGACCTTGGTCTAGTATACCGTGCACGTTCGCAAAGCTGTCTTTGCTTTACAGATGGGAGTCATGGGACATGATAGTGTTTTATTCGTTTTACAGAGAACGAACCCGGAAGATCATTTGCGGATTACATTTGTGTGGAAGGTGGTCACCTTTCTTGAGGTGGACGAATTGGTTTCCTCTATGGAGGTTTTTAGGTTCGCTGACGAGTAGCGTGACCGACGCGAAGGGCTAGAATCCGAGCTTTAAATCCGAGTTAATAAGAGCCGCGATCCACACCCAAATTCTTTGAGACGCCGGGGGTGCTTCCGATGAGGGGAGAGGATCTTTTTGTGCGCAAGTGTCCCGTCCAGAGAGGTCCAGCTCAGTCAAGAACCTCTTTGTCACCTTTTGGATTCGGGGAGTCTCGTAACCTTATGGGACTGTGATTGGTATATGGTATGTGATGGTTTATGTAAAATGCCTACCTAGTGCCCTATTTTTCAGAGATGTTGGGTGGTAATGGGAAAGGTTGCCTCTGACAGGTGAGGTGCGAGGGAATGTTGTTAACTATTTGTTTGTAACCTTGATTCTAGGTTTTCACTGTATTCGGCGGACTGGTTTGGTGCTGGATTTTGGTAACAATACCTTCTTATTTCAGCTCCATCCTTAAGAGAAGATAGCCCTTTGTTCTTGTCGTACTCTTTACAAAGTCAGTTCGCTTAACCAATTTCATTCTGAGATCAAAGAGAGTCATCTGTGGGAGGTTGGATCTAAGCAGCAACTGAATTACCCTGGCATTCTCACTAATCAGTTGGGGGTAATGGAAAGAACCAGTACAACATTAGTTTAACTGATGTTCCAGTGCGACAAGCTCCTTATCGATTTCCCCCCCCCCCCCCATCCATCCCGTCCCGAAGATGAGGTTATTGCATCAAAATGTCAATCACATTCTTAGGGATGGGCTTATTAGGCCCTCCACATCACCTTACGCTTCCCCCATATTTCTGGCCACTCAGGGGAAAGGCAAGGATTACAGGCCGCTTGTTGATTACAGGGCACTTAATCGAAAGGTTTTTCTGGAGTCTGTGCCACTTCATGGCCTGCGCAATTGTTTGCCTTGGTTTTCTGGGGCTTATTACTTCACGGTGCTTGATCTTAAGCATGCCTATTTCCAGATAACGTCGATCGAGTAATCTCACTATGTTAATGCATTTTGCACTTATCGGAACCTATGTGAGTTCAACCGGGTGCCCTTTGCCTTATCTACCGAGGCCGCTTTGCTGTCCCACCTGTAGGATCATGTTCTGGCCGACCTTAACTTTATCAGCGTATATAGCTACCTTGATGATGTTTTTGTATATAGACATTTCAATAACATTTGTGCCGAGGAAGTGCTGCTACAGCTTTGAGCAGCGGGATTAACCGTTAGGCCGTTTAAGGTTACATTGGACAAGCAGCAAATTTCTTTCTTTGATCACCATGTGTCAGGCGAAGAGATTAGAACTGATCTTACCCCGGTCTTACTACGTTTCACTCGCCCGAGGGATAAGAAACGGGTAGTTAAATTTATCGGCATGGGCAATTATTTTAGGAAGCTTGTTCCTAATTTTGATCAGTTTGCTGCCCCTCTTAATAATTTGCGTGAAAAGGGAGAGACATTTGTTTAAGGGGAGAGCCATCAGGTTGCTTCTGAGGCTATTAAAACCACCTTGAGTAATCACTCAGTCTTGGCTGTAACGAACTTGGAGAAAGGCTTCATTGTCCAGACTGATGCGTTTAATGCTGGCTCTTGCAGGGATGTTCCAGGGAGTTTAGCAGCTGATGAATTAAAGTATTCCGTTTACGAGTGTGACGATTTGGCCGTTCTATTCATCTTTCAGAAATTTAAATTCTATCTCGACCACACGGAGTTTGATTTGGAGACGGGCAAGCAAGCCTTAAGCTGGGCTTTAGCGGGACCTAAAAGACCAGAAGGATGGCCAGATGGGCAGTATGGATATCCCAATTCCACATCAGAGTTTGGCACATTGAAGAGTCTGACAATCAGGTGGCCTCCGCACTTCTACATCTTGATCTACATACATACTGCGCAATCCACCATACGGTGCATGGCGGAGGGTACCTAGTACCACAACTAGCATCTTCTCTCCCTGTTCCACTCCCAAACAGAACGACGGAAAAATGACTGACTTTATGCCTCTCTACAAGCCCTAATCTTTCTTATCTTATCTTTGTGGTTTTTCCGCGAAATGTAAGTTGACGGGAGTAAAATTGTACTGCAGTCAGCCTTAAATGCTAGTTATCCAAATTTCCTCAGTAGCGATTCACGAAAAGAACGCCTCCTTTCCTCTAGAGACTCTCACCCGAGTTCCTGAAGCATTTTCGTAACACTCACGTGATGATCAAACCTACCAGTAAGAAATCTAGCAGCCCGCCTCTGAATTGCTTCTATGTCATCCCTTAATCCGATCTGATAGGGATCCCAAACGCTCGATCAGTACTCAAGAATAGGTCGTATTAGTGTTTTATAAGCGGTCTCCTTTACAGATGAACCACATCTTCCCAAAATTCTACCAATGAACCAAACACGACTATCCGCCTTCCCTCACAACTGCCATTACATGCTTGTCCCACTTCATATCGCTGTGCAATGATACGCCCAAACATTTCGACGTGACTGTGTCAAGCGCTACACTACTAATAGAGTATTAAAACATTACAGGATTCTTTTTCCTATTCATTTGCATTAATTTACACTTATCTATATTTAGAGTTAGCTGCCATTCTTTACACCAATCACAAATCCTTTCCAAGTCATCTTGTATCCTCCTACAGTCACTCGACGACGACGACATCTACCCGTACACCACAGCATCATCAGCAAACAGCCGTACATTGCTATCCACCCTATCCAAAAGATCATTTATGTAGATAGAAAACAACAGCGGACCCACCACACTTCCCTGGGGCACTACAGAAAATACCCTCTCCTCCGATGAACACTCACCATCGAGGACAAAGTACTGGGTTCTATTACTTAAGAAGTCTTCGAGCCACTCACATACTTGGGAACCAATCCCAAATACTCCTACCTTAGTTAGGAGTTTGCAGTGGGGCATCAAGTCAAACGCTTTCCCGAAGTCAAGGAATATGGCATCCGTCTGATACCCTTCATCCATGGTAAGCAAGATATCATGTGAAAAACTGCGTTTCGCAGGAGCGGTGCTTTGTAAAGCCGTGCTGATGCATGGACAGCAACTTCTCTGTGACAAGGAAATTCATTATATTCGAACTGAGAATATGTTCGAGAATCCTGCAACAAACCGATGTTAAGAATATTGGTCTGTAATTTTGAGGATCCGTCCTTCTACCATTTTTATATACAGGCGTCACCTGCGCCTTTTTTTCAGTCGCTTGGGACTTTACGTTGGGCGAGAGATTCGCGATAAATGTAAGCTAAGTAAGGAGCCAATGCAGTAGAGTACTCTCTGTAAAACCGAATTGGAATCCTGTCAGGACCAGGCGATTTATTTATTTTCAACCCTTTAGTCGCTTGTTCGAGGAAGGTGCCGAAGGAGGAGGAGGGTGTCACTCCTCGTCCGTGAATCCTTTTTATAGCGGCACGACCGAGAAACCGGAGCTTTTTACCGATTTACCGACCTTCAGTCTAAACAGGGCCAGGAGCCCTTTTGGGACCCATTAGAGAACGTTTGCTGGCTGGGGAACGGATACTCGGTTATCTGTTGAAGTAGGGCATATTACAAGAGGTCGGGAAATCTACTAATATGTTTGCCTGTGGAGCTTGTTCCTTCCACTTTTAATACTTTCATGATTCCTTGCTTTTGGGGGTGGGGGGAATCTGTGGCTTCACACGACCATCGCTAAGGTGCGACAACACGTGACCAGACCATCATATAAGGATATCCGTCGATACGAGCTATGTAAGATGGGAAATCACAGTTCTAACGAGAGCAATACACCATGTATAATTTTTTTATTGTTTATTTTGGGTCTCTTTCTGGCACAGAGGATACAGGGAGGGAGGGGGGGGGGGGTCGTTATGTTTTGATTGCGGTAGATGCCTTTTCCCATTTCGTTTGTCTTGTCCCTAGTAGGAGTGTTACTGTGTCGCTTGCCATCTACAATCCACCAATCAGGCCTGCTAAAGGCGTGGTGAGTGACAACGCCCCAGCCTTTCTTTTGAAGGAGTTTAAGCACATTTGCTGTGATAACGCCATCAAGCATGTCAGTACTACCCCCTGTTATCGTGAGCCTTTGCCGAAAGGTTGAACGGAAATCTCAACGCTGATCGTAACATCTGGCATACCATGTATCAAACCAAGTGGGACAGCTCACTCCCTCTGATTAATTTCCCTTTTAATTCTGCTCAACACGAAGCGGTGAAGGCTTCTGTGGCCTCCTTAATGTTTGTTTATTACCTTAATTCCCCTCTAGCCGACTTGCGGAGCATCAATGATATTTTGCCTCGGGATATAACACGTGAGATCGTCAAACGGAACTGGAACAAGGCTAGACGCAATATAGAACTTGCCCATTGCTGCCAAATGAGGCTTTCCAATCATGGGAGGCAGTCATTTCATGCCAAAGTTGTAGATAATGTTCTTGTTCGTAATTTCAGTGCCACTGGCGACAGGGATGCGGCTATTTCTAGGAAGCTCGCTTCGCGTTTTCCAAGGCGTTGCCAAATCCTTAAGATCCTGAGGCCAGTTAAGCTTTTGGTCTGCAATCCTGCCACTGGTAAAACCTAGAGAATGTACGGTCTCAAGGAAGAGAGTGGCTCCCTTGCCTTCACTTACCACCCATGTAATTGGGAATTAAAGGGGGATGGAGTTCTGGTTTCACTGGGGAACATAAAATCGACGAATAATTAACAAAATAATTTTACAGTGCCTCCTAATACGTGACATCTCTGGGCTCTGGATCCCGCCTGAGTTTGAATGCAATTATTCCTAACTCAAGGACCTTTTACGATACGTTAAACAAAACTTATTCTCTCGACCGGAATTGGCTTCGGCTGTCATCTTCACGAACGATCTAGACAAAAGCAAGCACAAGTGTATTTCTGCCAACTTAAGAGCGCTTCCGTGTCGAATGTCGCAACAAATCACAAAGGAAGTCGACTCTATCTTTTACAGTCAAGATTCACTAACCCAGTGGTAGCAGAAGGCACTGCTTCCATGTGGGTTGTGATGCCGTCTTTGGTCCCCATGATCACATTGCTGTCTTCTACTCACACAATGTGCTTTGTAACTTATTGCGCCATATTTCGGATACCAATTTGACGTGTTAAACATTTCACTACTTAATTTCCTTTCAAACTGTCAAATTCTCAGAGACGAGAAAAAGCATCAAAAACAAAACTTGTTAATTAGACACTATAATCATATTAGAAAGGTGTAAAATGAGTAAAGATTCCATAGTGCTTATAGCCATATTGCTGTCACTAAGGTTTTCGTTAAAATAGTGTGTCATTAAGGCGGTGTTGTACCACGGTATCTGATGAGCCACGTGTGTCTTTGACCTACACGGACTGAGTCACCAATAATGTGCATTGCAAATATTGCAGAAATGGAAAGGAGCTATTGATGAGCGTATTCATAGAATGGATGCGTAGTCAGGAACACGCATTGTTAGTGAATACAGAGTACATACATAGATTGGAATGATAGTTAGGAAGTATATTTTTTTATTGAAACACACACTTTTTGAATGAAACAATACCTATTGACATTAAGAAACTAAAAATAGGGTAAATTAGAATGTCAGTGGTGTTTCTTGCAGGATCTAACGAGAGTTGTTTAGGAGATATCATATTTTGAAAAGTTCCAAATCAAATAGTTCAAATGGCTCCGAGCATTATGGGACTTAACTTCTGAGGTCATCAGTCCCCTAGAACTCAGAACTACTTAAACCTAACTAACCTAAGGACATCACACACATCCATGCCCGAGGCAGGATTCGAACCTGCGACCGTAGCGGTCGCGCGGTTCCCGACTGTAGTGCCTAGAACCGCACGGCCACCCGGGCCGGCTTGAAAAGTTCCCACTCTGACAGTTGTACAATAACTGTGGTAGCACGTACTAAAGAACAGCGTATGTGCATACACGTGTTTTGTGGATTCTGAGCAGTAACAAGACAACTGACCACAACAGGTTGTGTTCAAAAGGACAACCGGCAGCGGCAATACACCCTTCCAGTCTGGTACGGAACGACTGCTGCACTGATTCTAGCATTTCAGCGGAGATGTCCGCGCAGGCTGCAGTAATACGTCGTTGCATATCAATGGGTGTAATTGGTATGTCCTTGTAGACAGCGTCTTTCAGTTTTCCTCACAGAAAAAAACTTTACAGACGTCAAATTCGGGTTTCAGGCCGGCCAAGGTACAGGTTCTCACCGACCAGTCAAACGATTTGGAGACTACTCGCAAAGACATGCTGTAGTAATTCGTGCATTAGGGGCTGGAAATCCATCATGATGGTACCACAGGTTTCTTCTAGTCTGCGGGGGAAAGTCTTCTTTCATCTGCGGAAGATGGTCTGCTAGGAGACGTGAGCGTGTTCAGTGTTCCGTCTATGAAAAAGGCGCTTATGAGCTGATGGTTCACTATCCCACACCACACGTTTACAGTCCATGGGCACTGATGTTCCACCTGACGAAGCCAACGGGGATTGTTAATAGACCAATAATACAGTTTCGGCCGTTTCCCTGGACATGATTGGTAAATTAGGCCTCCTCACTAAACAAGGGATATGATACATCTGGCGTGTCCTGTCTTAATGGCCTTGTACAGAGGTTAACACGATTTCCGTACTGTTTCCATTCAGCTCTTTATGGATTCAGCTGTTTATGGATAGAGGACGGGGATGCAACCAATGTTGATGGAAAATGTGTGGGAAATTCGCCTGACCCATGCCACTCACTCGTGCGATTGCTCGAGAATTAAAGTATGGGCCAACTGCAATAGCAGCATGAACATTAACTTATGAACTGCGTTAGCCCTACACACTCCATACATCATGAGCAAGTCGGCTGTTTCTGCATTGGTAAATCCCATAGTCCCCTCACGACCTGCTGCTTGTACTAGCAAGTAGAAGTGTGCTCAAGGAACACACAAGCGTACTGTAAGCAAACGTAACAACAGCGTGTTACTTGTTCATCTGCCGAAGGCAGAACGCGGAACTAGCTTTGTTTACACACTGACGGAGCCGAAGGCGTCCGACTATACTCGACAGTAGACGAATGTCTCTTCTGGCTTGGCACTGTACAGTAAGGTTATTGTTATAGTGCGGTATTGCTGCTGTGTAGCATGTGTTGAAATGGAAAGCGATAGCGAAAATATATCGAAGAGTACGGTCAGACGGAAAAGTTCCGATTATTGACGTAGTTCAGATCTGCCTAAAAGAAAAACGGAAAGATTTGCTAATACCGTTAGAAAGAGCTCTGGAGAGACCAGCAGCCGCTGTAGGAGAGAGTGTGAGGACGGTGCATAATGTCGTGAACAGCGTTAGGAAAGTCAGATGGACTGGACAGAAAATTGTGACACCAAGGAAGAAGAGACTGAGGAAGAAAACTAAGCGTTTCGAAGACTCTGATAAGTGTCTACTGACAAGTAATTTCTTGGAGTAACATGACATTAAAGCTTTACAATTGAATGAAGACTGACTGGTTTGATGCGGCCTGCCACGAATTCCTATCCTGTGCTAACCTCCTCCTCTCAGAGTAGAATTTGCAAAAATGATTCAAATGGCTTTGAGCACTATGGGACTTAACATCCATGGTCATCAGTAACCTAGAACTTAGAACTACTTAAACCTAACTAACCTAAGGACATCACACAACATCCAGTCATCACGTGGCAGAGAAAATCCCTGACCCCGCCGGGAACCAAACCGGGAACCTGTTCATTTTCAACATTCGTCTCTAGCACCACATCTCAAATGCTTCGATTCTCTCCTGTTCCGGTTTTCCCAGAGGCCATATTTCACTACCATACAATGCCGTACACCAGACATATTAAATGGGGTATATTGCCTGTCACCCACCCAATAAATCTTTTGAAGCAATGTAGTGCATTACCTGTCTCCTAGATTTTTCAGTATTATTTTATATCATCTTCTTTACTACATCCCATACTCTGAGCTGCCTGCACCAGAAGGTTTCCTGCCGTATTCCATCACTTACCTTTCTTCATTTGTGGTACAATACACCCTTCCTCCTTTCTTAACTAATGCACCATTCGCAGTGTTATTCACGTATCTTTCGTTATCCATTCATAAGCTCTACTTATCATGCCTATCATGTTATTTACTTCTGTGCTCATACAAAGTTGATGTCTGGTATGTATGAAGATTGAGATAATAATATAAACAAGTATCAGTCGGTACCTTCTTGACAGTGCGGTAAAAAACCTGTTCGTGGTTTATCCTAACCAACCTTACAACCTTATTTTTGCATATCTTTCAGCATATATTAAGTTACGTGTTGTTTTACCTCTTGATGTGTGTCATATCCTTACTTTTAGTACTTTTTTGTGTGTCTCAGCCATAATTTCAGTTTTTAAAGCTAGAGAAACATTACCTCTACGCTTCAAAAGATTGATAAGATAGTTGTAGAATGCAGGTCATACAGATTTTTTAACTGTTGACTACTACTGTTATCGTATCCGTCATCTTCATCCATGCTCCGATCTTCTCCGCCTAAGTCAGTCGTTATAATGTCGCCTTTAACGAGACATATATTTTACTCACCGAGTTTCGCTATTGACACCATTTGCTACGCCTCATCCTAGTGACTGATATCATTGCAATTATTCTCTAATTGCAACCTGACTTTCAAAGGATGCCATTTACAACACTTCTGGTCAGAAAGCTTATTTCTGGTGGTTGGCTGTAACGCCCGATCTGTAGGAGACGTGTAACAGGTACATCTCTCTGGTTTCTAGATCTGACTTAACATCTTCGAATCGTGTTGGAACTGTTGTGATCCTAGAGAAATATGGGTATGCTTTTCAGTACAGACCACAAAAATTTGGTTCCAAGGGATGCCTTTTATTACGTGCTGTACTTCTTTGTTAATGTTACACGTGAAGTACTACACAGTATGTCACTCGTGTAAGTCACTAGCCGTAACTCATGAAAGATACTGGAGTCAAACAAAGTCTACAGTTAAGTATTTAATACCAAATTTTCAGATACCTTTTAACATAAAATCTCATAAAGAGTAACACTGTAGGCCGGCCGCGGTGGTCTTGCGGTTCTAGGCGCTGCAGTCCGGAACCGCGGGACTGCTACGGTCGCAGGTTCGAATCCTGCCTCGGGCATGGATGTGTGTGATGTCCTTAGGTTAGTTAGGTTTAAGTAGTTCTAAGTTGTAGGGGACTGATGCCCACAGATGTTAAGTCCCATAGTGCTCAGAGCAATTTGAACCATTTTTTGAAGTAACACTGTTTCAAAAACTAGTTATTCAGTGACTTCCAATATGTGACCTCACTTGCATCCAACTCCTCCCCCCTCCCCCGCCGGCTGAGTCTAAATACAATTACTTCTTACACCTACGCTTTACGATACTTCGACCCAATTTTTGCACTCCTGGCCACAATTGGCTTCGGCTGTCGCCTGTGAGAAAGTACTGGGCAACAGCTAACACACATGTCTCTGCTATCACAAGCGAGCTTCTGTCTCAAGTTTTTCAACTAATCACAGCTACGTTTTACTAAACCAACGACAGATGATGACGATGTTGCCAGGTGAGTTGTGACTCTTGACGAAGACGCCACTGCTGTTTTATGTCCACGCAGGACTTGTAATTTGTTGTGCTGTATTAAGGATGACAATGTAATGTAAGTGAGTAGTTACTGAATATTTTAAAAAGTACTAGGAGTAAGGTCCCTGAACGACTCTTTCGACGAATTAGTTTAAAATAGCTTGGGTTTTTGCTTACACTGAAAGCAGTCGGATTAATTTAAAAAATTATTTTATTTGGCCAGTGTCCATCACCTCACTTTAGAGGCAGGATCTACTGTTTTATCTCTCTCAGCCTTCGTCCTTGAGTATCCAGCTTGCTTTTGCCTTCTGTTACCACTGACGATAGGCAACTGCTAATTTGCGTAACAACTGTTCAACCGCTTTTAAAAATTCAAAATGCTACGATAATTTCCTTGAAAAGAGCTATTCAAACTAGATACGAAATTTTTCAATTTCAAAAGTTCTCAATTAAAATTCTGTGTTGTGCATCGCTTGTCAAATTATTTTTACCGTACATTACTAGATACACAAGTGTGTCGTTCGGAAGTTTATAATTAAAAGTTTCACATAGCTTCACTGTTGTTTTCTGAGACTGACACGTTCATTATTCTAGACATATTTATGATACATATAGGATAATTTCCAGTAAAGTATAAGGAGGTCACATTAACATCACTATTCAATCATGTGACTCTCTTACAATCTGGGAAAGCGTTATATGCATTTAGATCATTATTTGGCAGATTTATATTCCACATTTCTTAGGAAAATTTCGTTTCACCCATTTTAAAGGTATACATTTTGTGGCTCAACCTGATCGAACAGGGAAGACTCCATTGGCTGATTATTTTTCCTTTTTCCCTGGAAAACAATTAATATGGAATGTGGCATATCAAATTCTGCAGAATTATATTAACTGGTAATATCTAACTCAAAATTTCTTTATCCACTTAATCCAGCAGTCTCTGTGGTTTGTGGTTCAAAGAATAGTAGGGGAGTTTTCGAGTTTTTTAGTCTTTCTTGTTGTAGATAAAATTTATAATTCGCTTCATATTTAATAACTGGTACACGAACTTCCATCTATTCCAAAGCAATGTTTTCTTCCTCAGAAACAGTGGTAGCACCTTCTCCACCAGCTTGATTATGGTCAGCCCATCTAAGAATGGCATCATTTGCACTAGAAACCCAAGTAAAAATTACAGTTTAACCTCCTTCCCAATCTACACTACTGGCACCTACAACGTGCTCACAAGAGGAAAGTTTCCAACCGATTTCTTATACAAACACAGCAGTTGACCGGCGTTGCCTGGTGAAACGTTGTTGTGTTGCCTCGTGTAAGGAGGAGAAATGCGTACCATCACGTTCCCGACCTTGATAAAGGTCAGATTGTAGCCTATCGCGATTGCGGCTTACCGTATCACGACATTGCTGCACGCGTTGGTCGAGATCCAATGAATGTTAGCAGAATATGGAATCGGTGGGTTCAGGAGGGTAATACGGAACGCCGTGCTGGATCCCAACGGCCTCGTATTACTAGCAGTCGAGGCGACAGGCATCTTATCGGCATGACTGTAACGGATCGTGCAGCCACGTCTCGGTCGTTGAGTCAAGAGATGGGGACATTTGCAAGATACCAACCATCTGCACGTTTCGACGACGTTTGCAGCAGCATGGACTATCAGCTCAGAGACCATGGCTGCGGTTACCCTTGACGCTGTATCACAGACAGGAGTGCCTGCAATGGTGCACTCAACGTCGAACCTCGGTCCACGAATGGCAAAACGTCAGTTTTTTCGGATGAATCGAGGTTCCGTTTACAGCATCATGATGTTCGTATCCCTGGTCGGCGACATCGCGGTGAACGCACATTGGAAGCGTGTATTCATCATCGCCATACTGGCGTATCACCCGGCGTGATGGTATGGGGTGCCATTCGTTACACGTCTCGGTCACCTCTTGTTCGCATTGACGGCACTTTGAACAGTGGATGTTACATTTCAGATGTGTTACGATCCGTGACTCTAACCATCATTCGATCCATGCGAAGTTTCACATTTCAGCAGGATAATGCACGACCGCATGTTGCAGGTCCTGTACGGGCCTTTCTGGATACAGAAAATGTTCGACTGCTACCCTGGCCAACACATTCTCCAGATCTCTCACCAATTGAAAACGTCTGGTCAATGGTGGCCGAGCAACTGGCCCGACACAATACGCCAATCACTACTCTTGATGAACTGTGGCATCGTGTTGAAGCTGCATGGGCAGCTGTACCTGTACACGCCATGTGAGCTCTGTTTGACTCAATGCCCAGGCGTATCAAGGCCGTTATTACGGCCAGAGTTTGTTGTTCTGGGTACTGATTTCTCATGATCTATGCACCCAACGTGCCTGAAAATGTAATCACGTGTCGGTTGTAGTATAATATACAGGGTGTTACAAAAAGGTACGGCCAAACTTTTAGGAAACATTCCTCACACACAAAGAAAGAAAATATTTTATGTGGACATGTCTCCGGAAACGCTTACTTTCCATCTTACAGCTCATTTTATTACTTCTTTTCAAATCTCATTAATCATGGAATGAAAACACACAGCAACAGAACGTACCAGCGTCACTTCAAACACTTTGTTACAGGAAATGTTCAAAATGTCCTCCGTTCACGAGGACACTTGCATCCACCCACCGTCGCATGGAATCCCTGATGCGCTGATGCAGCCCTGAAGAATGGCGTATTGTATCGCTGCCGTCCACAATAAGTGCACGAAAAGTCTCTACATTTGGTACCGGGGTTGCATAGACAAGAGCTTTGAAATGCCCCCATAAATGAAAGTCAAGAGGGTTGAGGTCAGGAGAGCGTGGAGACCATGGAATTGGTTCGCCTCTACCAATCCATCTGTCACCGAATCTACTGTTGAGAAGCGTACGAACATGTGCAGGAGCTCCATCGAGCATGAACCACATGTTGTGTCGTACTTGTAAAGGCACATGTTCTAGCAGCACAGGTAGAGTATCCCGTATGAAATCATTATAACGTGCTCCATTGACCGTAGGTGGAAGAACATGGGGCCCAATCAAGACATCACCAACAATGCCTGCTCAAACGATCACAGAAAATCTGTGTTGATGACGTGATTGTACAATTGCGTGCGGATTCTCGTCAGCCCACACATGTTGATTGTGAAAATTTACAATTTGATCACGTTGGAATGAAGCCGCACCCGTAAAGAGAACATTTGCACTGAAATGAGGATTGACACATTGTTGGATGAACCATTCGCAGAAGTGTACCCGTGGAGGCCAATCAGCTGCTGATAGTGCCTGTACATGGTACGGAAACAACTTGTTCTCCGATAGCACTCTCCATACAGCGACGTGGTCAAGGTTACCTTGTACAGCAGCAACTTCTCTGACGCTGACATTTCTAGGTCTTCCCCAGTCGCGAGTCATAGGCTGGAATGTTCCGTGCTCCCTAAGACGCCGATCAATTGCTTCGAACGTCTTCCTGTCGCAACACCTTCGTTCTGGAAATCTGTGTCGATAGAAACGTACCGCGCCACGGCTATTGCCCCGTGCTAATCCATACATCAAATGGGCATCTGGCAACTCCTCATTTGTAAACATTGCACTGACTGCAAAACCATGTTCGTGATGAACACTAACCTGTTGATGCTACGTACTGATGTGCTTGATGCTAGTACTTTAGAGCAATGAGTCGCATGTCAACACAAGCACCGAAGTCAACATTACCTTCCTTCAATTGGGCCAACTGGCGGTGAATCGAGGAAGTACAGTACATACTGACGAAACTAAAATGAGCTCTACCATGGAAATTAAGCGCTTCCGGACACATGTCCACATAACAACTTTTCTTTATTTGTGTGTGAGGAATGTTTCCTGAAAATTGGGCGTACCTTTTTGTAACACCCTGTATTTGCCCAATGAATACTCGTTTATCATCTGCGTTTCTTCTTGGTGTAGCGATGTTAATGGCCAGTAGTGTACTTCTTTGTAACCTTTCAGAAAATCCATTAGATAATTGTAATGAAGAATGTACTTTATTTTCCTTTCTTTTCATTTTCTCATTGTTATGAACATGTCCTTCGTTAGTTCATTCATTTTCTATAGACAGAGTTAATCGAATTACAGCCTAGAAGAAATAAATTGATGTTCCATTTTAGATAAAATATTTTTTCCTTTCTTTATTGTGATAACCTGAAACAGCTTAACTGCATAATTGTCTATTAATATTTTGTTGGATATTCCATTGTATGTTGGATAATCCGTACCACCGGCTCCAACAATACTCCCCCCTTCACCTACAAATTTTTTTAACGCTTTTACTCGTTTTTGTTTTACAGATCGTACAAAGACTGTCAATCTGTCATTCAGTTTTAGTTGTTACTCCATGAGGATTATATGTGTCAGTTGTTTTTTTTACATTTCAAAATAGATACATTTGTCCATTTGTGTTGTCACCTTTGTATAATCATAATATGATTTTAAAATCAGTTCTCGAGACCTGACTAATTCACCTGAAACAGGTACAGTTTTAACAGGTTGATTTCAATGTATAAATATTTTATTTCTCTATTTCATTTAAAGCAATGGATTAATGAACTGTGTTCGATATAAAATTTTTAATTCTTTGACATTAAATCCTTTTTTCTCTGTTTTAAAATCAGTTGGTAATAAGTCACTATTTACACTGGCGCCAAATAAAATAATTATCTAGATTTTTACATAATAATCAAAGCTGTAATTTAAAGTTTCATCATCTCTAAAAATTAAATCTCAGTTTATATTTGTCACATTCTTTTAGAAGATCACTTAATCGACTTAGTTATGGTGTTGAGTCTGTCTTTCAGAAATAATCTTTGAAATGTTTTTCTACTTCCTTTCTTTGTGAAGTAATTTGTTCCATCACTAATGTAAGTTTTAGTGAGATAATTATTGAAATGCATTAGAATACTTACATATGAGGGTTGGAATTTTAATAGTGGCAGTTATTTATCTACACCTTGTACAGGATAGATACGTGTTTCAAAGTTTTACTCATCTTCAAAGTAGCCACCAGAATTGTGTATAACCCGTTGCTAGCGATGTGGAAGTCGTATGATACTCTTAGCAGTACCAGTTGTGTTGTCAGTTCGAGCGGCGCGGTCTGTTGCCCAACGAAATTGTAGCAGTTCTGAAGCGAATGCTGTGTAGTGTTCCCTTCAGTTTAGAAATCGAGTTTAACTCACGAGGGCTTAAGTCAGAGGATTGCAGTAGGTGGTATAGCACTTAGCAGCCCTGTCAGTCAAACAAATCAGTAACAGCTTGCAGTGTACATATTTGAGGATTGTTCTGCAAAATGATGGTCAGGTCCTGCAGAAAGTGTCATCACTTCTGTCTCTAAGCTGGTCGTAGGTTGTGTTCCAAAAACGTTTTGCCGATATTTCCTCCAAATGAATCAAACAAAATCCTTTTATCTTTATTCTTACAATAACAGATCCAATATGAACCAGGATTATTAGATATATCTAAATTTATTATTCCAGGTCCATAGTCTCTAACATGTTTAGATAATTCATCAATCATGAATACACCACAAAAATATTATATTTTTAGTTGCTAAGCAAGTTTCTTAATATCGAAATCTCTAAGTGCACGAGGATACAAATGGATTATTTTTAGCAGTTTTTTTTAGTCCACTTATTTTCTTCTCCATCGATAAATTATATCTTTTTTTCTTGTTACTTCTTATCAGATTTTTCTTGTTCATTACTGCATTTGTAATACCTACAGATCCACCAACTAGTGAAACAATAGTTGCTAAGTATAGTAATGGGGCCAACAGTAATGGAAGAATTCCACTTCCATGTTTTATTAGTTCTGAACTTTCTTTCTTTTTTGTTGGGTATTCAGTAATTTTTTTCACAACTGGGATACCCGAAGTTAAGATTATATTACTCCTGTTTCCTTATGCCCTTTTCTTATTTTTACATCAACTAAAAAATTATCAGCAATATGAAACTGTACATTATTAAGTTAGATTTTAATTGAATTTGGTTTAATCTTGCTACAAAAGAGCAATTTATAATCAGTGCTGAAGTTATTCATTACATGCATACAAAATTTATAAGGATTAATATTTTTAGGTAGCACTGAAGTGACCTTATAAAAATTTGTATAATCCTCAACCATTCTCATAACCTAAAGTCCCGAACCTAATTTTCGTTTTCCAAACATTTTTCCTCTATCAGCTGGTGCTGCTAATTTTTCTCCTAATGAAGCATCTTTAGACTGCATTAGTTCTTTCACAGCTAACAGAAGTTCTTTATCTGCTCCATGTCTTTCGTCAAAATTTTTATTATCTCTATAGCCATAATCAGGTTTCTACAAGCTTTGTATAAGGGATTTCTAACCTGAACTCATTCAGCAAGTTGTGTATGCAGTGGATTACCTGGCCGACATTATCAGCATGTAAGAAGTGTTAAATCGATATTACGCTTTCCAATTTGATAATCATTCAGTTTACCATCTTTTTCTTTTTTCCAAAATGTGTAACGAAGATTATTAAAAAATCTAAAGAAATAAGGAATTTCTTTTGGATTGTTGATATGAAATCACTAAATTTGTCAACATTTGTTATTCCAAATTTTTTGTGATGATAATTTTTATTTCACACTAATTCTTGCGTGAGGTCTGGAAGAGGACAAGGAAATTAAAATTTAAAAAAACGGACGTAGCTGGGGGAATACTTAACTTCAATCCATTAATGGTGAACGTCGCTCTTCACCGTACATGATTCACAATATCAATAGTAGCTGAACATGGCGCCTTGCTAGGTCGTAGCAAATGACGTAGCTGAAGGCTGTGCTAAACTATCTTCTCGGCAAATGAGAACGTAAGTAGGCAGTGAACCATCGCTAGCAAAGTCGGCTGTACAACTGGGGCGAGTTCTAGGAAGTCTCTCTAGACCTGCCGTGTGGCGGCGCTCGGTCTGCAATCACTGATAGTGGCGACACGCGGGTCCCACGTATACTACCGGACCGTGGCCGATTTAAGGGCTACCACCCAGCAAGTGTGGTGTCTGGCGGTGACACCACATTCCTCCCCCGCAAATCGACGTACGGTTGTGGCATAAGGCTTCCGCCCGCCGTGGGGAGGACCCCATGTTGACGTATGCGACGAGGTGGGAGCCTAACAACAGCCGAGGCAGTGCCACCCGCACCCTGCCATTCGGACCGCGGGGAACTAGGAAACGCCTGAAAACCTGCTCCAGGGTGCACGCCAACATGCGGTGTATGCACCCGTAGAGGGACAAGAGGAGCCGAAGCGTCGACCTCAATCTGGCCGGGGCACCCGACGGGGGAAGACGACATATGGTCCGGAGCGGGCAAGAGTTCCATATCGGAGGACAACTGGTTATGGGAAGCGATCGGCGGCGCGTGACCCAGGGAGGCGCCCGGCGGTTGCAGCGATGCGTCCACTGCAGGCGTCGCCGGCGGGAGAACAGGTGGCGGCGGTGGTGGCGGCGTCGCGTCGCCATGGGGCAAAATGGAAGACAGCGTCGGTAACACCCAGTAGTTGGGTCCCCGGGGCGCTGACCGGACGGCACTGTCGCTGAAAGCACACGGCGAGCGGCAGATCCCGTGCGACGACAGAGGCGCAGCTGATTGAGATGCCGACGCACCTCACCAGAGGCCCGCAAAACCAGATACATAGCGCTGCCGAGGCAGCGAAGAATGCGCCCTTCGTGCCAACGCCGTGAACCTCGATAGTGGCGATAGTAGACAACGTCGCCAGCAGCAAAAGCAGGTGTCTGCCGCCACACAGGAACCTGATGCTGCGGATGTAGCAAAGACATCAAGGTTCGATGATGACGACCGTGGAGCAACGCAGCCGGCAAACGACCATCTCGGGGCTGAGGGCAATAACGCGTCCTTCCGAGAATGCGACTCTTTCAACATCAACATCTGTGACTTGAAAGTCCTGATCAGTCTTTCAGCGGCACCGTTTGACTGTGGCGAAAACGGCGCGGACGTCAGATGTTGAATACCATTGGCCTCGCAGAATTCCTGAAATTCCGCGGACATGAATTGTGGGCCATTGTCGGAAACAATAGTCTGTGGAAGACCTTCAATGCAAAAGATAGCGGGTTACGCTTGGATGGTGACAGATGACGTCGTGGAAGACATCCGGACAACAAAAGGAAAATTACTGAATGAATCTACCACAACCATTCATCGAGCATTCCGGAATGGACCAGCAAAATCGATGTGTAAGCGTTGCCAAGGGGAAGTGGCTTTTGTCCTTGCAAAGAATTTCCGCGGTGGTGCTGATTGTTGTTCGGCACACACCATGCAAGAAGAGCACATATTCGTAATCGTAGCATCGGTTCCGAACCAAGTACAGTGCTGATGAGCAAGTTGTTTCGTTCTCACTATACTCTAATGTCCTTCGTGGAGAAGCTGTAAGGCAGAGGGCAGTAACGAACGTGGTACCACGACCCTGGACTGATCATTATCAGAACGCAACAGCAAAACACCACGTCGTGCAAAAAGTCTCTCCTTGTGAGCAAGAAATCGGCGAACCAACGGGTCCCCGATCCGTGACTTCGACAAGGGCCATTGTGTAGCAACAAAACGCAGAACGGGAGCAAGGACAGGGTCGGCATCTGTGGCTGTAGCTACACGACGAAAATCAATTGGAAACGATTCAACCACGTCATCGGTTTCCGCATCAATGAACATGCAAGCAAGTTCGGAGGAATCGAATGCCCTGTCCTCAGCAACAGGCAAGCGGGACAACGCATCGGCGTTTCCATGCTTAACAGTGGACCGATACAAGATATCGTAGCGGTACTGCGAGAGGAAAATAGACCAGTGAATGAATTTCTGCGCTGTACGTGGAGGTACAGGCTTGATCGGATGAAAAAGCGATGTCAAAGGTTTGTGGTCTGTGATTATGGTAAAGTGACGACCATACAAGAAATTATGAAATTTTGTAACACCAAATACGAGAGCCAATGCTTCTTTCTCGATCTGTGAATAATTTCTTTGAACAGACGAGAGCAATTTGGACGCAAAGACAATAGGGCGATCGTGCGATCCATCTCTGTGCGCAAGCACAACAGCGATCCCGAAATCCAATGCATCCACCATCAACAAGAGGGGCTTCTGGGGATCGAATGGAGTAAGGCAAGTATTGGAAAGCAAGGCCGATTTCAACCGGCGAAAGGCGCGTTCGCATTCCGTCGTCCAGACGAACGGAACACCTTTATGGCGTAAGCGATGAAGCGGAGCTGAAATGGAAGAGGCATGCGGCACGTAGCGGTGGTAGTAATTTATTTTTCCCAGCACACTCTGCAGCTGCTTCAAATTCTGCGGCGAAGGCAAGTCTTGTATGGCACGAAGGTGCGTGGGACTGGGATGTATGCCTTGGGCATTGAGGACATGTCACAGGTATGGCAAATCACGAACAAAAAACACACATTTGTCCTTCCGCAAGCGAATACCATTTTGTCGCAAGACCTGAAATAATGTTCTGAGACTGGCCAAATGTTCTTCTTCCTTCTTTCCAGAGATCAGAATATCGTCCAGATAATTTGCTGCAGTAGCGACCGACGCACAAACAGTTTGTAGATGTTGCTGAAACAATGCAGGGGCGGATGCACACCCGAATGGCAGTCGTTTGAATTGATACAACCCAAGATGCGTGTTAACCACCAAAACGCGCTGGGATTCATTGTCCACCGGTATTTGCAAGTACGCATCTGCGAGGTCCAACTTCGAAAAATATTTACCCGGGCACAGTTTGTCAAAATGATCTGCCGGGCGGGGTAAAGGAAAAGTTGCAATCACTAGTTGTGGATTCACTGTTGCCTTGAAGTCCACACAAAGTCCCAACTTTCCGTAAGGTTTTGGCAAAATTACTAAGGGTGATGCCCAGAGAGAAGCCTGCACACGTTCAGTTACACCTTGTGATTCCAAATCGTGTAATGTTTTTGCGACCTCATCACGCAATGCGTGGGGAACATTGCGCCATCTGAAAAATTTCGTTTGCTCGTTTACTTTCAGTTCCAAATGTGCTTTATACACTCCTGGAAATGGAAAAAAGAACACATTGACACCGGTGTGTCACACCCACCATACTTGCTCCGGACACTGCGAGAGGGCTGTACAAGCAATGCTCACACGCACGGCACAGCGGACACACCAGGAACCGCGGTGTTGGCCGTCGAATGGCGCTAGCTGCGCAGCATTTGTGCACCGCCCCCGTCAGTGTCAGCCAGTTTGCCGTGGTATACGGAGCTCATCGCAGTCTTTAACACTGGTAGCATGCCGCGACAGCGTGGACGTGAACCGTATGTGCAGTTGACGGACTTTGAGAGAGGGCGTATAGTGGGCATGCGGGAGGCCGGGTGGACGTACCGCCGAATTGCTCAACACGTGAGGCGTGAGGTCTCCACAGTACATCGATGTTGTCTCCAGTGGTCGGCGGAAGGTGCACGTGCCCGTCGACCTGGGACCAGACCGCAGCGACGCACGGATGCACGCCAAGACCGTAGGATCCTACGCAGTGCCGTAGGGGACCACACCGCCACTTCCTAGCAAATTAGGGACACTGTTGCTCCTGGGGTATCGGCGAGGACCATTCGCAACCGTCTCCATGAAGCTGGGCTACGGTCCCGCACACCGTTAGGCCGTCTTCCGCTCACGCCCCAACATCGTGCAGCCCGCCTCCAGTGGTGTCGCGACAGGCGTGAATGGAGGGACGAATGGAGACGTGTCGTCTTCAGTGATGAGAGTCGCTTCTGCCTTGTGCCAATGATGGTCGTATGCGTGTTTGGCGCCGTGCAGGTGAGCGCCACAATCAGGACTGCATACGACCGAGGCACACAGGGCCAACACCCGGCATCATGGTGTGGTGAGCGATCTCCTACACTGGCCGTACACCTCTGGTGATCGTCGAGGGGACACTGAATAGTGCACGGTACATCCAAACCGTCATCGAACCCATCGTTCTACCATTCCTAGACCGGCAAGGGAACTTGCTGTTCCAACAGGACAATGCACGTCCGCATGTATCCCGTGCCACCCAATATGCTCTAGAAGGTGTAAGTCAACTACCCTGGCCAGCAAAATCTCCGGATCTGTCCCCCATTGAGCATGTTTGGGACTGGATGAAGCGTCGTCTCACGCGGTCTGCACGTCCAGCACGAACGCTGGTCCAACTGAGGCGCCAGGTGGAAATGGCATGGCAAGCCGTTCCGCAGGACTACATCCAGCATCTCTACGATCGTCTCCATGGGAGAATAGCAGCCTGCATTGCTGCGAAAGGTGAATATACACTGTACTTGTGCCGACATTGTGCATGCTCTGTTGCCTGTGTCTATGTGCCTGTGGTTCTGTCAGTGTGATCATGTGATGTATCTGACCCCAGGAATGTGTCAATAAAGTTTCCCCTTCCTGGGACAATGAATTCACGGTGTTGTTATTTCAATTTCCAGGAGTGTAGTTCTTAGTGCAACCGAAGCCCGGTGCAAAAATGTCTGCAAATTCTTCACATAGACGAGAAACACTGTTTGAAGGCACCGTCTGGTTCACTGATAGGACCTGATTTACTATAGACAAGTTAAACAACTGAAATAAATCGAAACCAAACAAGTTCACTGCAGAAGAAGCACGAAGGACGTAAAATGACACAAGTTTTGTTTGTCCTTTGTATATTGCAAGAAGGCTGCACTGTCCTAACACAGGGATCTCTTGACCTGAATAGCTAGTTAACATTTGCGGCACGCAACAGAGGTGTGCCCAGCAGTTTGTAAGTGTCTTGATTGAGCAGTGAAACTGCAGCTCCGGTATCGAGTTGGAATGATATCACTTTGCCATTAATATCCAAGTCTACAAAAAGTTTATTGTCATGCTGACGACAAGAGCGACTGTGTCGTGCAACGTGAACTGACACTGGTACCTAATCACTTGCGACTTGATGGGAGTCCGGCGATGTCGACGCACACTATTTTTGGGATGACCACAGTCACTGTTAGATAGAGTGGCACTGCGCGGAGTGGAATGAACGACATGAATTTTCATGGGCGAAGTTCCGCGAGCCTGAGTATCCTTGGTTCGATTCCGATTCCGGCGCGAAGCAAAGGGCCTGGAATGGTTTTGAGCTTCTGATCTGAGCTTTCTCTGGCAAACACTCTGAACATGTCCTTTTTTATTACGATACATCTACATCTACATCTACATCCATACTCCGCAAGCCACCTGACGGTGTGTGGCGGAGGGTACCCTGAGTACCTCTATTGGTTCTCCCTTCTATTCCAGTCTCGTATTGTTCGTGGAAAGAAGGATTGTCGGTACGCTTCTGTGTGGGCTCTAATCTCTCTAATTTTATCCTCATGGTCTCTTCGCGAGTGATACGAAGGAGGTAGCAATATACTGCTTGACTCTTCGGTGAAGGTACGTTCTCGAAACTTTAACAAAAGCCCGTACCGAGCTACTGAGCGTCTCTCCTGCAGAGTCTTCCACTGGAGTTTATCTATCACCTCCGTAACGCTTTCGCGATTACTAAATGATCCTGTAACGAAGCGCGCTGCTCTCCGTTGGATCTTCTCTATCTCTTCTATCAACCTTATCTGGTACGGATCCCACACTGTTGAGCAGTATTCAAGCAGTGGGCGAACAAGCGTACTGTAACCTACTTCCTTTGTTTTCGGATTGCATTTCCTTAGGATTCTTCAATGAATCTCAGTCTGGCATTTGCTTTACCGACTATCAACTTAATATGATCATTCCATTTTAAATCACTCCGAATGCGTACTCCCAGATAATTTATGGAATTAACTGCTTCCAGTTGCTGACCTGCTATTTTGTAGCTAAATGATAAGGGATCTATCTTTCTATGTATTCGCGACAAATTACACATGTCTACATTGAGATTCAATTGCCATTCCCTGCACCGTGCGTCAATTCGCTGCAGATCCTCCTGCATTTCAGTACAATTTTCCATTGTTGCAACCTCTCAATACACCACAGCATCATCTGCAAAAAGCCTCAGTGAACTTCCGATGTCATCCACCAGGTCATTTATGTTTATTGTGAATAGCAACGGTCCTATGACACTCCCCTGTGGCACACCTGAAATCACTCTTACTTCGTAAGACTTTTCTCCGTTGAGAATAACATGCTGCGTTCTGTTATCTAGGAACTCCTCAATCCAATCACAAAATTGATCTGATAGTCCGTATGCTCTTACTTTGTTCATTAAACGACTGTGGGGAACTGTGTCAAACGCCTTGCGGAAGTCAAGAAACACGGCATCTACCTGTGAACCCGTGTCTAAGACCCTCTGAGTCTCGTGGACGAATAGCGCGAGCTGGGTTTCATACGACCGTCTTTTTCGAAATCCATACTGATTCCTACAGAGTAGATTTCTAGTCTCCAGAAAAGACATAATACTCGAACATAATACGTGTTCCAAAATTCTACAACTGATAGACGTTAGAGATATAGGTCTATAGTTCTGCACATCTTTTCGACGTCCCTTCTTGAAAACGGGGATGACCTGTGCCCTTTCCAATCCTTTAGAACGCTTCGCTCTTCTAGAGACCGGCGGTACACCGCTGCAAGAAGGGGGGCAAGTTCCTTCGCGTACTCTGTGTAAAATCGAACTGGTATCTCATCAGGTCCAGCGGCCTTTCCTCTTTTGAGCGATTTTAATTGTTTCTCTATCCCTCTGTCGTCTATTTCGAAATCTACCATTTTCACAACTGTGCGATAATCTGGAGAAGGAAGCACAGTGCAGTCTTCCTCTGTGAAACAGCTTTGGAAGAAGACATTTAGTATTTCGGCCTTTAGTCTGCCATCCTCTGTTTCAGTACCATTTTGGTCACAGAGTGTCTGGACATTTTGTTTTGATCCACCTACCGCTTTAACATCGGACCAAAATTTCTTAGTATTTTCTGCCAAGTCAGTACATAGAACTTTACTTTCGAATTCATTGAACGCCTCTCGCATAGCCCTCCTCACACTACATTTCGCTTCGCGTAATTTTTGTTTTTCTGCAAGGCTTTGGCTATGTTTATGTTTGCTGTGAAGTACCCTTTGCTTCCGCAGCAGTTTTCTAACTCGGTTGTTGTACCACGGTGGCTCTTTTCCATCTCTGACGATCTTGCTTGGCACATACTCATCTAACGCATATTGTACGATGGTTTTGAACTTTGTCCGCTGATCCTCAACACTATCTGTACTTGAGACAAAACTTTTCTGTTGCGCCTCAAGTACTCTGAAATCTTTTTGTCACTTTTGCTAAACAGAAAAATCTTCCTACCTTTTTTAATATTTCTATTTACGGCTGAAATCATCGATGCTATAACCGCTTTATGATCGCTGATTCCCTGTTCTGCATTAACTGATTCAAATAGTTCGGGTCTGTTTGTCACCAGAAGGTCTATTATGTTATCGCCACGAGTCGGTTCTCTGTTTAACTGCTCAAGGTAGTTTTCAGATAAAGCACTTAAAAATATTTCACTGGATTCTTTTTCCCTGCCGCCTGTTATGAACGTTTGAGTCTCCCAGTCTACATTCGGCAAATTAAAATCTCCATCCAGAACTATAACATGATGGGGAAATCTACTCGAAATATTTTCCAAATTATTCTTCAGGTGCTCAGTCACAACAGCTGCTGAGCCCGGGGGCCTATAGAGACATCCAATTACCATGTATGAGCCTGCTTTAACCGTGACCTTCACCTAAATCATTTCAAATTTCGGATCTCCGTCAATTTCCTTCGATACTGTTGTACTTCTTATCGCTATGAACACGCCTCCCCTTTCACTGTCCAGCCTATCTCTGCGGTATACATTCCAATCTGAGTTTAGGATTTCATTACTGTTTACGTCTGGTTTCAGCCAACTTTCTGGCCCTAGTACTATATGGGCGCTGTGACCGTTTATTAATGAGAGCAGTTCTGGGACCTTTCTATAGACGCTCCTGCAGTTTACTATTAGCACTTAATATTGTTATTCCCGTTGCATTTTGCCTACTCCTACCTTGCCGCGTCTCAGGAGGCGTCTTGTCGGGCCTAGGGAGTGAATTCTCTAACCTAAAAAACCCCCATGTGCACTCCACACGTACTCCGCTACCCTTGTAGCCGCTTCCGGCGTGTAGTGCACGCCTGACCTATTCAGGGGGACCCTACATTTCTCCACCCGATAGCGGAGGTCGAGAAATTTGCACCCCAGCTTTCCGCAGAATCGTCTGAGCCTCTGGTTTAATCCTTCCACTCGGCTTTAAACCAGAGGACCGCGATCGGTTCTGGGAACGATACTACAAATAGTTAGCTCTGATTCCACCCCGCGAGCGAGGCTTTCCGCCTTCATCAACTCCGCCAACCGCCTGTACGAACTGAGAATGACCTCTGAACCCAGACGGCAGGAGTCATTGGTGCCGACATGAGCAACAATTTGCAGTCGGGTGCACCCAGTGCCTTCTATCGCCGCCGGTAGGGCCTCCTCCACATTTCGGATGAGACCCCCCGGCAAGCAGACAGAGTGAACACTGGCCTTCTTCCCCGACCATTCCGCTATTTCAGTAAGGGGCCCCATCACCCGCCTAACGTTGGAGCTCCCAATAACAAATAAAAGCCAATAGCTTGGCGTAACGGGCAATTCTCACGCGAATGTTTAGTAGCACACCTCTGGCGTGACTTGATCACTGCATTTGCTTGCCTGCGCGGCACACGTGGCTGAGAGCCTGGCGGCAGCGGCGCGGCCGGGCGCGAGGGCTGTTTACTGCTCCGTGCAGCTCGCCCGGCGGGCCGGTGAACCTGACACACTGCTGGCGAAATTTCAAATGATTCCTGAGCAAAGTCAAGTGTGTCCTGCCGATCCAATATGTCCATCACTTGTTGAAGGGAGGGATTGACTAGTTTCAAAATCTGTTCCCTTATACGAACATCAGAAACGTTCTGTGCAATTGCATCACGTACCATAGTATCTGAATAAGGGAGTCCACATTGACACTCAAAATCACCATCCCTAGTAAGGCCTTGTCCGATTAGTCTGACCTGCCTTAAGTTTTGTACGAAAGAAGGTATACCTTCTCGCAACTACATTGACTGATTCTTTGAAATATGCTTCTAATGCAGACAAAATTTCTTCGTAGGACAGAGTTGCTACGTCGCGGCGGGGAAATCGTTTGAGTATCACACGGTACGTGTTCACCCCGACTGAACATAAAAAAAAGGCTGCCGCTCGCTACCTTGAATTCTGTAGGCAGCGAGATGGAATCCAAATTGGCGTGACCACTCTGTCCAGCTTTCTAATGCAGCATCAAAAGGTCGAAAAGTGGGTGCAACAGCGTGTTGTGGCTGCGGTAGCGGTGAAGTGGCAGCTGCCGCATCGTTTTGCATCGCACGTTGACCCTGGACGAGCTGTCCAAGGGCATCCAGTAAGGCCTGAGCCTGCTGATTCTGTAAGCGATAAAATTCGGACAGTACATCTGGAGATTGTGGCGAAGCCATTACACAAGTAAATCAGGGCAATATCGATAAAAACGCGGTTGTGCCTCGTCGCCACTTTTGTGGTTGGCAGGAGAGCCATCACCGTGTTACTAGAGGAGGCCGAAAGGCACGCGTTTTAGCTCACGCAGGCTGGCGTGAGGTCTGGAAGAGGACAAGGAAATTAAAATGTAGAAAAACGGACGTAGCTGGAGGAATACTTAACTTCAATCCATTAATGGTGAACGTCGCTCTTGACCGTACATGATTCACAATATCAATAGTAACTGAACATGGTGCCTTGCTAGGTCGTAGAAAATGACGTAGCTGAAGGCTGTGCTAAACTATCTTCTCGGCAAATGAGAACGTAAGTAGGCAGTGAACCATCGCTAGCAAAGTCGGCTGTACAACTGGGGCGAGTGCTAGGAAGTCTCTCTAGACCTGCCGTGTGGCGGCGCTCGGTCTGCAATCACTGATAATGGGGACACGCGGGTCCCACGTATACTACCGGACCGCGGCCGATTTAAAGGCTACCACCTAGCAAGTGTGGTGTCTGACGGTGACACCACACATCATTCATCCAAACATATTTGGTTTTTCTGTTTATTTTTTTAATTAAACCTTGAACAATTTTTTGATCATTACTTTGCAGTGAATCATCTAGATTTTTCATTTCAAACCAGGGAAATAATCATCAACAATTTCTTTTATCGGATTGTTGTATTTAACACTGTTACTTGATTTGATTTTATCAGAATTTTTTCAGAGTACAATGCTGCTTATTCAGATAAAATATTCACATAATTTGTTAAATCATCATCTTGAAATATTGCGCCCATGTCATCTATTGTAATCAGCTTTAAAGATTCATTAATCTACCTCTGTATTCATTTTCTTTTCCACCAATTATTAATTTATCTCCATCAAATTTTACAGGTAATTCACCAGTATATTTTAATCTACCAACGGGTCTTAACCCAAAAACTGTATCTTTCCTGATTAGAAAAAAAATTCTTTTGCTTACTTTTATTTTTTCAATATTCTGTGCTTCATATTTATTCTTTTAATTTTTTCTATTTTTAATCACTTCTCTGTATTTACCCAATAAATTTTATATTTCTGATTCACTTAATAAATAGCCATACTGTGGAATGTCATTCAGTTCTTCTAATAATATCCATGATAGGGAACCATTTGATTTTCAACTTCTGTGCTTTCTTCAGTTGCTTTCAGAATATTACTACTTAAACCTTTGATCCCTTGTTTCATTCATTCGACGGGACTGATAACTGGTTGATCTTATTTTTTTATATATTTCATATTCTGTTCTTGGTTGTTTATTGCATTTTTAAATTCTTCTTTTAATTGCTCTTTTACTTTCTGTTTCACCATTACAGAGCCTCCACGGTTTGAACAGTCGGCTGCTGACTTGCAGTGTCCATAGATGCATGAGGTTGTCCCCATACGCTTACACCGCCATCCGTTCGATACGATGTGGAACGAGACTCATCTGACCAGGCAACTCATTTCCCGTCATCAACAGTCAAATGTCGGTGTTGGCTGACCCAGGCGAGGCGTAAAGCTTTGTGTCGTGAAGTCATCAATGGTACACAAGTGAACCCTAGGCTCTGAAAGCCCAAATCGATGAAGTTTGGGTTGAATGGCTAGCACGCTGACATTTGCTGAAGGCCCAGCATTGAAATCTGCAGCAACCTGCGGAAGGGTTGCACTTGTATTACGTTGAACGATTCTCTTCAGTCGCTGTTGGTCCCGATCCTGCAGGATATCTCTGCAGCCCGGGAAATGTCGGGGATTTCATGTTTTACCGGATTCCTGATGTTCACGGTACACTCGTGAAATGGTCTTACGATAAAATAACCGCTTCATCGCTGCCTCGTAGATGCTGTGGCCTGTCACTCATGCGCCGACTGTAACACTACTTACAGACTCATTTCAGTCTTCATAACCTGCCATTGCAGCAGCAGTTGCTTATCTAACAACTTCGCCAGACACTTGTTGTACTGTATAGGAGTTGCCGACCGCAGCGCCGTATTCTGTCTGTTGACATGTCTCTGTACTTGAATACGCATGACCATGCAAGCTTCTTTGGCGCTTCAGTGTATATTAAAAGGTACGTTGGTTAAGTCAAGGGAGGTTCCTGGAGCGATTCTTCAATTTAAAACCGCTGTTGTTGAAGTTATGATGTAAAAAAGGAGTGCATGAGCGAAAATTACAACATTCAGAATAAAATACAGACGGCGCCTTTAAGTGGTCTTGCGTGCACACTGCTCACACCAAGATACTGCAGTGTCACAAAGAACTTATTTATGAATGGATGGAGAGGCTTTAAAAAAATCGCCTTGTAAAAGGGCCAAATTCTGCACGGACGTTAAAGAAAATTTGATGTCTCAAAAATTTATTTTGGCCGTAAAAGAATTGCAAGGACGGTTGTCTAAACGTTTCACGGACATCGTTTTAAGAACAGTATCATAGTTACATTTGTTTTATAGCTATTTCCGAGACCATAAACAGTTGCAGTTGAAAGTGCTCTTAAGCATTTGCTGACGGAACTGATTTCTGTTTTGAAGACGAACCATTCTACGTCTAAACTGTCCATTACGTGAAAATTTTTCTCCTCTTGAAGAGTTTCCATGTCTCCAAAATGACCTATCAAACGTGATTATCAAACTAAATAAGTCACAATTATGTGTCAACCTGAATGCGAATATCTGTAAAATTGTCTGCGTCTGGCCGTATGCTAACAGTTTGTCACAGGTAATACTCATACTGTGTCCTCATCGGGCCAAAGAAATTAGATAAAACTGAAAATTTGTTTCCATGAGTACGATGACGATGATGTTTGGTGTGTGGGGCGCTCAGTTGCGCGGTCATCAGTAGCCGTACATATTCCCAGTCTGGACACAATCCAAACTAGCCACTTTCACGAATGCTGATGGAATGAAGAGGACAATACAAACACCCAGTCCCCGAGCAGAGAAAATTCCCAACCCAGCCGGGAATCGAACCCCGGACCCCGTGATCCAGAGGTAAAAATTTGCTACATTCGTGATCTGTGTTGTTGAGGAATGTGAAATATGAAAATCAAGTGGTATGCAGCGCAACTGTATTGCCATCCAAATAGGGCACATTAACAGTTTCCCCTCCATTATCTGTCCGCAGCTCGTGGTCTTGCGGTCGCGTTCTCGTTTCCCGAGCACTGGGTCGCGGGTTCGATTCCCGGCGGGGTCAGGGATTCTCACCCGCCTCGAGATGACTGGATGTTTGTGTTACCCTCATCATCACCCTTTGAAGTGGCGAGATTGGAGTGAGAAAAGGTTGGGGATTTGTATGGGTGCTGATAACCGCGCAGTTGAGCACCCCACAAACCAAACATCAGCATCATCAACCCTCCTTCTCCTCTTGACTCTCAGACGCCATGACTGGGCGTTGACAAAAGCGTGCAGCCAGGCTGAGCGCTAAGACAGGCTTGTCAGCACATGGCTCCCAAGCTGAATTCTTGGCCGCCCTTGGTGTGCAGTCTAGCTGGGAGCAATAAGCCAGGAACAGCGAAATTAGCGGGAAATTTGGAGCAACAATATAATAGCCTGGAGGCTGGCAGATTTTTTTTAGGTCATCAGTCTCCTGACTGGTTTGATGCAACCCGCCACAAATTCCTCTCCTGTGTCAGCCTCTTCATCTCAGAGTAGCACTTGCAACCCATGTTCTCTATTATCTGCTGGGTGTATTCCAATTTCTCTCTGCCTCTACAGTTTTTGCCCTCTACAGCTCCCTCTAGTACCATGAAAGTCATTCTCTGATGTCCTATCATCCTGTTCTTCTCCTTCTCAGTGTTTTCCACATATTCCTTTCCTCTCCGATTCTGCGCAGATCCTCCTCATTCCTTACCTTATCAGTCCACCTAATTTTCATCATTCGCCTGTAGCACCACATGTCAAACGCTTCGATTCTCTTCTGTTGCGGTCTTCCCACAGTCCACATTTCACGACTAAGCAATGCCGTGCCACAGACGTACATTCTCAGAAACTTCTTCCCCAAATCAATGCCTATGTTTGATACAAGTGGACTTCTCTTGGCCAGGAATGTCCTTTTTGCTAGTGCTGGTCTGCCTTTAATGTCCTACTTGCTCCGTCCGTCATTGGTTATTTTGCTGGCTATGTATTAGGGTTCCTTAACTTCATCTACTTTGTGACCATCAATCCTGGTGTTAAGTCTCTAGCTGTTCTCATTTCTGCTACTTCTCATTCCTTTCGTCTTTCTTCAATTAACTCTCAATCCATATTGTTTAATCATTATACTGTTCATTCATTCAGCATATCATGTAATTATTCATCACTTTCGCTCATGATAGCAACGCTATCACCGAATCTTGTTACTGATATCCCTTCACCTTGAATTTTAGTTCCACACCTGAACTTTTCTTCTATATGCATCAATGCTTCTGGAAGCTTAGAGGGAGAATAACACTGAGATAGCAGTGCCCACGGCACAGAGGATATCTTGTGTATATAGAAATTCGAGCTAGAGCTCGTTTCTATTTGATAATTAAGTTCTTTTGACTAAAAAATATATTTCCGATAACAGAACCCCAGTCACTTTCACACCTCACATTATTGTTGCTGCTGAATGGAGAGTATCATGTTAGTTGGTCAAACTAGGTATTCGCTGCAATTTTCTCCTTTTAAGTATCGACATAATAATTCTTAGGGGGTTATTTCAGCTTACATTATGTGGATGGGAAGGGGCATGTTGTCAGCACCCCGTTCCGCCGGCTGTTGTCAGTTTCCGTGACCGGTGATGCTGATCCTCGATCAAGTAGCTTCACAACTGGCCTCACAAGGGCAGAGTGCAGCCCACTTGCCAACAGACCTCGGTAGACCCAGACGGTCACCAACCCAGGTGCTAGCCAAGCCCGACTGCGATTTACTTCCGTGATGTGACGGGAACCGGTGTTACCACTGCTGCTAGGGCATTGGTAGCAATCAATGTAACTCCCATGTATAAACTGTTTGATTGCTTTACAAATCATTTAATGTGCTAAATAACTGACTTTAAGAGTGTACAAATAAATGTTAAAATGTGTGTGAAATCTTATGGGACTTAACTGCTAAAGTCATCAGTCCCTAAGCTTAAACACTACTTAACCAAAATTATCCTAAGGACAAACACACACACCCATGCCCGAGTGAGGACTCGAACCTCCACCGGGACCAACCGCAGCAGTCCATGACTGCAGCGCCTAAGACCGCTGGGCTAATCCCGCGTGGCTAGGAGTGTACACAATGGAAAATTCCAGAAACGCCTGAAACTATGGTTTTACTCTTACAGAAGCCGCTAAATGCTCTCTTTATTTAATGCCGAATGAGTGCAGTCTGCGTAATTCGCACTCCAGTTCAAGTATAAAGTAGTTTTTCACGCATCTCGGTGCTTATGACGTCATTTCTCCTGATGTATGTGTCTTACAAAGACGTAACTTAGAAGGTACACTCAGTGGTAAATGTAGATATCGTCCGCAAACTGTACTGAGTGTGTTATCGGTAACAAAGTAATTGAGGCTGCAGTTTGACTCCATGAACAGCGAAAGTGTTGTAAACGATAAGCTTTTTTCGTCCCTTTGTGAAAGGCGCCAGCAAAAGAAAAAAAAAAAAAAAAAAAAAAAAACTTATGGGTTTGAAATTATGTGTAAATTTGTTGACAGTCGCTAAGTATTAACTCTCTAGTACTGAGTGAATATAGTGCGGGTATCTGCACAGTGGAGTTGAGCTGACTCCAGGTAAACAGACAGTTTCAAACTCTTATTGCCTTCGTATTATTCTGCTGAACTTATAACATAAGCCCTTTACGTTTACGTTATGATGGCTTTTTAAAGTTTAAATTTGGTTAAGAATTATGCGAAATATAGAAATTCAAGTTTTTGTTGGGCCTGGAAGCCGGTAGTGTAGCTGGTACAGTCATTTAGTAATCTAGATTTTGAAAAGTATACATTTGAAATACGTTTTTACTAATTAGGACAATATTTGATACTGAAATCAGTATTGGCCTCAAACGCCATACAATAACATTGCAAATTGCTGATTTGTTGGACCATGCTTTCCAGAATGTTGTCGATTCTGTTATCATAAACTTTAATCTGTATCAGTTTTCGCTGTTAATTACTATGAACCTGTGTATTGCTAATATTAATGATGCAACAAATGGTTCAAATCTCTTTGAGCAATAACATGATTAGTGGGCCATTTATTGTTACATAGAAATATGTTGTAATGCAGCTTAGTACTAAAACTATGTTAGTGAACTACAGTCTAGTTTCTACAAAATAGTTAGTATCCTACAACAATGGGCAGTTTAGTTTTACCTACTTTCTTTAGTTAATTTTCTGATCTAGAAATGACTACTAACTGCAGCGTCACAGGTGTGCCAGTAAGATACAAACCTACTTGAAGTGGCCAGGCTCCTCGAGCTAACCCCGAGGAGCATGCCTCTGGCACTGAGCCGGCCAAGGTTAGTATTCGCTGCAGTTTTCTATGTTAGTGTTCTAAAACTAAGTCCTACTTATTACTGACTTAGCCTACGTCATCGTTGGTGCTTTGTCACAATCGGTGCAATTGACCCCCCCCCCCCATAATACCGTACGTGGCGGTTTCCAACTTATGGGAGTCGGCCATTCCACGCACAGGCGGTATGGGAATGGGATCAGGTCCTAATCGGTTAGTCTATGATTTTATGCCTATTCTTGGTCCCTCAGGTAGTCTGTTAACACTTTTCGCGATACCTCATCTGCCAGAGCATTCAGAGTATGGGAAGTGTCTTCATGTTTGAGTTGATTGTATGTCTCATTGTTTGGAAGTCTGACTCGGAGTGTTGTCGCAACGTCGTTGAAGAGAGGGCACTCAAAGACCACATGGTCGGGAGTTCCCTCCACCACGCCACAGTCACACTCGGGGGTCGCCCTTTTACCAAACCGACATAAATATGTCGGATAGGGTCCATGACCAGTGAGAAAGTGTATGAGTCCTCGTGTGGGTTCGACCCCGCGTTCTCTTACATCAGGTCAGAACTGGAATGTTCTTCTTCCCGTTTCATCTTCCTCCCAAACCCTCCGCCACGGTTCCTCCCCTCTGTTTCTTATTTCTCTCTTCTTCTCTACTCTCACACCCATAATCTCTGTTATTTTCTCCCCATTCCCTTTTTTGGCCCAGTACCATGCTGCTTGTTCACGTATCTTGATATCTAACGGGCAGAGCCCCATTATAACTAAGAGAGCCCCCCCCCCCCTGGTGATGTCCTGTAGGCCCCTACTGATCTCAAAATCATGTTTCTTTGGACTCTTCTCACTGTCATGGAGGACACGACCCGCGTGAGCCTGTGCGCCCAGACTCCCGAGCCGTAATCCACTACTGACGTTGGAATACTATTATGATAAAGTTAGATGAGATGAGGGGGGAGATGAAAACGTTTATGTCCAATGGAAATGAGGTTGTTTAATAGTTGGAGAGCTCTATGGGTTACGGTTTCTATGTGTCTTCCAAAGTTCCATCTCTCGTTAATTATGACTCCCAGATATCGCGCCTCCCGTCGCCGAAGAACTGGTGAGCCATCGATTCTAACAGTGGGATTCCTGATAAGCTGGCCTTTTAGCAATAAGTATGAGCATTTGCTCGGAGATATTTTCATCTTTGTGTCTAGGCACCATTGGTGCAGTTTCTCTATAGCCCTTTCGACCTTTGGCTCGATGTTCTCTCGGCTACGACCGCCGACCAGCTGGAGGAGATCTGCGTAGGCTATCACCTCTAGCACTTCTTCACTTTGTTGTAATCTGTCTAGCAATGGTTCCATGTACATGTCCCAGAAAAGTGGCCCCAGAACAGAGCCTTGGGGACACCCCTTGGTGATTACTTTTCCAATTCTCCCGCTAGGGGATGATAGCCAAACCTCCCTGTCCTTACAATAGCTTCTTAGACACCCATAAAGTGGCCCTGGACACTCTTTCTCCCGTAGACAGGAGAAAAGCGAAGGCCACCACAGGTTGTCAAAGGCGCCACTAATGTCCACCATGATGCCGACGATGTACTTATGCGGTGTTGAGCCACAGACCTCAGCCGCCAGAGCGACAGCATCAGATGCCGACCGCCCCGGCCTAAAGCCAAACTGCCTGCTGTTCATCCCACAGAGCACCCGGTGAGCCGTCAATCTGTCAGCCAGCAGTTTTTCCAGAAGCTTCCCGAACAGGTCCAGTAGGCAGATTTTACTTCTGCCGGATCTTTTTCTGGTCCATTTTTTATTATTACCTCATTCGCGGTTTTCCACCTCTTGGGGAACCTCCTTTGTCTGAGGCACTCATTAAAAAGATGAGTCAGCGGCGCGATTAACTGGGGTGCCAGAAATTGCACCACGTCAGCCACAATGCCGTCTGGTCCTGGAGCTTTCCCTCTTTTTTGGGATCTTATTTGTGCAGCCACCTCCTCTTCCGTGAATGGGTAGACTGCCGTGTATCTCGCAGTTGCTGCTGAATTACAGTTTCTCCATCCACACTGTCATCTGGCAGCAGGGACTGGAGAAGGACCTCAGCAGTTTCCTGCCAGGATTCCGTCATCCTGTCCCCTTGCCTGACTGTGGATAGCTCCAGCGGAGAGCGGATTTTTTCCCTTACTAATTTATAGGGGAGGCCCCACGGGTCTAAAGCCAGCTGGTTCAGCACGTAGCTTTCCCATCTTTGCATTCTCACTTCACGAAACTCCTTCTCAAATCTCTGCTTGGCCTCCCTATATTGCAACTGCCATCTTTGCCTTTCCAGCCAGACGACACTGCGCTGGTAGTTCCTCCGTAGCCTCCTGACAGATTGACGTAATTCCTCTAATTCGGCCGACCATGGTGACGGCGAGGCCGCCACGGCCTTCCACCTGGTTGGCACGGCAGCCCTCACCGCTCTGTGTATTGCACCCACCAGTTCATCAGCTCTTTCGTCCACGACTATGTCTTGATGTACGTCACCTTCCGGAAAGGCAGGAATGTCGCACTCCTTTGCTAGGCGTTCCCAGTTTGCTTTGTTATAGTTAAATTGTACTTCCGACCCCATGGTCCAGCGGCACTCTCTTTCACCTACCGTGAAGGTTATTAGATTGTGGTCACTCGTGGTGGCATTGCTTACGACTTTCCAGCTTTTTATGAGATTCGCTGCATTATGGGATGTTAGGGTTACGTCTATGTTCGTGCCGTGTCCTCATCCTGCTGTGTAGGTAGGGGGATTACCCGGCTTGTTGGCCACCACGAGTTGTGAAGGCATGAGGAACTCTTCGACTTTATCACCGTTTGTGTCTCTAGTACCGCTGTACCACTGGGGGGATTTTGCATTGATGTCAGCTGTTATGATTATCTTTTTTCCCCGCAACGCCGTGGTAACTCTTGCCAGGTGTTCTAAGTGCTGTTCGATCTCGTCCCTATATTGGAAGTATATATTTATGAGAATAATTGCTCCCACCGGGGACTGAAACTCCACGACGTTGCAGTGACTAGTTGTAAATTGTGAGAGCGTGGTGACCCTCAGGACTTTGTTTGTTACTGCTATTGCCGCTCTGGGGTCCTCACCTGTGCTGACAATTTGCCATGTTGCGGCAGCAAAAGCTATTCTTCCAGCTTGGGAGTACGGCTCCTGTAGGCAGAGCACAAACAGTCTCCTCTCCTCCACCTTTTTGCGGAGCTACTGCATGACAACTCGGCTGTTGTGCGTATTTAATTGTCCAATTGTTATTTCAGTCGTCATGGGAAATATGTATGCATGTGGTCGTCCGGCCAGGTCTTACTCCAGTCAAAGGCAATTCGTCCGTTCGCCAGTACAGCCTGTTCATAGATGTTCCGAAGGTCGAACTTCTCACCACGTCTCTCAAAAACCTTTTTAAGCAGGTCTCGCAGGGCTCCGAAATCAGTGGGGAGATTCACTGACTTGAGCTGAATTCTGTCCACAGCCTCCATTACCGAGAAACCTTTCTACCCTCTTCGTATCCTACACGGACCACATGTCGTAATGCAGTGGCCAGGGTAATCGGCTCTTCCAGTCTGGCCAGTTGCATCGTGTACTCGATGTTGGGGTGCACCCTTACCGGGTCCACAGGTGGCAATCTGACCACTGGAGGGTTCTGCGTTGTGGACTTTAGGCTTGAACTTGAGACTGCATTGTCTTGGATAGGTTGGTTAAGTTTTGTTGGGGTAGTTGCAATGATAGGATGCGCTTGCCGCTTCAGATGGACTGTCGGCTTCGTTCCCCGGCGTTGAGGCGCTGGATCTATGCTCAGAGCAGGGGGATTAGTTTGTATACTTATATCAACCATATAGGTCTCTGTTTGGATGGCCTTCTCTATTAATTCTGTCTTAGTCGCGCCCGAAAGCGCCATCAAGAAGTTCTTGAATCTGGTTGCTCTCATAGCGTCCCGCCTCCTCTTGCTCGGGGATTTGCGTTTTGGCATCGTATTTTGTGGGCTGTGATCAGCCATAATCGATTTTGGAGATAAATCGTTGCTCTAACATTCGATATGTCGGGCAATTACGCCCCGTGGCTCCACATGACTTTTCCCGCGGCTTTTGCAGGGAATACCGACCGCTGCTGCCTTGCAGTCTTTACGGTTATGTCCGTTTGTGCCACACTTCGTACAAGCCGACTCCCTGGTACAAAGCCTTAGAATGTGGTCCAAGTCACCACAATTGTGGCAGCGAGGTGCCACGATATAATCTATAACGTTGACCGAATGGAATCCAACATATAATCTGCCCATTGCTGTGATCTTCCTCCACATTGATGCCGTGACCTCAGCAACGTGATGAACCACATCACGCTCCCGAGGCCCCGTCTTGAATCTCAATTTAAAGCTGTTCCGAAATTCCTCCTCATTTACATCATCAAAATTTTGATCTCTTATTGTGTTCGTCAGTTCGTCATCAGTCATTATTGTAGGAACGTCATAGACGATTACTAGTGGATTTCTCTTCTTTGGAGGTTCGCCCTTAACTAATGAGTTTAATTTTTGATTGTTTAATAACTTGTTTTTGTTCTCCTCTGAAGCTACCTCGACAATTATTGAGTTTCTACTTGGTTTGATCTTGTTTATCTTGATTTTGTCTTTAGCTGGGTTTATGGTTTTGGTGAATAGTTCCTGGATTTTTTTACACTGGTGTCTTGCCCACGCAGTGTCCTGAGAAAGACCGCAGTGTCTGTTCTTTTAGCTACCTTATCAATTGTTTCTTTACTTGTGTGTGGCTTGGTTGGCGCTTGCGCAGCCACCGCCGCCCAGGTCTTGACCAGTTGGTTCCGCAGTCTACTGTTTTCTTTCTCCAATTCTTCCACCCGGCCTTCAAGTTTTGCATGAGCGATGGCCCATGCCGTAAGTTCATTTTTTTATGATGGGCAGATGGACAGAGCCCGTAGAACTTAAAGCTGTTTAAACCTAACTAACCTAAGTACATCACACATGTCCATGCCTGAGGCAGGATTCGAACCTGCAACCGTAGCTGTCGCGCGGTTCCAGACTATAGCGCCTAGAACCTCTCGGCCACTCCGGCCGGCAATGATCCAGCAATATCGTCTCGGGGTACGCCTGCATCTGCTTCTGCATCAGAAATTTTCTGTCTTTTAGTAAAAACTGATTATCATATGAGCTAGTAAATCCCACAGTGTGGGTTCAGCCGAATATTGGGAAGGGTGTTCTTCCTCTGTAAAAATTAGTACTTTTCCCTGACGATAAGAGAGAGTTGTATGTGTTGTTGTGTACTGTGAAACTCATCCGTCACATGGATTCGAACTGGCTTGCTGTCGTTGCACACGCGTGCATTAGCAACCTGCGTGAATTTGCAACCTCCACTATGGAGGCGTGTTTTCTATCGTCTATGAACGTCAGTAGAAGGCAGATTACAGTGCATGTTTGGAAAAGTAGATATGGAAGGTGCAGCTACTAAGTAAATGACGAAGTGGTGCATAGGAAGGAGGGGATTCTGGCAGCAGGGAGCGGGCAGGGAGGGTGCAGCTGGAAGGCGGTCCACCGGCCTCGACACCCAGCGGGGAACGCGGCGCCTAATTGTCGGCAACCCGATTAGCGGGCCGGCGTCCCTGGCGCAGATTAAATCTCGTTTCCTGGCGCCGCGCTGGCACACAGGGCAGGGCAGCCGGGCCGAGCCGGGCAGGCCGAATCGCAGCGGCCTCGCCGGCCAGCCGTCGACCGGGCTCGTTACGTGCCCCGCGCCCACTTGGTCCGAGGCTCGCTTTGATCGGTGATGCAAATAAAGGCAACCATTAAGACGTTTGGCAGAGGATCTTGTTAATCCGGATGGCGTCCTTCTACTGGTTAAAGCCTGCGACTCGATCATTTCTGTACACAAGGCCGTATGCTATGTACAGAGATTCTGACTTTTCTGCTGTTCATTCCGGTGTACAGGTCTAATGTAACAATCAATTTTGTGTCGTTTTGGAGAACACGACGCACACAATAAATAAAAGAACACGATACACATCTGTTTTTCACATTCGTAATTTACCTTTTCATCGTTATTTTGCTTTTCACTTTGTACTCTAACGACGAGTATGACACAATGATTTTTGTTTGAAATATGACCATGTGCAGACTTCGTCACCTACATCTACATTTATACTCCGCAAGCCACCCAACGGCGTGTGGCGTAGCGCACTTTATGTGCCACTGTCATTACCTCCCTTTCCTGTTCCAGTCGCGTATGGTTAGCGGGAAGAACGACTGTCTGAAAGCCTCCGTGCGCGCTCTGATCTCTCTAATTTTACATTCGTGATCTCCTCGGGAGGTATAAGTAGGGGGAAGCAATATATTTGATGCCTCAATCAGAGACGCACCCTCACGAAACATGGCGAGCAAGCTACAGAGCGATGCAGAGAGCTTCTCTTGCAGAGACTGCCACTTGAGTTTGCTAAACATCTCCGTAACGCTATCACGGTTACCAAATAACCCTGTGACGAAACACGCTGCTCCTCTTTGGATCTTCTCTATCTCCTCTGTCAACCCGATCTGGTACGGAACCCACACTGATGAGCAATATTCAAGTATGGGCCGAACGAGTGTTTTATAAGCCACCTCCTTTGTTGATGAACTACATTTTCTAAGGACTCTTTCAATGAACCTCAGCCTGGTACCCGCCTTACCAACAATTAATTTTATATGATCATTCCACTTCAAATCGTTCCGCACGCATACTCCCAGATATTTTACAGAAGTAACTGCTACCAGTGTTTGTTCCGCTATCATATAATCATACAATAAAGGATCCTTATTTCTATGTATTCGCAATACATTACATTTGTCTATGTTAGGGATCAGTTGCCACTCCCTGCACCAAGTGCCTATCCGCTGCCGATCTTCCTGCATTTCGCTACAATTTTCTAATTCTGCAACTTCTCTGTATACTAAAGCATAATCCGCGAAAAGCCGCATGGAACTTCCGACACTATCTACTAGGTCATTTATATATTTTGTGAAAAGCAATGGTCCCATAACACTCCCCTGTGGCACGCCAGAGGTTACTTTAACGTCTGTAGACGTCTCTCCATTGATAAAAACATGCTGTGTTCTGTTTGCTAAAAACTTTTCAATCCAGCCACACAGCTGGTCTGATATTCCGTAGGCTCTTACTTTGTTTATCAGGCGACAGTGCGGAACTGTATCGAACGCCTTCCGGAAGTCGTTTACAAACACTTGAAGAAAATTATTTAAATTCTTTTAAAGTTCTCTATAAAAGATTCTTGAACGAAACTGTTCCTTCACCTTCAGTTGAGTCGTTTGTGAATGACTGCATCACTCAGTCCAGCTGGTTTGCGCAAACTTTTGAAATTTATATGACGTTTGTTTCTTGTTGGAAACTATATTTTTCCAAGTTATCTTATTTTTCCCTTTATTAAAATCAGACTGTAAATCCTTTAAGACTCAAAAAATCGGAATCAAACTCTTCTGAAACTTAATATCTTGGAAAAATTCAGCAATAATTCTTCCTCAATGTAACTCTTCATAAATAATTCTCGAACACGTATCTAAGTTTTAGAGCATACACTGTTATATTGTCTTCGTATATGCTACATACAGATGTGAACATCAGACTCGACGAAACTGAACAAAATACAACATGGACTAAACATTCTGTGACGCCATTACAATAGAAAATTACGAATGTCTATTTATTTAAATGTTGGAGGTTCGACGCAACAACCCGGTCACAGGATCTTCTGCTTCTCTTTGCCGTTGACCCGCGACGACTGGTTGCCAGCAACTTTCTGGTTCCGGCAGTGAAGATGCTGTTTCCGCCAGTTGCGCTGCTCTCTCCAAACACGAAACATACAAAACAAAAATACAATACTTTAAATATTTTACAAACATAATAAAATATTACAAATACATAAATAAAACACTAAATTAAACTTATATTTACCTGCAAACTGAGCTGATCTTTGTGGATGGGCGACGCTTTAATTTCGCGTCCCATTACAACTTCTGCGTTGGTATTTCTCAGTTTTCTCTGCAATTTCTCTTTCATTTACGATGAGTATTCAATAAATGGATGAGTTATCAAAATCAGTCAATAGTATTCTCATGTCTAACAGTATACTGTTACCACCACTTACATTCGTGTTTACTGCAGGGAGGAACATACCAACTAAATTCGTAATTCGTAACTGAAGAAAAAGTCAATGTCAATTAAAAATTTTGATTCAAGTTATGTGGTCAAATGCGCTACATAATGTGTAATAAGAAATATTTTTATAAAATTCATTAAACTGTAGAAATCTGCTTATATAGGTTGTGACAAATAAAATGGCTAGTTGAGTAATGTCACGTTATATAAGCAAACACATCTGTGACAGCATGACTCAGTACTTAATCATGGCTCAGAGACATTCACTGGAGTGATGTTTACAGTGATCATGGCATGTATGAAAAATATAACATTTTTGCTAATAAAGTGATAACCTAATTTGAACACTGTTTTCCTCCAAAACTAACGAAGGTTAGAGCAAAGTCTCCAAAGAAGCAATGGAATACTCCAGGAATAGAGGTATCTTGCAAAACAAGAAGAAAACTGTATCTGTCAATCCGAAACAGTTCCAATGTTGATGCTATAGCACATACAAAAAATACTGCAAAATATTAAAGACTGTAATACGGACGTCAAAGAAAATTTATTACAAGGAAAAGATATATTACAAGGTATCAGATAACAAAATAAAGACAATATGGGATATAGTGAAGGAGGAGACAGGTAGAACCAGACATGAGGAGGGGAACATAGCATTAAGAGTAAATGGTACATTGGTGACAGATGTGTATGGTGTGGTAGAGCTTTTTAACGAACATTTAAAGCTATTACTGAAAAGATGGGGTTCTCAGGTTCTGCCATGGGATACCTCAGACCAGACATTTCAAGTAACTTCAGTAATATGAATTTGACCCTAATTACCCCTGCAGAAGTAATGTCCATCATAAAATCAAAAACACCTAATGGGTATGATGAAATGTCAACAAAGTTAACTAAGGAATGTGATTCTGAGTTAAGTAACGTCTTAACCTATCTGTGCAACCAATCGTTTATCAGTGGAATATTTCCTGAATGGATGAAATATGATGAAGTTAAGCCACTGTTTAAGAAGGGAAATAAAGAAATAGCGTAAAATTTCCGTCCAATTTCACTTTTGCCAACATTCTCAAAAAAATTCGGAAAGGTAATGTACCATATTATCACAAATAACATAGTGTCAAAGTCGTAGTTCGGATTTCTAAAGGGTTCTGATATTGAGAAAGCTACTTAGATTTACAGTGAAAATGTAATTAATTCATTAGACAAGAAGTTGCAGGCAATTGGTATGTGTTGTGATATCTCAAAGGAATTTCACGGTATAAATCACAATATCCTTTTAAGTAAATTAGAAAATAATGGTGTAACAGAAAATGCTGCAAAATGGTTCAAGTCTTTTATCTCTTGCAGAAAACAAAGGGTGTTATTACGAAAGAGACATGTATTAAGCTATCAGTCATCATCCAGCTGGGACCTATTTACATGTGGGGTCCCACAAGGTTCCATCTTAGGGCCCTTACTGTTTCTTGTGCATATCAATGACCTTTCATCAGTCACATTACCAAATGCCAAGTTTGTTTTGTTTGTTGATGATACATACGTTACAATAAATAGCAAATAAAGTATAGTCTTAGAAAGATCGGTTAATAAAATATTTGTGGACATTAATCACTGATTCCTAGCCAATTATTTGTCACTAAACATCGAAAAAACACACTACATGCAGTTCAGAACTTTTAAAGGGTGTCCCACGACAATATTCCTAACACATGATGACAAGCAGATAGAAGAAGTGGCTAGTGCTAAATTCTGGGGATTACAAGAAATTCAACTGGGAGGAGCACACCACAGAACTTCTGAAGCATCTGAATAAATCTCTTTTCACTATTCGAAATATGTCAGACATAGGGGATATAAAAATATAAAAGCTGGCATACTACGCTTACTTTCACTCTATAATGTCATACGAGATTATTTTTTGGGGTAATTCATCAAGCCAAGCTAACGTTTTCCAGGCACAAAAACGTGCAATAAGAGTTATAAATGATGTGAACTCAATAACACCCTGCATAGTCCCGTTTTGGGAACTACTGATACTAACTACTGCTTCCCAATATATTTATTCCTTAATGAAATTTGTCATTAAAAATATCTCACTTTTTCAAACAACAGCTCAGTTCATGGAACGAATACTAGAATTAATAATAATCTTCACCAGGATTTGAAGCCACTTACTCTTGTACAAAGAGGTTTGCATTATTCAGGAACACACATTTTCAATAATGTAAGAGCATGATAATTAAAAAACACTCTTGATCGCAAATGTCTTTTAATCGGAGTGACCGGTTTCAATGTTTTTGTATCATCTTCAGATTCTGAAATAACATATGTACAGATAGAGGGATCCTTACAGTATTGTATATACATTGAAATACAATTACGAACGACATATACCCAGAATGGCAGGTGGACTTCAATAGAGCAAGCTTCGCCGACCCACGACGCTGAACTAACTGCTCAATAGATTGGCAAGGAGTGGTCTTAAATAGCAATAACCCCACTCACTGTTCCGTGTATGACATCAGTACTAACCAATAAGAAGTATTGTGTGTACTATTAGCGTAAAATGTATTACAATATTCTATACTACTTAGATTTGAAGAAGAGTTATAGTTAAAATATATCATAAAGTTGCTATGAAATTGCTATACGTCAGAAAATATCAACTGCAGTAAATAATTAGCTTAAAGTATACTGTATAGGCTGCCCTCTGTTATCGGTTCCGTAAATTACGTGCTGCTGGCAAAGATGCATGGCATAACTGTCAAAGGTTGCTATTGCGATAGAGAGATGTTACTAGCAAAAATAATCTATATAGATATTGAGGATCGACGTAGAAACGGCGTCCTCTATCGATGCGACATTCTCAAATGCTGGCACAGAGTGCAGTAAAGACAGCAAAGACGATCTATGTAGACATTAAGGGTTGCCGTAAAGACGGCGTTCTCTATCGTTGTGACAAATTAAAAATAAGTAGTAAATATATTCTGGTTGACGGGTGTGCTAGACCAGTGGTTGGTAATCCACTGCCCTGTTTCCCTATAGGTCTGGTTCACTTTGCTGTGTCTCAAGCTATCTTTATGAATGTTCTTCACAAGAGGCAATGAATTTAGTATTCACAATCCCATCACATTAAATTTTCTAATGTTTTACCTGATGAATTTTACAACTCGCGCAGTTCTCTTCGTAATAGCACAGGAGATGGATGTCCCGATTTGCTGCATCCTGTTCTGGAACTGTTTTAGTGTTCTTGAAAGCTGATTCTCTCGCACCTGTACATCGCAACCAGATCACTTTGTTCGCTCATTGCGAACACTCAGCTCCTTCACGACGCACAGAATTTGTTCTACCAGTATACACTGAAAAAAAAAACAACTGATGATGTCACTCAAATTTCGCAGGAAGTGCAATAAAAGTCGCGCTAGTAGCGCCATTATGAAGATGAAAATCAGGTTTCCCTAAAATGCAAGCTGTGACGGTCGTGAGCATTAATTACCTTTGCAACTGGACGTGGTCAATTGATGTTAACTGCCTTTAAGGAAGTGAAGGCGCCATTATCAGCATCTCACTGAGTTTGAACTGTGTCGCATAATAGGGTTACGAGACCCTTGATGCTTCCTCTGCGATGTCGCCGAGAGACTTCGCTAGAATGTAGGCACTGTACGTGACTGGTGGCAGCGGTGATCACGAGAATATATGATCGCAAGCAGACTAGGTTCCGAACAGCCATGTGGAACTGATGAGTGGGATGCCTTTCGTGTTCAATGTGTGGCACATCGCACTGCATCTGCAGCACCAATTTCAGCAGCAGTTGGCACCAAAAGTGACATAAAGAATTGTTATAAATCGTTCTTGGACAGCTCCGAGCCAGATGCCCTGAAGCGTGCATTCCACTAACCCAAACCATCGCCGTTCACAACTTCAGTGGTGTCAAGAGAGCGCTCGTTGGAGGGTAGGGTGGGGGTCTGTTGAGTTTCTTTAAGAAACCTGGTTCTGCTTTGGTGCCAGTGATAGCAGTGAGCTCGTTACAAGGAGGCCAGGTGAGAGCTTGCAACCAACCTGTCTGCATGCTACCCACACTGGACCTAAACCTACAGTTTTTGTAGGGGCGCGATTTCGTATGAAAGCAGGAGCACTCTCGTGGTTATCCCACGCACACTGACTACAAATATGTACGTCAGTCTGGTGATTCGACCTGTTGCGCTGCCACTCATGAACAGCATTCTAGGGGGTGTATTCCAACAGGATAACGCTTGTCCACTTACTGCTGTTGTGCTCTGCAGAGTGTTGGCGTGTTCCGTTGGCCTGACCGACCACCAGAGCTGTTTCCAGTCGAGCACATATGGGACATAATTGAACGAAAACTCCAGTGTCATGCACACACCCAGCGATAACCGTCGCTGTGTCGACCGACCAAGTTCTACAAAGTCATATTCGGCACCTGTACAATGCATTTCATGCACGTTTGCACACACTGCATTCAACATTGTGACAGTTACACCAGTTATTAGAGTACCAGCACTTCAAATTTGCAATGACTTATATCAACCTCTATTCTTGCCGTATTCATCACATAAATACACTACTGCCCATTAAAACTGCTACACCAAGAAGAAATGCAGATGATAAACGGGTATTCCTTGGACAAATATATTATACTAGAACTGACATGTGATTAAATTTTCAAGCAATTTGGGTGCATAGATCCTGATAAATCACTACCCAGAACTACCACCTCTGGCCGTAATAACGGCCTTGATACTCCAGGGCACTAAGTCAAACAGAGCTTGGATGGCGTGTACAGGTACAGACGCCCATGCAGCTTCAACTCGATACCACAGTTCATCAAGAGTAGTGACTGCCGTATTGTGACGAGCCAGTTGCTCGGCCACCATTAACCAGACGTTTTCAATTGGTGAGAGATCATGTGCTGGCCAGGGCCGCAGTCGAACATTTTCTATATTCAGAAAGGCCCGTACAGGACGTGCAACATGCGGTCGTGCATTATCCTGCTAAAATGTAGGGTTTCGCTGGGATCGAATGAAGGGTAGAACCACGGGTCATAACACATCTGAAATGTAACGTCCACTGTTCAAAGTGCAGTCAATGCGAACAAGAGGTTACCGAGACGTGTAACCAGTGGCAGCCCATACCATCACACCGGGTCATACGCCAGTTGTCAGAGCATAAAAATCAATTAATTAGAATTTTCTTTTTAAAATTTTAGTCACTTTGCCTGACGTAATACAAAAATCGGTCAAATGCCGGGAGGGTACCTTTGAAAGGACACGGCCGACTTCCTTCCCCGTCCTTCCATAATGCGACGAGGCCGATGACCTCGCTGTCCGGTCTCCTCCCTCAAACAACCCAACCGAAATAATCCAGTATGCACCACGCACGCCACTGAAATAGTGCATGCACACACGCTCACAACGTTTAAACACCTGAAAATGATTCAATGCACAGACAGTCAGTGCAAGCAAAACGTATCACTGGATTCACTGTATGGAAACTCCACAGATGCGGGAAACTGACACAAGTATCAATCCTAATTACATAATTAATCACAAAGATTGGTCCTAATTACACAACTGTATGCTTAGATATGCATAAGGACGGCATAAAATCGCAAAAACTAACTGTACAGATCACCTTATCATGCTTTAATCACACAACTATATGCATAGCACTGTACAAGAACCGCAATACTACGCAAAAAAACTGATAGCTCGAGTTACCCTGTTTGGGAAAAAACATATACCACTCGAAACCAGCGACAGAAACTCTCAAACTCTAACATGCACCTGCAAGCTAGGGGAAAAACGTTCAACTCACTAGATCCTGCTGTTCGACAGAGTTGAGTTGAGTTTAAAAAAGTGGGGGGGAGGGGGGGGTGGGGGTTGTCAGGGAGGTACTCGCGTCATCAGATGACGTCAATCGCCTCACCGTGCGAGGTCTAGTTTTCTGCGAGGAGAGTCTGTGTTAATGTCAGTTTAGAACCTGACAGAGACCTCGAAGTCGTGGCGAGGAAAAATAAATAGAATGTTTGACAGTCTACAAAGCGTGTTGGAGCAGAAAAATTAATGTTTCAAACAACGATACAGCGTCATAGGGCGCGTCACTTGCGACTTACAATACAGGTGATGAAACTTGAAACTGAGGAGTGCAGATGATGAAAACGTTAATATTTAATAGGATCGTCACATGCATGCGGTATTTTGTTTTCCATATATGGTAGAAGAGAGATGCGATGAAAATCTTATCGAGTTGTCTATTGCTTGAAGTTAGTGGAGCTTCAATAGTTGGTAATATTTCTCTGCTGGACGGTACAGAATAAAGAAGATAGATGTGAATGAACGCGGATCTGCAGTACTTGTACGTGGTTTGGGGGGCGCACCACAGTACGGTAGAAAAAGTCACGGTCTTTCTAGCACTTCTGGTTTCCATTGAGTGGTCAAAACACAGTCCTGTGGCAGTAACGCAGCTTAGCCTGTTTCTACATGGATTGCAGAAGGTGGTAGATATATTTTCCCCCGACTCCTACTTAGCTGCGATTTAAACTGGAGTGATCAGATTCGTAAAGCTTGAGAAATGACAGCAGTTGCATGGTGGCTAACTAAAGCGAGGTTGGAATTTTACTTTAGCAGATCGGCTCGAGAAAGGCGAGACGTTTCGAGATATGAGAGTACTAGAAATATGATTCATTAGTGGCTGTAATAAAGGACTTCTCCATAGGGTCCTACGAAGGTATGTGCTTGAAAGCGAGGACTTGATTCAAAATCGGAGACTGCATTTCTAGGGGATAGCTTAGCAGTAGAGTTCTGAAAAGCTAGTGTACATTTCTTACGACATCATCCACTGTTTGTGATCCTTGCCAATCAAGCATCGCCTTTAGCCCAGTCGATGTATCGTAGCACCTCTGACACGGCATAGAGAGAGAGAGAGAGAGAGAGAGAGAGAGAGAATGTTTTACAAATACTGGATAAATATGTAGCCACGGTGGCTTGAGGGGGTTGAAAATACCGGTTTCATAGGCGGCCGGAGTGGCCGAGCGGTTCTAGGCGCTACAGTCTGGAACCACGCGACCGCTACGGTCGCAGTTCGAATCCTGCCTCGGGCATGGATGTATCTGATGTCCTTAGGTTAGTCAGGTTTAAGTGGTTCTAAGTTCTAGGGGACTGATGACCTCAGAAGTTCCATAGTGCTCAGAGCCATTTGAACCATTTTGAACCGGTTTCATAAGACGTTCCTTAGCATAATAATCTTCTAAATTGGGAGCATCTGGATTATAAAGTATGTGCTTGTGTTCTGAGATGAGATGACTATGTCCAGTGGTAAGGAAGGCGTGGAATACTGTGATAGGAAAGGGAGGAATATGTCATGTGATAAGAATGTACAGATATTTCTTTTTCCAGAGCCACAAGCAGGATGTATTTCAAATACTTCGCTCATTGTCGAATGCCATTCAATTGCAAATATAGCGATCACATATATCTGTTTTCGATTTGGTAGGGTTATTCTGTCTATTCGGGGCCTGTGGTGCGAATGATTCAAGTTTTCCGCTAAATGTGAGAGGCCATCAAAATAGAGAGGGCTGTTACAATGCGGGAATGCATTTGACTTACCGTTTAGTCGTCTAGACGACTGAATAGGGAACTAATACTTAGTATGTGTTGGACAGCATTCGTGATCAAGTGGGAATTTAACAGGATTGAATATGGATGTGTGTTTGCGCTGGGTCATTATGCTGTTGTCACTTAAATTGTTCGGTCGAGTGCTTCTTCGCATTTGACTTCTTTATTTAGTTGAGAGGAGGTCAATTGTGGAGTGTGCATCTAGCAGGTGGAAGACATGTTTGCCGGTTGTCTAGATATGCGAAGGACGTTATTTGACTTTGTAAATTATAGGGCGTGATTTGAAATCTGCTAAATCACGGAAATCTATATTCGTGAATGGAAATACCGATTTAGACGTAAATGTGTTCGGAGAGGTGATGTCTTTCTAAGTCGAACGTGAAATTCTATATAGATTTTGGCTTATAAAACTGGACTTTGTCTATTTTCGTGTACAATAGGACATTTATTGTGATCGGAAGTGTTTTGCTTTATTACACGAGTGAAGCTGATGTTAAATAAATAATACACGAACGCTGAACGGTGACTACCGTCCGGCCCTGCTCCAGCGTACTACATGACGTAAAAAGAAAGTCTGTGAACGTGAGGTGTTGTGGGGCTGTGCCAGCGATGATTCGTGGGCATTAGGGATCAACAGGATGAGCTTGTAGCGAAAAGCGGGGCTTTCGCGACGAGGCATTTGGGTGAGGCAGGTGCCGTGAGACTGTTAGCGTAGTAGTTCGATCTCGTAGTTTGTGATTGTATATGGATGAGACCTAGGCAACAAAAGAACCACATGACGGACAATGCAAGGAGCACATTAAAAGCAGCCAAGCACTGGCAAAAAGAGCGTTCCTCGCCAAGAGAAGTCTTCTAGTATCAAAGCAAGGCCTTAATTTGAGGAAGAAATTTCTGAGAATATACGTTTGGACCACAGCATTGTATGGTAGTCTACCTCTACATCGATACGCTGCAAATCGCATTTAAGTGCCTGGCAAAAAAATTCATGGAACCGCCTTCACAATTCTCTATTATACCAATCACGCGCCGGCCGCGGTGGTCTCGCGGTTTTAGGCGCTCAGTCCAGAGCCGTGCGACTGCTACGGTCGCAGGGTCGAATCCTGCCTCGGGCATGGATGTGTCTGATGTCCTTAGGTTAGTTAGGTTTAAGTAGTTCTAAGTTATATGGGACTGATGACCACAGCAGTTGAGTCCCATAGTGCTCAGAGCCATTTGAACCATTTGAACCAATCTCGCACAGCACGCGGAAAAAATGAACACCTTTATATTTCCGTGCGGGCTCTGATTTCCCTTACTTTATTATGATGATCGTTTCTCCCCATGTAGGTCGACGTCAACAAAATATTCGGAGCAGAAAGTTGCTGATTGAAATTTCCGGAGGAGATTCCGCCGCAACGAAAAAACGCCTTTGTTTTAATGATGTCCACTTCAAATCCTGTATGAGCTCAGTTACTCTCTATCCCTTATTTCGCGATAATACAAAACATGCTGCCCTTCTTTGAACTTTCTCTATGGACTCCGTCAATCCTGCCTGCTGAGGATCCCACACCGTTCAGCAGTACTCTAAAAGAGGACGATCAAGCGTAGTGTAGGCAGTCTCTTTAGCAGATCAGTTACATTTTCCAAGTGTCCCGCCAATAAAACGTAGTCTTTGGTTAGCCTTCCACACAACATTTTATATGTGTTCCTTCCAATTTAAGTTGTTTGTAATTGTAATTCCTAGGTATTTAGTTGAATTTTCGCACCATACAGATATATTTTCTGAAACGTTTTGCAGTTTTTCTGATGACTTCACTAGTCGACAGACGACAGCGTCATCTGCAAACAACCTAAGACAGCTACTCAAATTGTCTCCCAAATCGTTTACATAGATAAGGAACAGCAAAGGCACTACCTTTGTTAACGGACAAAATCACTTCTGTTTTACTCGATAACTTTCCATCAATGACTTCAAACTGCGACCTCTCCGACAGGAAATCACGAATCCAGTCTCATAACTGAGACGATATTCAATAAACATGCAATTTCACTACAAGCTGCTTGTGTGGTACAGTGTCAAAAGCCTTCCGGTAATCCTGAAGTGCGGAATCAATTTGAAATCCCTTGTCAAACGGTAGCTGCGTTTGACGAGAACGATGTTTTATAAATCCTTGTTGACTGTGTATCAAAAATGACTCAAATGGCTCTGGGCACCATGGGACTTAACATCAGTCATCAGTCACCTTGAACTTAGAACTACTTAAACCTAACTAACCTATGGATATCACACACATCCATGCCAGAGGCAGGATTCGAACGTGCGACCGTAGTGGTCGCGCGGTTCCAGACTCAAGCGCCTAGAACCACTCGGCCACAATGCCCGGCGACTGTGTATCAGTAGACAGTTTTCTTCGAGGTAAATCATAATGTTCGAACACAATATACGTTCCAAAATCCTGCTGCATATCGACGTTAATGAAATGGGCCTGAAATTTTAATGGATTGCCCCTACTACCTGTCTTGAATATTGGTGGACCTTAAGTCGCTGAAGGACTGCTGTTAATTTCAATAAATCCGTCACTTGTGGAGCGGAAGTCACATGTTAAGGTGATGGTAACTGTTGTTTCTAATGACATATGTTCGCACCTCCGTACGCACAACAGCAGTGGACGTGTCTCTAACGTAATTGCAAAATTTCGAATAGACCGTTTGTTGTATGTTGCCATGGGTAAAGGAAGTGATTGATTTGTTAGCCTGTTCCCGAACTGTGACTTAAAGTTACTTTGCCATACTAGTAAATTTCTGTATGTAGTATGCTGCCATTTATACGTTACATTTTACGAATTGGTTTGTTATAGCGTTCTTTTCTAAAGACTTAACTTCTAAGGTTATCAACCTAACTAATGTAAGGACATCACACACATCCATGCCCGAGTCAGGATTTGAACTGCGACAGTAGCGGTCGCACGGTTCCAGACTGTAGCGTCTAGAACTGCTCGGCTACCCCGGCGGGCCGACGTCGAAGGACTAGGCCCCTTTAACTAACGTCATTTGCCTGTGAGCAAAAACAACATTTATTTTCTTGACAGAACTTCCCCTTTGAAAAACAGGTAGAAAAACTGAAGTCATTTGGCATTAGGGGGGTTCAAAACGGTGAGTAAGCCAGGTGTTAAATTACAATAATAATTTCAAAAAGTTCAAGACCTTAATAATATCGGCTTATTAAATTTTTAAATTGAACAATTTTAAATAAACTAGCCAATTAAAATAATGAGAACAGTTCTAGATAAATTTCTTCTTCCGAGACATAAATTGGACACCAAAAAGATCAATATTAACAAAGATAACGCAGGGATTCCCCAAAGATTTACACAAGAATACAATATGTGTTAAACATTAAGGAGAAAATTTCCTGTGGAAGTCAGTTAATGAAAGGCTTCTTGTCCGACGACAAAATTTCGTTTACAGTGAAAGTCATATAACGTAAGGTACTCAACTTGAGCTCGGACAGCCGGGAAACGCGACTGCAAACAAATAGGATGCCCCGCTGGGAAATGCTCGAGAGCCGTACACACTGCCGCAAATAAGCAAAGCCCACGCGATAAGAAGGCGCTGACACGGAACACTGTGCCAGCAACTTAGTAAGTCCTATTAACAAACAAGAAATATAAGTTTCTGACTGGATTATACTAGAAGTAAAGTTATGATTTAAACATGATTGCACTTACAGAGAGTTTCCAATACGCTGATACACCCTAGCAAATAAGCTTCGCTAACAGAGAACTACAAAAAGGGAGATGTAATTTTATGCAGGAAGAAATACAATAAACAACTCGCTGGGGTCCTACCAGTATCTCACAACGTGCCTAAAAAGGGCTGGATAATAGTAAAACTAGAAGCCCACCGGCTCCTAAAACATCGTGAAAAGAAACATTAAAACTCACGACAACTGGTTCTCTTGCATAAGAATTTTCAAACAGTGCCAATTAAAAAAGAAAAAAGGAAACTAGTTTAGATGTAGGCCCCTGATATAGCTATGCGTGCCTCCTGGGCCCATTACATAATCATAAGTTCTTTTTTTTGTGTGAGAGAGAACGCTGACCAGCAGATTAAAGCAAGTTACTTCAAAATAGCACGGAGTAGGCAGGGTAATATACTATTCGCAAAATCAGAGAGCCAAGTAACAAGGCGAACGTACCTAACGACTCAATGAAATGCAAACATGAAAGTCTGTTCAAACAGCTTGCGGAACGGGAAGTCTGCGCACAGTGCCGATCCACAGCCAGTCCACGTCAAATGTTGCTGCCCCCCCCCCCCCCCCCTCCCCCCACCACTTCCCGATCCACTCCCGTTAACTGCCCCGGCACCACGCTCTTCGGGGGGCACTCTCTCTCTCTCTCTCCTCTCTCTCTCGCTCGCTTCCACCAACTTCAGCTAAAAGTTATCGATAGTGAAATGTGCCGCCAAGGATCAAAGGCTCAGTTATTTTGTGTACCAGGAAACAGGTTCAAATGGTTCAAATGGCTCTGAGCACTATGGGACTTAACTTCTGAGGTCATCAGTCCCCTAGAACATAGAAATAATTAAACCTAACTAACCTAAGGACAACACACACATTCATGCCCGAGGCAGGATTCGAACCTGCGAACGTGGCGGTCGAGCGGTTCCAAACTGTAGCGCCTAGAACCGCTCGGTCACCCCGGCCGGCAGGAAACAGGTGATATATTTGTTAATCTGTTTCTCGTGCTCAGAAGCTTAAAATATTTGACTTTGGTCTCTCGCCTTGTGGGCAGTTATCGTATGTAACATTTACTGTAATAGATTAAGTGCCGTATGCATTCAGTTACTCCAAGTTCACGAATCTTGGCGTTCGTATGTCTCTGCAGTAAGCCAATATAATAATCAGATCTAGCCATTTATGTGTTTTGAAAGTTTGGTTTTAAATTTATATTTGTATTTTTAATGATTGCTAATTTGTACTATAGTGGGTCAAATAGTCACACCTGAGGTTGGTTATATTTAATGTTTCTCATTCTGGTCTCCTTAGCACAGAAGTATGCCTTTCTATTAATTGTAATATGGTTCTTGTGTGTTCATATGTAAGCACGTATTGCTTCTCGGGTTTAGGCTGGAATTTGTGATCGGCTATAAGTCAGTTGGTCAGGGTCACCGAAAGTGCAGAATCCTATGATATACAGCATAGCGGGTCCTTGTTTGTCACATCTGATGTTTATATGCTAATTTCAACCTTTTTATTTAAATTACTGATCTATAGTTTGTATGGAAGGTAGATACCTCACGATTACATTAGTCCTAGATGGACTGGTGGTTGCGCATCGCATGAGCAAGTTTCTCCAAACACTTCCTTCCCTGTTTGGTCTTTCGTGGCTGGTCGAAAGGAATTCACTACGACTTGGACGAGTTGTGCCCACACCAGAGGTTCCGCGGTGATGTGTTTGGTCGCCGAACTCGCGACTATGCCACGCCATGTCGTCCTGCATTTCCGGAATAGAAGTTACTTACGGGATCTTTTTCAGAGCCCAAACACCCGAACATTTCGCTAGTCCAAATATATCAAGAGATCAAATAATAACTCGGCCGTTAGTTTGTAGGTCTTTTTTGTGGTACAATTTGCCTTTTTCTTACTATAGGTTAAAATTACCTTAGTTGGAAGTATCCTCAAGCTTATTATCCTGTTGATTAATGGCAATATGATATTCATGTACTGCTGAGTGTTTTATATTGGAAATTGTTCCAATTTCTGCTTATGTTTTGGTACGTTTAGGCCTTGCTTTGTCTAGTGATGGCATCAATGCCTCAAGGTCAACCAATTAGGTTTGTTTTCTTTGGGATTTAAGTGTCTTCCATGTTAATAGATTGTTTCTTAACTTACAGCATGCAGAATCTCTGTTCATATTCATTAATACTGTAAAACTGTTTGGTGACCATTTTGCCAAATGTACTTAATCACTAAGTAAATTAATTTAATCGTCAATGACACTGAGTAAAATTCCCGGTAGTCACCGTTCATGCTGTAAGAACAACAAAAACAACTGTAAGTATTGTTGTGAGCGCATCCTTCGATCTCCTGTAAACACGCGTTCAGGGTCCGTCCAGGAAACCCTTCATGTTTTGTCGGTGTCTCTGAATTGTGCAGGTCTTCCAGGAATCGCAACCCCCCTGCGGGTTACCCAAAGCAATCTGTTGGGCTAACCTTAGCACAAAGCCATTAATGGTTTTAGAGAGCTTAGACCGGGAGCGTCACAGTGTTTCCCACCAGTTACGTAGCTCGGTGGCACATCAGTTTGCAGGTCTTATTTCAGTCGACGCCACAGTGAGCGACTTCCGCCCCGATGATGAGGATCAAATGATGATGATGATGATGATGATGACACAACACCCAGTCCCCGAGCGGAGTAAATCTCCAGCCTAGCCGTGAATCGAACCCGGGCCCGCTTGCATGGGAGGCGAGCACGTTACCACCCAGCTAAGCAGGCGGTATTACGTGAGCTTCCGCGATGGAGACAACGGCCGCGAGAATCTGCTGAGACGTAAGAATCAGCACCTTCTACTCTGCGTGCTGCATTGGCAGCCCTCCTCGTTGCTGCCGAGGAGAGGATGATTTAATTATAACACTTCACTCGACAATGGGGTACTGATATGTTCCAAGACTGCACACCCAAAAATTTTTAGGGGTTCATATCTCTTGTTCTATTTATCACAGAAATAATAAGTCAAGTGTTTTGAGTCGCCCGTATCCTAGGATCCAATTGAATACGACCGAACGGACAGGCATATAGCAGCTATTCTACAGTACAGTGTCAAAATTTAAACATTACACTTCCTCCAGCCCAGGCAATTTGGGGAAATCGGTTGGTTGTTTAGTATCAGGTGTTGTCTGTGGCTGACCTTAGATGGGAGCAGCATTCGTTCATGAACAATTCTGAGGAAACCGAAACACGATGAATTTTAGGTACGTCGGAATTGGTAGAAATTTTTACAAGATGTTTCTATGATAATATCCTCTCAGACATTCAAAACGTTTTGCGATATCATTATCCTTAACCAAATTCGAAGGTTCAAATGGCTCTAAGCTATATGGCAATTAACATCTGTCATCAATCCCCTATACTTATAACTACTTAAACCTAACTAAGCGAAGGACATCACCCACATCCATGCCCGAGGCAGGATTGGAACCTGCGACCGTAGTGGTCGCTCGGTTCCAGACTGTAGCGCCTAAAACCGCAAGGCGCCGGCCGCGGTGGTCTCGCGGTTCTAGGCGCTCAGTCCGGAACCGCGCGACTGCTACGGTCGCATGTTCGAATCCTGCCTCGGGCATGGATGTGTGTGATGTCCTTAGGTTAGTTAGGTTTAAGTAGTTCTAAGTTCTAGGTGACTGATGACCACAGATGTTAAGTCCCATAGTCCTCAGAGCCATTTGAACCATTTTTTAAAACCGTACGGCCACTCAGGCCGGCGCCGTTTTTGTACTGGGGGGCCTAATTACCTATATAACTAACCATATCAGATGACTCAAATTTAGCAGCAAATTCCTCAAACATTACTCAGACAGTTCTGTATCGTTACCGTGATACACCCAAAAAATCTTGATTTTTGTGTACCAAAAGTACCAATAGTGGGGATGGCTGCTTCTAAAATTTCGAATCATGAAAAATCTCGAAATTTTTACCATTTTTTTCCTAAGGCGATTCTGTAGGAGAAAAGTGAAACTTTTTCCACTACCATTCTCCGTTAACGAGATCCAGAGGTTCAAAGTTAGCGAACGTTTGCACGTAATATCCGGTCTGATGCGTAAATATAGTTTTAACTGATATAGTGAAAAGTTGGCAAGGGTTCTAGGGTCATCGAAAGGGTTATGCCACCCAGCTATGTATTTATTCAGCATTTTTTTACCAATAAAACTTTATGATGCGCTGTCTCTGTATAATGGGCACGTTACGCCTACATAAAAATGCCCAGCGTGGTATAGCAGTGACAAAAAATGGGCTACATAGGGTCTTAAAATGCCTGAAAACAACTGAAAATGACTGTCAAAAATTATGGGAGCAGCGCAAATTCTGTGAAATATTTCTAGTAACTTTTTACTCTTTTATGATGCAAGTCATAAGCCATTCCTTTTTGAGTAAATTACGAACGATGAACAAAGTATTCAGAAAAAAATGGAATGCAAAAAAATTTGTGTTTAGCTTGTATTATACATTGTATTGTATGTTAACGGAGGGCCTAGAAACGACGGAGAGGCTCCGTCCCCGCCGCAGCCGCAGTGGTCCACAACCCCACGACGACTACCGCAGTCCACTTCACACCTCCCCCGCCGCATACCGAACCACTCTTTCAGGGTTATTGTGCGGTTCGGCCCCCGATGGACCACCCCAGAGAACGACACTAGCGTAACCTCTATGTTTGCGTGGTGGACTAAAGGTGGTGTACGCGTACGTAGAGAACTTGTTTGCGCAGCAATCGCTGACATAGTGGAGATGAGGCGGAATAAGGGGAACCAGCCCGCATTCTCCGAGGCAGATGGAAAACCGCCTAAAAATCATCCACAGACAGGCCGGCTCACCGGACCTCGACATAAATCCGCCGGGCGGATTCGTGCAGGGGACCAGGCGCTCCTTCCCCATCCGGAAAGCCGTGCGTTACACTTCACGGTTAACCGGGCGGGCTATATTTTACATCCTTATTTATCTGTCGAAATATACAAACAACTTTAACTGGCCAGAAAATTTTTTGTCAAAGTCTTTCAAAGAGGAACAAATTCGCCTTTTCTGTGCTCCAGCAGGAGCATTTCTCTACTGGTAAATATACCTATATTGCTAACGCTATTTCATTAGTCCTTAGATCACCGACTGGACTTCAAGACCGCACTCCACGCTCCATCATCCTGCAACCAAAACGCCCGTAGAGTATGAAAGTAATTCGAAAACACAAATCCTGTAGAATGCCACTATTTGGAGCACAACTTAAGAAGCTTTCCAAATTATGGGACAATCACAAACAAACGCTATGTCGTGCGTTCTGCCATAGGACGGTTCCAAGTGATGAGATACGTTTATCGCTTTTTAGTGTCGAGGCTCTGGATGCAGTTCAGACATGCAGCATTTCTGGCGGCTGTGTCGGTGAGTCGTATTCCACGTTTGTGCGCTGTGAGTGGGCCAAGTTTGGGGTCGTGGGTGTCCTAGGGCACTGTTGTCGGTCCGTTGCTTTTCCTGGTTTACGTCAGTGAGCTGCCAGTCTACTACACAGATGAGTGAGCAGTTTTGTTTCCCTTTCTGATGACACGAGTGTTTTTGTGACAGACTTGGAATGTAGTATACATGATGCAGCTAACTGTACAGTCAATGCTATTAGCAAGTGGCTCACACTCTTGTGGAAGGTGATTTTTAGTGACCCAAGGTGGATAAAGAGTCAGATCTGAGTTGCGACTGAGCGCATACGGAAGGTTATCTTGGAAGTATCACGTTAAAGATGTTGGGCAGAAGCTGAATGCCGCTATCAAAAATGGTTCAAATGGCTCTGAGAACTATGGGACTCAACATCTGAGGTCATCAGTCCCCTAGACCTTAGAACTACTTAAACCGAACTAACCTAAGGACATCACACACATCCATGCCCGAGGCAGGATTCGAACCTGCCATCGTAGCAGGCACGCGGTTCCGGACTGAAGCGCCTAGAACCGCTCAGCCACAACGGCCGGCTGTGCAGAGTTCGAGTCTCGGTCCGGCACACAGTTTTAATCTGCCAGGGATTTTCATATACGTGGTTATCAAACTGTCGATCTATTATATTTGTAGCGTGGTGTCATTAGAAACTGTAATATGAAGTAAGGGTGTGTGTCGCTTAAATGCTCTAATATTAAAATCCAGTCTTCGTCTCGTAACTTATTTTTCGTAAATTGTGTGAAGTACTTTCGGCTCAGCACCTTACCACTTCCTTCCCGTTCCTACCACTACTCTTTTGTTTACAAATCAGCTATGAGCAGATTGTGTCCCAGGGCCAAGAATCTCTGGCTTGCATGGTGCTATGGAACCTAATGGATAAATAAACAAATTAAATGAAAGTTATGTTTATTGTAAAGAAATATTCGGTGATTCTCTTCAGACTTTCGAATACCAGAGGGACGATGCTAACTGCATTAACCAATCAGCGCGCGGCGAAGTGCGCCCCCGAGAAGCTGCCTGCACTTCCACTGCGGGTCGCAGAGGGCTGGTCCCCGTTACACTGCGCCGACGGGGGTGAAACGGAATGCGCGATCACAGCGGTGCCCTGCACTCGTTCGCTGAGCTGCGCGTGCATTATGAACAGCTACTCGTGTGGGCCTGGTGCGTGACGCGAAAGTCGCAGCGTCCACACGGCGGCGACGCCTCTCACGTCTGACAAATTTTACGAGCAGGTGCCCGAGCTTGACATAGCAGCTGCAGGACTAATGTCTGGTGTATTCCTTTCAGGAAAGACAAAACACTTTTTACTGTTTTAGTCATGTTCTTCCTTAGTTTATCCAATTTTTCACACTGACGTTATCAGTATGTTTTCAGATGTGTTGTTATAGAAGGATCTGAAAATCAGGTGGACTGATAAGACAAGAAATTGTAAAGGTCTTTGCAAAGAGGGGAGGAAAGCAATATCGTCTACGTATACATCAATGTGATTGAAATCTGGTTTTGAAGGATAGAGCGGATCAGGTTATGTTTGTGGAGGGGGCCGTAATCAGTTAGTGTTAGTTGCACCAAACACACAAACCTTTATTTCCCTAAGAACCACTTAATTACACATTGCCTTAAAAGGATCAAATTAAAACAATACGGCTGAAGGCCTTGTTAAAGAACTTGCAATATATGCTGGACTGAAGGCCCAAAACCACACTACAAACAAGAAAGGCTGGAGACCTGAAAATAAGTTACAAAAAGTGCTTTAAAGAATACATACGGCTTAAAGACTTACTTTTTAAAAAAAGTATTTCACATTAATACTCGGCTGAAGGCCACGCACAAGACATTGCTTAGGGCAACAATAATTTCAGGTAGAGCAAATTAAAAAAATAGTTATAAACAAATCAATTTTCAAACTTTTAGTTTTTGAGACAGCTGAATGACTTACCTTAAAAATATTTAACGTAAAATCTCGGCTGAAGGCCACACACTGGACAACTCAGGGCAATTAAGGCTTGGATAACAAGAATTTAAGATAGAACAAACTTTCAAAATTTAGTTTTTAAACAAATCAATCTTCAAATTTTAATTTAAGTCTGCTGAAAGACTTATTTTAAAATTAAAACAAACTAAATTAATAGACAGCTGAGGGCCTCGCACAGTATAGCAGACTAAAATGAAAATTACTAACTAAAACCAACAGAACAGTGGTGCTCAGGGCCGGCTGAGGAGGCAGCTCTAACACAAGGTGAGGTGAGACAGGCAGCCAAGAGTAAGGTTAAATAATCGGATGGTAATCCGAACCAGGGACGGCTGAAGGACCGACCAACAACCTAAATAATTCCCTTCCGCCCGACCAATGGCACGACAACGGAAAATATCAGCTGAGGATGAAGATACCAGCCACACTAAGTTTTCAAAACTGGCGTCTAGAAACAGCCAAGGTACAATAAACAGTCTTAAGAAAAAATATGAACAAACAACTGAAAGGCTGTCGAACTACACACCGTGCCAGACAGCACCAACACGGCGAGGAAAAACACACTGGAGGAAAACTACGCTAACGACCACTGGAGGTAACTGGGGCGTTAACGAGGCAGAAAATACTACTGATGCACTTCACTGATAAGTAACAACCAATTTAATAGTTAAAGACCATACAGGAAGACAGCTGCAAAATTTTGCCACCTCCAACACACCTTACGTTGCTGCTAGCCGGAACAGCCCAGGAAGCAACAACCGGCAATGAACGAAGAGATGTCACAGTAGTTGAGGCTTCATAACAGGTTAACTGATCACTCAACTTCAGTGTCCAGGTTATGTGGGCAACGAACTTTGTAGCTCTCGCAGCTAGCGTCTCACAATCCGACTGCGCGTTCACGTCGCCAGAGGTTGCGGACTGCCCTCGGGCTGCTGAGACTTCCTCGCTGCTGTCTCACAACCGACCGACAGCCACACACACCACCACATGGAAATACAGTGGTCACACCAAAGATGGTACAGCAGTACTAGTATCGAAAAGCGCTGCTGATGCCACTGACGGAGGCAAGTCAGCAACTCGTTATGGCAGTACCCAGGGAGAAATAAAACGCCATTCGATTGCAACAAAATGTCTGAGAACGAAGGGCATCAACGCGAGCCGGCCATGGCTCAGTGATTACTCTATTATTCACAACACAGGGCCTGGCACAGAGTTCAATGAACCACCTTCATGCTCTCTCTCTCTGCCGTTCCACTCTCGAAAAACGAGCACTTGATTTGTTTCTGTGCGAGCCCTGATTTCTCTTATTTTATCGTGATGATCATTTCTCCCTATGTAGTTGGGTGCCAACAGAATGTTTTCGCAATCGGAAGACAAAACTGGTGATTAAAATTTCATGAGGAGATCGCGTCGCAACGAAAAACTTCTTGCCACTCCAATTCACGTATCATCTCTGTGGCACTATCTCCCCTATTTCATGATAATTGTCGCACAGTTGACAAAATGGTAGATATCGAAGTAGACGACAGAGGGATAGAGAAACAATTAAAATCGCTCAAAAGAGGAAAGGCCGCTGGTCCTGATGGGATACCAGTTCGATTTTACACAGAGTACGCGAAGGAACTTGCCCCCCTTCTTGCAGCGGTGTACCGTAGGTCTCTAGAAGAGCGAAGCGTTCCAAAGGATTGGAAAAGGGCACAGGTCATCCCCGTTCTCAAGAAGGGACGTCGAACAGATGTGCAGAACTATAGACCTATATCTCTAACGTCGATCAGTTGTAGAATTTTGGAACACGTATTATGTTCGAGTATAATGACTTTTCTGGAGACTAGAAATCTACTCTGTAGGAATCAGCATGGGTTTCGAAAGAGACGGTCGTGTGAAACCCAGCTCGCGCTATTCGTCCACGAGACTCAGAGGGCCTTAGACACGGGTTCACAGGTAGATGCCGTGTTTCTTGACTTCCGCAAGGCGTTTGACACAGTTCCCCACAGTCGTTTAATGAACAAAGTAAGAGCATACGGACTATCAGATCAATTGTGTGATTGGATTGAGGAGTTCCTAGATAACAGAACGCAGCACATCATTCTCAATGGAGAGAAGTCTTCCGAAGTAAGAGTGATTTCAGGTGTGCCGCAGGGGAGTGTCATAGGACCGTTGCTATTCACAATATACATAAATGACCTGGTGGATGACATCGGAAGTTCACTGAGGCTTTTTGCAGATGATGCTGTGGTGTATCGAAAGGTTGCAACAATGGAAAATTGTACTGAAATGCAGGAGGATCTGCAGCGAATTGACGCATGGTGCACGGAATGGCAATTGAATCTCAATGTAGCGAAGTGTAATGTGATGCGAATACATAGAAAGATAGGTCCCTTATCATTTAGCTACAAAATAGCAGGTCAGCAACTGGAAGCAGTTAATTCCATAAATTATCTGGGAGTACGCATTAGGAGTGATTTAAAATGGAATGATCATATGAAGTTGATCGTCGGTAAAGCAGATGCCAGACTGAGATTCATTGGAAGAATCCTAAGGAAATGCAATCCTACAACAAAGGAAGTAGGTTACAGTACGCTTGTTCGCCCAATGCTTGAATACTGCTCAGCAGTGTGGGATCCGCACCAGGTAGGGTTGATAGAAGAGATAGAGAAGATCGAACGGAGAGCAGCGCGCTTCGTTACAGGATCATTTAGTAATTGCGAAAGCGTTACGGAGATGATAGATAAACTCCAGTGGAAGACTCTGCAGGAGAGACGCTCAGTAGCTCGGTACGGGCTTTTGTTAAAGTTTCGAGAACATACCTTCACCGAAGAGTCAAGCAGTATATTGCTCCCTCCTACGTATATCTCGCGAAGAGACCATGAGGATAAAATCAGAGAGATTAGAGCCCACACAGAAGCATACCGACAATCCTTCTTTCCACGTACAATACGAGACTGGAATAGAAGGGAGAACCGATAGAGGTACTCAGGGTACCCTCCGCCACACACCGTCAGGTGGCTTGCGGAGTACGGATGTAGATGTAGATGTAGATGTAGATAATACAAAACGAGCTGCCCTTCTTCGTACTTTTTCGATGTCATCCGTCAGTCCCAGGCCGGCCGAAGTGGCCGTGCGGTTCTAGGCGCTGCAGTCTGGAACCGCGACACCGCTACGGTCGCAGGTTCGAATCCTGCCTCGGGCATGGATGTGTGTCATGTCCTTAGGTTAGTTAGGTTGAACTAGTTCTACGTTCTAGGGGACTAATGACCTCAGAAGTTGAGTCCCATAGTGCGCAGAGCCATTTTTGTTAGTCCCAGCTGATGCGGATCCCACACCGCACAGCAATGCTCCAGAATAGGGCGGATAAGCGTGGTGTTAGCAGTCACTTTAGTAGACCGGTTGCACCTTTTAAGTATTTTGCCAGTGAATCGCAGTCTTTGTTTTTCTCTACCCACAACATTATCTATGTGATGGTTCCAATTGAGGTTATTTGTAATAGTAATCCCGAAGTATTTAGTTGACTTTAATGCCTTCAGATTTGTGTGACTTATAGTGTAATCGAAATTTAGCAGATTTCTTTTAGTACCCATATGAATAACGTCACACTTTTCTTTATTCAGTATCAAATGGTTCGAATGGCTCTGGGCACTATGGGACTTTCGTGGTCGTGCGGTAGCGTTCTCGCTTCCCTCGCCCGGGTTCCCGGGTTCGATTCCCGGCGGGGTCAGGGATTTTCTCTGCCTCGTGAAGACTGGGTGTTGTGTGATGTCCTTAGGTTAGTTAGGTCTAAGTAGTTCTAAGTTCTAGGGGAATGATGACCATAGATGTTAAGTCCCATAGTGCTCAGAGGCAGAGCCACTATGGGACTTAACTTCTGAGGTCATCAGTCCCCTACAACTTAGAACTACTTAAATCTAACTAACCTAAGGAAATCACATACATCCATGCCAGAGGCAGGATTCGAACCTGCGATCGTAACGGTCGCACGGTTCCGGACTGAAGCGCCTAGAACCTCTCGGCCACTCGGGCCGGCTAGTCAGGAACAATTGCCACTTTTCGAAAAATGCACGTACCTTATCTAAATGATTTTTCAATTCATTTTGGTTATCTGATGGCCTTACAAGACGGTAAATTACAACATCACCTGCGAACAGTCTCAGAGCGCTACTCAGATTGTCCCCTATATCGTTAATACAGAGGGCCTATAACACTTGCTTGGGGTACGCCGGGTATTACTACTGTTTTACTCGATGACGTTCCATCTATTAGTATGAACTGTGACCTTTCTGACAGCAAATCACGAATACAGTCTCACAATTGAGGCGATATTCCATAGGCACGCAGTTTGATTATAAGACATTTTTTTGTGGAACGATGTGGAAAGACTTCTGGAAATCTACAAACATGGAATCAGTTTGACATACCCTGTGATAGCGCTCATTGCTTCATGGCTATAAAGAGCTAGTTGTGTTTCACATGAACGATATTTTCTGAATCTGTGCTGACTATGTGTCAATAAATCGATTTCTTCGAGGCACTTCATGATGTTCGAACACAGTATATGTTCCAAAACCCTACTGCTAATTGACGTTAGTGATATGGGCCTGTAATTCATCGGATTACTCCTATTTCACTTTTTGGGTATTGGTGTGACTTGAGCAATTTGCCGGTCTTTATGTACGGATCTTTCTGTGAGATAACGGCTGTATGTAACTACTAAATACGGAGCTATTGTCTCAGCATATTCTGAAAGGAACCTGCCTGGTATGCAATTTGGACCGGAGGCCTTGCCTATATTAAGTGATTTAAGCTGCTTCGCTACATCGATGATATCTACTTCTATATTTCTCATCTTCTTGGCAGTTGTTCTTGATTGGAATTCAGGAATATTTACTTCGTCTTCATTGGTGAATGAATTTCGGAAAACGGTGTTTAATAACTCTGCTTTAGTGGCATTGTCTTCAGTGACTTCACAGTTGTTATCGCGCAGTGAAACACAAGCGGAAAACACTAGCAAGAAGAAGGGACAGGTAGATTGAACATGTATTAAGATTTCAGGAAGTAACTTCCGTGGCACTAGTGAAAGCTGTACAGTCTAAATAATATGGTAGAAGACACACAACGGAATGCATAAAGAAACTTTTTGGAACATAACTCCTCGGAGATTCTCAATTCTTCCCTTGTAGCGTTGAATATCTCCGTAACGCTTATGTGCTTTCTACCCTAACCCGTGAGGAAATGCGCTTCTCTTCATTCCATCAACAATGTGAATCACTGAAAAATAATTGTAGAATGGTTCAAACGGCTCATGCGGTTCCAGACTGTAACGCCTATAACCGCTCGGCCACTTCGGCCGGTAATAATTGCAGAAGATCGTCTGATATTCAACCCAAAGATTTTTTGGTAAAAAACTTGAGGATATCGCAAGAATCTTCAGCTGCGGTGCCAAGTTGGACACCTTAAGTCCTTGGAGTGAGATGAACGCCATCTGTGAGAGGCAGCTCATCTCGGCCAGCGCGGTGGCGGTAGGAGCAACCTGCTGAGAATAGAGGAGGAACGGAGAGCGGATACATTCTTACTGAAACAGAGATATGAGTAAGTAATTTGATCTCACTTCAAGCGACAATACCACTGCCTGGTGACATTTAAAATCATACCAAACATTCAGCTGAGACTTGTCGTTAAACCTAATCACAATGGCATTCAATAAACGTTAAACGTGTTAGCAACGAGCACATTGTTTCAAAACCAAGCTTTCACTATCAAGATATTACATACTTAAGATTTATCTATGTGTCCAGTTAGTAATAAAAGTTACAAGATCTTAGAAGTCAGAGTAGCGGCCGCTCTGTAAACTACGCTTACAGCTAGAGCGCTCGATTATTAAGTTTACTATGGTTAACGTCACTTAAAACTATCCCAGTAAGCACTTACTGTAAAATGTGACTGAAGTAATGGGCACTAGCCGAAGTTTAAACAAGGTTTCCAGTTTGGAGCGGGGACTTAACCCTTTTATAAATAGACAACCTGTAGCTTGGTCAAATAACTGAACACGCGCTAGCCTGATCAGCACTGACAGTGATTCACACCATACGGTAGTAAGGTTTAGTAGTAACCTGTGTTCAAGGCTAATTTATCAGTAAAGAATTAGAGCAACTTTCCCCCTAGGACTTCCCAGGTTAGAGCTGAGGAAAGGCGCTGAGAAAAGTGAGCGACCACGGCAACGAAGACACGTATATTGTTGCTAACAACTTAATAACCAAGCACAGCTCCACAAAATATGCAGCACGGTCGAGTACACCAAATGTCCACACAACACAACCAACAAGGACCTCGTTCCTTAAAACCAGCTAAGACACACAAAATTCAGCACACAAGTAAAATTAAAGTCACGACGAGAGTACTCAGAGCGAACACAGAGCAACACAAGGTGATAAAGTAACCAAGCACGCCCACGCTCGTCCAACAACCGAACAATGAACAATTCAATGACTAATAAAATCCACTCAGTTAAATTTAACACTCCGTGGAAGACTGCTGTCGCAAAAAAATGGTTCAAATGGCTCTGACTTAGAAACTACTCGAAATTAACTAACCTAAGGACATCACACATACATCCATGCCCGAGGCAGGATTCGAACCTGCGACCGTAGCAGCAGCGCGGTTCCGGACTGAAGCGCCTAGAACCACTCGGCCAAAGAAGCCGGCACGGCTGTCTCAGACTGTCACCGAACGACACCACAGAATGATAAACAAACGTACAGCGGTGCCTCCAGTCTTAATTAAGCTGCTCAAGGCTCGACACCAGACATTCTTGTCCCCCCACTCCAGTGACATGTACAACTTATCCCTCCTCTCCAAAGACTTGTAAAACTTCCTTCCTCATCTATAAACTCATAACTCGTTTCATAACACTGAGAAAAGACTTCAGATTTCAAACAAATGTCACAAGGATTTCAATACAACAGCTAATACAAAACAATAGACAGACTATATGACATCAATATTTCATCCAGTGGAACTGCCAGAACACACATGGCATGTGTGTGGCTCAATCACTGATTATACGTCATAGTCGATCCACTCACAATGAGGCTATAAACGATGCCCGAATACGACATACATGACAGACCACGAATACATGCACAAACCAAACTCACTACAAACACACCCTGACTACAGTTTGCCGATGCCTGCCCTAGAAACAAACCCCGACCTGACACTGACAGAACATGACCGAAGCTAACCAGTATTTTTACGTTTCAAAATACAGTGTGACAGTTATGAAATACACTCCTGGAAATGGAAAAAAGAACACATTGACACCGGTGTGTCAGACCCACCATACTTGCTCCGGACACTGCGAGAGGGCTGTACAAGCAATAGACAGCGGACACACCAGGAACCGCGGTGTTAGCCGTCGAATGGCGCTAGCTGCGCAGCATTTGTGCACCGCCGCCGTCAGTGTCAGCCAGTTTGCCGTGGCATACGAAGCTCCATCGCAGTCTTTAACACTGGTAGCATGCCGAGACAGCGTGGACGTGAACCGTATGTGCAGTTGACGGACTTTGAGCGAGGGCGTATAGTGGGCATGCGGGAGGCCGGGTGGACGTACCGCCGAATTCCTCAACACGTGGGGCGTGAGGTCTCCACAGTACATCGATGTTGTCGACAGTGGTCGGCGGAAGGTGCACGTGCCCGTCGACCTGGGACCGGACCGCAGCGACGCTCGGATGCACGCCAAGACCGTAGGATCCTACGCAGTGCCGTAGGGGACCGCACCGCCACTTCCCAGCAAATTAGGGACACTGTTGCTCCTGGGGTATCGGCTAGGACCATTCGCAACCGTCTCCATGAAGCTGGGCTACGGTCCCGCACACCGTTAGGCCGTCTTCCGCTCACGCCCCAACATCGTGCAGCCCGCCTCCAGTGGTGTCGCGACAGGCGTGAATGGAGGGACGAATGGAGACGTGTCGTCTTCAGCAATGAGAGTCGCTTCTGCCTTGGTGCCAATGATGGTCGTATGCGTGTTTGGCGCCGTGCAGGTGAGCGCCACAATCAGGACTGCATACGACCGAGGCACACAGGGCCAACACCCGGCATCATGGTGTGGGGAGCGATCTCCTACACTGGCCGTACACCTCTGGTGATCGTCGAGGGGACACTGAATAGTGCACGGTACATCCAAACCGTCATCGAACCCATCGTTCTACCATTCCTAGACCGGCAAGGGAACTTGCTGTTCCAACAGGACAATGCACGTCCGCATGTCTCCCGTTCCACCCAACGTGCTCTAGAAGATGTAAGTCAACTACCCTGGCCAGCAAGATCTCCGGATCTGTCCCCCATTGAGCATGTTTGGGACTGGATGAAGCGTCGTCTCACGCGGTCTGCACGTCCAGCACGAACGCTGGTCCATCTGAGGCGCCAGATGGAAATGGCATGGCAAGCCGTTCCACAGGACTACATCCAGCATCTCTACGATCGTCTCCATGGGAGAATAGCAGCCTGCATTGCTGCGAAAGGTGGATATACACTGTAGTAGTGCCGACATTGTGCATGCTCTGTTGCCTGTGTCTATGTGCCTGTGGTTCTGTCAGTGTGATCATGTGATGTATCTGACCCCAGGAATGTGTCAATAAAGTTTCCCCTTCCTGGAACAATGAATTCACGGTGTTCTTATTTCAATTTCCAGAAGTGTATATAAAAAAAACCGTAGCTTAGTTTCAAAGTGCGGCGTGCACACGCTTCATTCAACATGTAAACGTCACTACAGATATTCGGATTTAGGTTATGAAACGTTCGATATGCCTGCCATCATTGGGGATGACGTGGCGCAGATGAATAGCGAAATTTTGCATGACCCGCTGATGCGTCGGAAAATAGATGCTGTCTATGACCTCCTGAATGGTTGTTTCAAGCTCAGCAGTGGTTTGGGGGTTATTGCTGTACATCATGTCTTTCATATAGCCACACAAAAGGAGCCGCATGTGTTCATATCCGGAGAATATGGCGACCAATCGAGGCCCATTCCAGTGGCCTCTGGGTACCCCAGAGCAAGAATGCGGACCCTAGAGTGCTCCTCCAAGACGTCAAACACCCTCCTAGTTCGATGCGGTCGAGCTTCGTCTTTCGTGAACCACATCTTTTAGAAATGAAAGTCAGTTTGTGTCATGTTCCAAAATCTTCACGTCCCGTTCGGTAGTCACCGAGCCATCAAGGAATATCGCACCGATTGTTCCGCGACTGGTTATTGCACACCACAAACTTCTCGGTCGCGAAATGTCGATTCAAGTCCTCCAAATGCGTCAATTTTGCTTATTGACGAACCTATTCAAATTAAAGTGGCCTTCGCCTCTAAAACAAACCATGCTAATTCTCATCGCGCCCTGCAGCCAACCTTGTAGTTTGAATGTCCCAACGCAAACCGTTCAGAAGTTACGACGATTTTATTTCATTTAATCCAACAAGTGTCAACTTTTACGTTAGAATGCAGTGTGACAGCAGAGAAAAACTACTCAAAAACACCTCCACTTCCAGAGGCATATTGCAAAAGACCTAAAACTGTGCCCATTTCGTCGCACATCGCCAAACCCACTACGCGATTTCTACCGAATAGGCCTTCGGAAAGCGTAACAGCACCGAAAGACCACCGTGTCATTCAATGCCGACAGTCGACATTGGGTGCGAATATGCAAGGGCACGTGGTCAGCACACCTCTCTTCTGGCCATTGTCAGTTTACGTGACCGGAGACGCTACCTCTCCGTCAAGCCGCTCCTCAATTGGACTCACAAGGGCTGAGTGTGCACCCGCTTGCCAACAGCAATCAGCAGACTCAATCGGTGACCCATCCATGCGCTAGCCAAGCCCGAGAGCGCCTAACTTCGGTGAACCACCAGGAATCAGTATTACCACTGTAGCAAGGCCACTGGCAACCACGCCCAAACAACAGGTCAAAATTTTTGAGACACTTCAGCTACATGGAAGAACGCTAAACACGAGGGTTGGAACTTTAATAGTGGCAAATATTTATTTACAGTTCGTACAAAATAGCTGGCCGTAGGTTGTATTCCAAAAATAAACAGCATAGCGACAGAAGTGATGATACTTTCAGCAGGACACTCAACTCTCTGAGAATGTAAAAAAGATGAAAATATTCTATTGATTAGTTGCTAATAATTTGCATATATTTCGACCGTCTAACTTACTAGTGAAAAGAGCAGGTAAATTTTGTATCAAGCCCTATATGAAAGAATTAGTTTGAGACAAAACCTTGAAGGCATAAAAATATGGAATAATTCTCAGGAGCGTTTGTGAACTACATATGAGCTATAACAAAGATACAGAGCACTTTGTGTCGAATCTCTCTTACTAGATTATAAACCGGAATTCAGAATGGAAAGGTCGAATAACACTTGGGTCAGGACGATGTCTCATGAATCCTTGATGTTATTCGAGATACTTTGGAAGTAAATCATCCTGGAAAGGAAGAAACTAAATCGACGTTGCAGGGCTTGAAAGAGTAAAAACGTTTGAAAAAAAAGTGATATTTTCGCCATACTGGCCTCACATACATAGTAGCACTGTAGAGTGTCAGATTAAATAAGAACTGAACTGACAAATGTCAGTTGATTTGTTTATCAGCTTTACAGACAACATTTTTAGTAAAAATTATAACATTTTTCGTTCGAATTTACCAATGAAGTTGCCGAAGGACACCCCTCCACCTGCTCCTAATGAGCGCAACTTGCAGCTAACTCACAATTTTTGCAATAAGATGAAATTAGCAAGCAGAACAAATAAACTGACTTACGGAGTACAAACCACCATAACATACGCTGCCACGGTATATCAGATCTAACAAAAATGGGATGTATTACATTATATGGGTAACTGCAAAAATGCCGAGTTTATTCTAATGTTCCCATCGAGCTCTACTTCTAGTCTTCATAATTTCTCCGGCTTCTAAAGATTAAGATCATGTGCACATCGGCCTACAGCACTCCTTGGACAATATCTCGGTGTTCTGTGGAGTACACACCACCAGCCAGTACACTCAAAAAGCGAAAACTGGGTGACGTGCTGTCCCAGAAGAAAAGGAAAACCGATTTGTGATGTGCAGAAAGGAGGCATCTTATATAATAATACAACCAAGTTAACTGCAAATAGTAAGATAGTAAGTACGTAATACTGTTCAAGGCATTTCTACAACAGTTTCCAAACTGTTCCACAAAATCGGGAAAATCAGATAGAAGAAAAATGCTTTGTTGGAATTCAAAGCAGTAATTGGTGGCGTCAACAAATGTTTTAAAGCTTACAATGTTCATTAATCTATTCATTGACCACACACACCGCTGCAGTTCAGAGGAAATTTGATGCGCATCAATGTGCTCTGCGCCCGTTACGATGTGTTTCCCTACTATAGATCGAATTAGTAGAACCAGGTCTTATCTCCAGCGATTTAGAGAAGCAATGCGACAGTGAACTCCAGAGAAGTTTCCATCGATGACTTCCTCTGATGATCAATCACTTTGCTCAGTGCAGATTGGAATAAGTGTTTCTGCTTTCCCATTTTATCTGACTCATTTATCTACACTGTCTTTACTAAAGAGCAATTCCTGTGTCTGCATGAGCCGCACATCTTCGTTTCTGTGCGACTGATACTTTTCTATAGAGCAGTGCGTCATCAACTATTACCTTCCTGTATCCGTTGACGTCATTGTGAAAATCGTCAGTTCATACTGAAATATTTTTTGCTACGCCAGACTAATTGTGAAGATTCAGCCACAAAAACTTCTGTCGAAGGCCAAAGGCCTTGTCGCACTGCTAACAGCGGTTCACGTCATATCACCGAAGATAAGCGCTGTCGGGCTTGGCTAGCAGTTGAGTGGGTCACCGTCCGGCTCTGACGAGGATTGTTGGCAAGAGCGGTGCACTCATATCTCGTGAGGCCAGTTGAGGAGCTGCTAGACTGAGAAGTAGCGGCACCAGTCATGAAAACTGACAACGGCTGGAAGAGCGGTGTGCTGATCATATGTCCTCTGTATCTGCACACGGCGACACCTGAGGGCCGGGAAGACACGGCGGCCAATCGGTACTGTTGGGCCTTCAGTGCCTTTTTGGACGGTGTTTCTTTGTTTGTCTATCAAATGAGCATTCGGCCTGCTAATCTCGAGAAGTGGATTAGGCCGTATCAATCCCGATTATGTAACGTATGGCCGGCCATTGTGACCGAGCGGTTCCAGGCGCTTCAGTCTGAAACCGCGCGACCGCTACCGTCGCAGGTTCGAATCCTGCCTCGGGCATCGATGTGTGTGATGTCCTTAGGTTAGTTAGGTTTAAGTAGTTCTAAGTTCTAGGGGACTGATGACCTCAGATGTTAAGTCCCATAGTGCTCAGAGCCATATAACGTATGCCTCTTAAGCTCACCGGACAAAATACTAATCACATCTTAAAACAATACGCTGGTGCCTTTGGCGCGTTGTGAATGTTGCAGAATTGGTGCTGGTCAATAATGTAACCTTCCATCGTTGACGTAAGTCTTTGCAGCCCCAGGAGCCGTACTCACAGCTTTACTTCCGACAGTACCTTATCGACTACCTCTCCTGGATGAAAGGCTATAACGGAGAACGGCTTAGCCACAGCCATGGTTGATGAGAGATGAGGTGGTGGTGGAAGTGAAGCTCTGCGGACGAGTCGTGGATCGTGCTTGAGTAGCAGATGGTAACTTTCCAGTAAAAGGCAATGGTCCAGATTTCGAGTCTCGGTCCGGCACACTGTTTAAACCCGCCAGGAACTTTCCGAAGCTGTAATGTTTGGACTATCCCATCACCACGCTCTGAATGAAGATGGCCCGTATTCTGGTGTGTTAACATAGAATTACCAACGCATCTACAAGGAACGTAACGCGGCGTTAGAGCTGTGATCGTAAAAAGATCCTAACTGACAGGACAAGTGGTAGCTGTCATGATTTTTCAATGACAGTCGATTTCGAAAACGACAAAAATTGTTGGTATAAGTGAATATGCTTTGCGAAAACTGCATACACTAGACATTTGGAGTTGGATGCCTCGCCGAGGATCACTGCTCACAGCTTAACAAAAAGCTCCACGTCTATTTACGGAGGTCGCACTGTAAAAACTGCATGCAATGGACATTTTGGTTTGGGTATCTCGCAAGAGGCCATAGCCCATAGCTGCACAAGAAGCTACACGTATTCAGTGGGCTGGACAGTACATAAACTGGCCAACAGCTGACAACAGACGAAGAGAGTACTAAAATTTGGAATTAACTTCGATTTCTATCAAGTACCTCTCTTTAGTTCATTGTAAAGTGGTCTAGGGGTAGCTTCATTGACTAGTAATCAAAACGTCATCGGTCTCAGGCTCGAATCCCGCCAGTGCTTAAATTTGGAATCAGCATTGGCGGTCGAAGACTTCCGGCATAAGAAGTCACCCTTGTTCTGCCAACGGCCTTGTCAAAGAGGGCAGAGGAGCGGACAGATGATCAGGGCCCTCTCTTGTCTTAGGGGTTGGAATCTGCCCAGAATCAGCAGTGATCAACGGCATGAGGATGCAGAAGGCAATGGAAACCACTGCATTAAAGACACGTAACGTGTATCCGCAGGACATGTGGCCTGTAGTTGAAAAGTGTCGTGATGATTTCTCCATTGGCAAAATATTCTGGAATAGTCCCCGATTCGGATCTCCGGGAGGGGATTTCCAAGGGGGAGGTGACCATGAGAAAAATAGTCAGTAATTAAAGAAAGGATAACGTTCTACGATTCGAAGCTTGGAAAGTCAGAAGCTTGAATATGATTGGGAAACTAGAAAATCCGAAAATGCAAAGGCTCAATCTAGATGTGGTAGGGGTGAGTGAAGTGAAATGGAAAGAAGACAAGGACTTCTGGTTAGAAGAGCGTAGAGTAATATCAACAGCAGCAGAAAATGGTATAGTGGGAGTAGGATTCCTTATGAATAGGAAGGTAGGGCAGAGAGTGTGTACTATGAACTGTTCAGTGACAGGGTTGTTATTATCAGAATCGACAATAAACCAACACCGACAATGATAGTTCAGGTATATGTGTCGCAAGCTGAAGATGAAGAGATACAGAAAGTGTACGAGAATACTGAAGGGGTAATACAGTGTGTAAAGGCAGACGAAAATCTAATAGTCATGGGAGTCTGGAAGGCAGTTGTAGCGGAAGGAGTAGAAGAAAAGATTGCAGGAGAATATTGGCTCAGGAGAACGAAGGAGATCGGATAAAGACTATTTGAGTTCTGTAACAGGTTTCAGCTAGTAACAGCGAATACTCTGATCAAGAATCACAATAGGAGAAGATATATGTAGAAAAGGCCGGGTGTTATGGGAATATTTCAGTTAGATTACATCATGGTCAGAAAGAGATTCCGAAATCAGATGCTGGATTGTAAGGCGTACCCAGGAGCAGATATAGACTCAGATTACAATACAGTAGTGATGAAGAGTAGGCTGAAGTTTAACACGTTAGTCAGGAAGATTTAATACGCAAAGAAGTGGATATATAAGTACTAAAAAATGACATGATCCGCTTGAAGTTATCTAAGGCTATAGATACAGGAATAAGGAATAGCTCAGTAGGCAGCACAGTCGAAGAGGACTGGACATCTCTAAACAGGGTCATCACAGGAGATGGAAAGATAGACACACATTATGTGATCAAAACTACCCGGACGCCTGGCTGAAAATGACTTACAAGTTCGTGGCGCCCTCCATCGGTAATGCTGGAATTCAATATGGTGTTGGCTCACCTTTAGCCTTAATGACAGCTTCCACTCTAGCAGGCAGACGTTCAATGAGGTGCTGGAAGGTTTCTTGGGGAATGGCGGGCTGCATTAAAGAGAGGTATCGATGTCGGTCGGTGAAGCCTGGCGCAAAGTCGGCGTTCCAAAACATCCCAGAGGTGTTCTACAGGATCAGGTCAGAATTCGGTATAGGTCGGTCCATTACAGGCATTTTACTGTCGTGTAACCAGTCCGCCAAAGGCCGTGCATTATGAACAGGTGCTCGATAGTATTGGAAGATGCAATCGCCATCCCCCAATTGCCCTTCAGCAGTGGGAAGCAAGAAGGTGCTTAAAACATCAATGTATGCCTGTGCTGAGATAGTGCCACGCAAAACAACAAAGGCTGCAAGCCCCCTCCATGAAAACAGGACCACACCATAACACCACCGCCTCCGAATTTCACTGTTTGCACTACAGATACTGGCAGATGACGTTCACCGGGTGTTCACCATACTCACAACCTGCCATCGTATCGCCACATTGTGTACCGTGATCCCTCACTCCATACAATTCTTTCCCACTGTTCAGTCGTCCAATGTTTACGCTCCTTACACCAAACGAGGCGTCGTTTGGCATTTACCGGAATGATGTGTGGCTTATCAAAAGTCGCTCGGCCATGATATGCAAGTTTTCTCACCTCCTGCCTAACTGTCACAGTACTTGCAGTAGGTCCTGATGCAGTTTGAAATTCTTGTGTGATGGTCTGCCTATTATACATTACGACCTTCTTCAACTGTCGGCGGTCTATGTCAGTCAACAGAGGCGAGGTTGGTCTGTACGCTTCTGTGCTGTGAATGTCCCTTCACGTTTCTACTTCACTATCACATCGGAAAGAGTGGACCTAGGGATGTATAGGACTGTGGAAATCCGCGTACAGACCTATAACACAAGTGACACCCAATCACCTGACCATGTTCGAAGTCCATGAGTTTCGCGGAGCGCCCCATTCTGCTCTCGCACTATGTCTAATGACTATTGAGGTCACTGATGTGTAGTACCTCGCAGTAGGTGGCAGCACATGCACCTAATATGAAAAACGTATGTTTTTGGGGACGTGTGGATACTTTTTATTTAATAGTGTACTCACACTGGAGGTAACTGCAAATAAAAAATGAGGAAAAGAAGAAATACTTCAGTTGTTCGATGAAAGGAGGAAGTACAAAAATGTTCCGGGCAACTCAGGAAAACGAAATACAAGTCGCTGAGGAATGAAATAAATGTCAAGTGCAGGGAAGCTAAGACGAAAAGAACTGCATGATAATTGTGAAGAAATTGAAAAGGAAATATTTGTCGGAAGGAGAGACTCAGTTTACAAGAAAGTCGAAACAATCTTCGGTGACATGAAAAGCAAGGGTGGTAACATTAAGACTGCAACGAGAATCCTACTGTTAAATTTAGAGGAGAGAACGGATAAGTGGAAAGAATGCATTCAAAGCTCCTATGAGGGGGATGATTTGTCTGATGAGATAGAAGAAGAAACAGAAAACGATTTAGAAGAGAGAAGGGATCCAGTATTAGAATCAGAATACAGAAGAGCTTTGAAGGATTTAAGATCAAAGAAGGCATAAGAGATAGATGACAAACGATCAGAATTTCTAAAATCGTTGTGGGAATGGCGAAAAAACAACTATTCACTTTGGTGTGGAGTGTATGAGTCAGGCGACATACCATCTAACTTTCGGAAAAATATAATCAACACAATTCAGAAGACTGCAAGAACTGACAATTGCGAGAATAACCGCAGTCGGCTTAACAAAAATGGCTCTGAGCACTATGGGACTCAACTGCTGTGGTCATTAGTCCCCTAGAACTTAGAACTACTTAAACCTAACTAACCTAAGGACATCACACACATCCATGCCCGAGGCAGGATTCGAACCTGCGACCGTAGCAGTCGCACGGTTCCGGACTGCGCGCCTAGAACTGCGAAACCACCGCGGCCGGCCTCAGCTTAACAGCTCATGCATCCAAGTTGCTGACAATAATAATATGCAGAAGAATGGAAAAGAAAATGGAGACTTTGGTAGGTGAAGATCAGTATGGCTTTAGAAAAGATTGAGGCACGCGAGAGACAATTCTGACGTTGCGGTTGATAATGGAAGCAGCACTAAAGAAAAATCATGACACGTTCTTAGGATTTATCGACCTGGAAATAGGGTACGACAATGTGAAATGGGGCAATATGTTGGAAATTCTGAGAAAAAATAGAGATAAACTATAGGGAGAGACGGGTAATAAAGAATATGTATAAAAGCCAAGAGGAACTTCAAAAAATGTTCAAATGTGTGTGAAATCTTATGGGACTTAACTGCGACGGTTATCAGTCCCTAAGTGTACAAACTACTTAACCTAAATTATACTAAGGACAAACACACACACCCATGCCCGAGGGAGGACTCGAACCTCCGCCGGGACCAGCCGCACAGTCCATGACTGCAGCGCCCAGACCGCTCGGCTAATCCCGCGCGGCAAGAGGAACTAATGAGAGTGAACGACCAAGAACGAAGTGTTCGAATTAAAAAGGGTGTAAGACAATCACGTAGTCTTTCGCCCCTACTGTTCAATCTGCACATCGAAGAAGCAATGATAGAAATAAAAGAACGGTTCAGGCGTCAAACTGAAATGATTCGATTTGCTGATGGCATTGCTATCCTGAGTGAAAGTGAAGAATAATTACATTATCTGTTGAACGGGATGAACAATGTAATGAGTACAGAATATGGATTCAGATTAAATCGAAGAAAAGACTAAAGCAATGAGAAATAGTAGAAATGACAACCGCGAGGAAACAAGAGGATGGGTGGTCACGAAGTAGATGAAGGTAAGTCATTCAGCTACCTAAGCAGTAAAATAACGAATGACGGACGGAGAGAAGAGGACATAAAAACTGACTAACATTGCAGAAAGGGCATTCCTGGTGAAGAGAAGTCTACTGGTATCAAACATAGGCTTTAATTTGAGAAGACATTTCTCAGAACGTACGCCTTGCGCACAGAATTGTAGTGAAACATGGACTGTGTGAAAACCGGAATAGAAGAGAATCGAAGCATTTGAGATGTGGTGCTGCAGACGAATGTTGAAAATAAGGACTGATAAGGTAAGGAATGTGGAGGTTCTGCACAGATTCGGAGAGGAAAGGAATCTGCGGAAAACACTGATAAGGAGAAAGAAAACGATGATAGATCATCTGTTAAGACATGAGGAAATGGCTTCCATGATACTAGAGGGAACTGTAGAGAGTAAAAAACTGTAGAGGGAGACAGTGATTGCAATACTTACAACAAATAACTGATGACTTAGGTCTTGATCGCAAGTGTTACTCTGAGACGAATGGATTGGCACAGGAGAGGAATTCGTGACGGGTCGCATCAAACCGGTCGGAAGACTGGTGACCCCCTCCCCCCCCCCCCCCCCCCTTTCAAAAAAAAAGTTGTTTTCGTTTTCTTCGGGTACTCACACTGGCTGAACACGCTTGCGGAACAAACTCCTCTACAAGCCGACATGTTGTTTAAGAGGCAAATTAGGCCAACATGAACGTGATCGAAAGGTAGGTTCTTATAGCGTTCGAAGATTGAGAGGCTACAAAGACCAGAACTCTTATCCGACAAGAACATAAAGATAAAATCAAAATTTTTGCAATTATCGGTACACATGTAATATACACTCCTGGAAATTGAAATAAGAACACCGTGAATTCATTGTCCCAGGAAGGGGAAACTTTATTGACACATTCCTGGGGTCAGATACATCATATGATCACACTGACAGAACCACAGGCACATAGACACAGGCAACAGAGCATGCACAATGTCGGCACTAGTACAGTGTATATCCACCTTTCGCTGCAATGCAGGCTGCTATTCTCCCATGGAGACGATCGTAGAGATGCTGGATGTAGTCCTGTGTACAGCTTGCCATGCCATTTCCACCTGGCGCCTCAGTTGGACCAGCGTTCGTGCTGGACGTGCAGACCGCGTGAGACGACGCTTCATCCAGTCCCAAACATGCTCAATGGGGGACAGATCCGGAGATCTTGCTGGCCAGCGTAGTTGACTTACACCTTCTAGAGCTCGTTGGGTGGCACGGGATACATGCGGACGTGCATTGTCCTGTTGGAACAGCAAGTTCCCTTGCCGGTCTAGGAATGGTAGAACGATGGGTTCGATGACGGTTTGGATGTACCGTGCACTATTCAGTGTCCCCTCGACGATCACCAGAGGTGTACGGCCAGTGTAGGAGATCGCTCCCCACACCATGATGCCGGGTGTTGGCCTTTGTGCCTCGGTCGTATGCAGTCCTGATTGTGGCGCTCACCTGCACGGCGCCAAACACGCATACGACCATCATTGGCACTAAGGCAGAAGCGACTCTCATCGCTGAAGACGACACGTCTCCATTCGTCCCTCCATTCACGCCTGTCGCGACACCACTGGAGGCGGGCTGCACGATGTTGGGGCGTGAGCGGAAGACGGCCTAACGGTGTGCGGAACCGTAGCCCAGCTTCATGGAGACGGTTGCGAATGGTCCTCGCCGATACCCCAGGAGCAACAGTGTCCCTAATTTGCTGGGAAGTGGCGGTGCGGTCCCCTACGGCACTGCGTAGGATCCTACGGTCTTGGCGTGCATCCGTGCGTCGCTGCGGTCCGGTCCCAGGTCGACGGGCACGTGCACCTTCCGCCGACCACTGGCGACAACATCGATGTACTGTGGAGACCTCACGCCCCACGTGTTGAGCAATTCGGCGGTACGTCCACCCGGCCTCCCGCATGCCCACTATACGCCCTCGCTCAAAGTCCGTCAACTGCACATACGGTTCACGTCCACGCTGTCGCGGCATGCTACCAGTGTTAAAGACTGCGATGGAGCTCCGTATGCCACGGCAAACTACCTGACACTGACGGCGGCGGTGCACAAATGCTGCGCAGCTAGCGCCATTCGACGGCCAGCACCGCGGTCCGTGGTGTGTCCGCTGTGCCGTGCGTGTGATCATTGCTTGTACAGCCCTCTCGCAGTGTCAGGAGCAAGTATGGTGGGTCTGACACACCGGTGTCAATGTGTTCTTTTTTCCATTTCCAGGAGTGTATATTATTGTTCCCAGAATGAGATTTTCACTCTGCAGCGGAGTATGCGCTGATATGAATCTTCCTGGCAGATTAAAACTGTGTGCCCGACCGAGACTCGAACTCGGGACCTTTGCCTTTCGCGGGCAAGTGCTCTACCATCTGATCTACCGAAGCACGACTCACGCACGGTACTCACAGCTTGGTTCGCAGGAGAGCTTCTGTAATGTTTGGAAGGTAGCAGACGAGGTACTGGCAGAAGTAAAGCTGTGAGTACCGGGCGTGAATCGTGCTTCGGTAGCTCAGATGGTAGAGCACTTGCACGCGAAAGGCAAAGGCTTCGAGTCTCGGTCGGGCACACAGTTTTAATCTGCCAGGAAGTTTCATATATTATTGTTGTTTGTACTGACGTACCTGGGCTGCTTCTGTTCTGCTGGCTTCTGTTTATGAAGTCAGTTTATTTTTTCTCCCTGCCAAATTGTTCCACTGCGCAAAAAATGAGTCACCGGCTGCTTGCGTTCGTGAGGAATGGATGGAACTGTCTCCCTCTGCCGGTTTTACTTGTAAAGAAGAAAACTAAATTCCATCAATCATCTTATATTTTTATTAACACAAAAACGTTTGTTCAGAAGTACGATATTAACAAATCACTTTATTAATATTTAATTATTAATATTTAATCGTACAATCTAAAATGGTACAGTGTACAACTTTTGTGAGGCCAATATGATGAGAATACGGTATTTTCTTTAAAAAAAATCTTCCATACCCTGAAATTTCGATTCAGTTTAATCCCCCGTAGGAGTTTGTCCTCTGAAAGCGTCTTGAAAGGCATGAAGGATTCATGAGACATCAACTTGACCCAAAAGTTCATCGAGATTTTCGTTCTGATTATCACTTTAAAAATCAGTTATGATTTTACCTCTGTTCAAGTGATAAGAAGGATCAGAGTGCACCGACAGCCCAAACATGCCTTTAACCCGCTGTTTGTGGACGGTGGGATTCAGGTAGAAGGTGCTCCTGTGACGAACTGGGTGCTTCTCGTACCATGAGTGGGACCCAGTTATTCAGGCTAAGAACATTAATAAGGATATTTATCTCAGTGTTCACTTCGGTCATGTGCTACCCTTTCGTCTGCATCTTTATGGAATGTCATCTTCAAAGATGACACTAATCGCTTTCACAGGGCTGCACGCATACGTTACAATCATTTGATGCACTCTCACGCACCCTGTCGGACATCAAGTGACAAGCTGAATTACCTGATCATCATCCCATAGAAAATGTTTGCGTTACATGGAATGGCAAGTGAAACGTCTCATTCATTATCTATGCGTCTTTATGCTACTTACACTCCCCAGTACGTTTCTAGCATTTGTAGACTTAGAGAAAGCTTTTGACAATGTTGACTGGAATACTCTCTTTCAAATTCTGAAGGTGGCAGGCGTAAAATACAGGGACCGAAAGGCTATTTACAATTTGTGCAGAAACCAGATGGCAGTTATAAGAGTCGAGGGACATGAAAGGGAAACAGTGGTTGGGAATTGAGTGAGACAGGGTTGTAGTCTCTCCCCGATGTTATTCAATCTGTATATTGAGCAAGCAGTAAAGGAAACAAAAGAAAAATTTGGAGTAGGTATTAAAATCCATGGAGAAGAAATAAAAACTTTGAGGTTTGCCGATGACATCGTATTTCTGTCAGAGACAGCAAAGGACCTGGAATAGCAGTTGAACGGAATGGATAGTGTCTTGAAAAGAGGATATAAAATGAACATCAACAAAAGCAAAACGAGGATAATGGAATGTAGTCGAATTAAGTCGGGTGATGCTGAAGGAATTAGATTAGGAAATGAGACACTTAAAGTAGTAAAGGAGTTTTGCTATTTGGGGAGCAAAATAACTGATGATGGTCGAAGTGGAGAGGATATAAAATGTAGACTGGCAATGGCAAGGAAAGCGTTTCTGAAGAAGAGAAATTTGTTAACATCGAGTATAGATTTAAATGTCAGGAAGTCATTACTGAAAGTATTTGTATGGAGTGTAGCCATGTATGGAAGTGAAACATGGACGATAAATAGTTTGGACAAGAAGAGAATAGGAGCTTTCTAAATGTGGTGCTACAGAAGAATGCTGAAGATTAGATGGGTAGATCACATAACTAATGAGGAAGTATTGAATAGGATTGGGGAGAAGAGAAGTTTGTGGCACAACTTGACCAGAAGGAGGGATCGGTTGGTAGGACATGTTCTGAGGCATCAAGGGATCACCAATTTAGTACTGGAGGGCAGCGTAGAGGGTAAAAATCGTAGAGGGAGACCAAGAGATGAATACACTAAGCAGATTCAGAAGGATGTGGGTTGCAGTGGGTACTGGGGGATGAAGAAGCTTGCACTGGATAGAGTAGCATGGAGAGCTGCATCAAACCAGTCTCAGGCCTGAAGACCACAACAATAACAACACTCCCCAAGTTCAGGCGGTGTTATATGAAATTAGTGTGGAGACTCTGTCTTCTGGGAGTGATCAGTTCCTTTTTGTCTAGCGTCCTTATTTTATCAAAAGTTAATAACACCAGTTCCTGATCCAACTTCTGTGGCACTTTCCATTGACTTCATTCTGCTGATATTGCTCTACTGACATTCGTCTCGAGCGCGCCGAATCATCAACCCTTACATTTCTGAATGCGTCAACTACATTCTGTAATGCGTGAGTGTTTGATGCCTTGACAGGCTAATTATTATAAATATTGAGTGAAAATATTGGCTAACAGAGAGAGCAGATCTTCATGACACTTCTCTACTCCTTGAATGATGTAATTGAACCATGCTTAAAACTAACATGTTCCCAAATGCGACAACTACTTTGCACCCGCTTATTGTTTCATTAAACTAGACGTGCTTGTATTCCTGTATATCTGCACGCACACCACCAGCGAGATTGTGCCTATGAAAGATGCGTGAAATTTTTGACGCCTGGCCTGGAGGTCAAAGCGCAGCCGATAATGGTGCGGGATCAGTGTAATCACAGACAGCAGTCAATTAGAGAGCAGGATATTGCTGATTAGCGCGGGCATAATGCCTCTAATTACCACACCAGCGGCGCTGCAGCCCAGCGGGGTGGGTCGAGATCCGGCGTCTTGAGTCCCCTCCATCAGCCACTTCATTACCTGCCCCGGCGCCGAGAAATTTCGTTGCGGATTCGTCAGCTCAGACTAATGAGCGTGAGGGTGCTACTAATGAAGTGCCAAAGGAGAGTGCTCCGCGTCGACATTTCACGCCTCTCGCTGCCACCTTCGAAACAAACGTTAATAACTATCAGCTATATTTCGACGGCTGGAAGGCATTTACAGATTACTAGCGTCACATTTATTAACAACCCACTACCTTACAAGTACATGAATTGATTATATCGGAGTATCGAACCAAAACGAAATACTCTGTAGCCCAAGGAAACTGGTAATCGCCCGCCTATTAAAATGGAGAATATGACTTACAAGTTCATAGCACCCTCCATTTGTAATACTGGAACTCCATATGGCGTCGGCCCACCATTAGCCTTGATGACAGCTTGCACTCTCGCAGGCATACGATCAATCAGGCGGTGGAAGGTTTCTTCGCGAATGGCAGCTCATTCTTCACGGGATGCTGCACTGAGGAGAGGTATCGGTGTCGGTCGGTGAGGCCTGGCACGAAGTCGGCGTTTCAGAGGTGTTCAGAGGTGTTCTGAAGGACTCAAATCAGGACTCTATGCAGGCCAGTCCATTATATGAATGTTACTGTCATGTAACCAGTCCGCCACAGGCCGTGCGTTATGAACAGGTGCTCCATCGTATTGAAAGACTCAATCGCCATCCCCAAATTGCTCTTCAGTAGTGGGAAGCAAGAAGGTGCTTGAAACATCAATGTAGGCCTGTGCTGTTATAGAGCCAGGCAAAGCAATAAGGGGTGCAAGCATCCTCCATGAAAAACACGACCACATCACAACACCATCGCCTCCGAATTTTACTGTTGGCACTACACACGCTGGCAGAAGACGTTCACCGGGTATTCGTCATACCCACACCCTGACATCGGATCGCCACATTGTGAACCGTGATTCGTCACTCCACACAACATTTTTCCACCGTTCTGTCGTCCAATGTTTACGCTGCTTACACCAAGCATGGCGTGGTTTGCCATTTATCGATGATGTGTGGCTTTTGAGCAGCCGCTCGACTATGAAATCCAAGTTTTCTCACCTCCCGCATAACTGTCATAGTACTGGCATTGGATTCTGATTCAGTTTGGAATTCGTGTGTCATGGTCTGTATAGTTATCTACCTATTACACGTTACGACCTTCTTCAACTGTCGGCGATCACTGTTAGTCAACAGACGATGTCAGCCTGTACACTTTTGAGCTGTGAGTGTCCCATCACGTTTCCACTTCACTGTGACATCGGAAACAGTGGACCTAGGAACGTTTAGGAGAGTGGAAATCTCGTGCACAGACATATGACACACGTGACACATAATCATCTGACCACGTTCGAAGTCCATGAGTTTCATGGAGCGCCCCGTTCTGTTCTCTCAGGATCTCTAATGACTACTGGGGTCGCTGTTATGGAGTACCTGGCAGTAATTGGAAACAGAATGCACCAGATGTGGAAAACTTATGTTTTACGCGGTGTCTGGACACTTTTGATAGCATAGTGTAAATGTAAACAGGGAGAATACGGTGCTGCAGTCGGCAACGCCTATATAAGGCATGAAGTGTCTGGCGCATTTGTTAAATCGGCTACTGCTGCTAAAATAGCAGGTTATCAATATTTAAGTAAGTTTGAAGATGGTATTATAGTTGCCGCACAGCGAAGGAACACAGCATCTCCGAGGTGGTGATGAAGTGGGGATTTCCCAGTAGGACCGTTGCTATTCACAATATACATGAATGACCTGGTGGATGACATCCGAAGTTCACTGAGGCTTTTTGCAGATGATGCTGTGGTGTATCGAGAGGTTGCAACAATGGAAAATTGTACTGAAATGCAGGAGGATCTGCAGCGAATTGACGCATGGTGCACGGAATGGCAATTGACTCTCAATGTAGACAAGTGTAATGTGATGCGAATACATAGAAAGATAGGTCCCTTATCATTTAGCTATAAAATAGCAGGTCAGCAACTGGAAGCAGTTAATTCCATAAATTATCTGGGAGTACGCATTAGGAGTGATTTAAAATGGAATGATCATATAAAGTTGATCGTCGGTAAAGCAGATGCCAGACTGAGATTCATTGGAAGAATCCTAAGGAAATGCAATCCGACAACAAAGGAAGTAGGTTACAGTACGCTTGTTCGCCCAATGCTTGAATACTGCTCAGCAGTGTGGGATCCGTACCAGGTAGGGTTGATAGAAGAGATAGAGAAGATCCAACGGAGAGCAGCGCGCTTCGTTACAGGATCATTTAGTAATTGCGAAAGCGTTACGGAGATGATAGATAAACTCCAGTGGAAGACTCTGCAGGAGAGACGCTCAGTAGCTCGGTACGGGCTTTTGTTAAAGTTTCGAGAACATACCTTCACCGAAGAGTCAAGCAGTATATTGCTCCCTCCTACGTATATCTTGCGAAGAGACCATGAGGATAAAATCAGAGAGATTAGAGCCCACACAGAAGCATACCGACAATCCTTCTTTCCACGTACAATACGAGACTGGAATAGAAGGGAGAACCGATAGAGGTACTCAGGGTACGCTCCGCCACACACCGTCAGGTGGCTAGGGGAGTATGGATGTAGATGTAGATGTAGATGTAGATGTAGACCATTTCACGAGTGCACCATAAATATCGGGAATCCGGTAAAATATCAAATCTCCGACATCGCTGCTGCCGGAAGGAGATACTGTATGAACATGACCAATTACGACTGAAGAGAATCATTCATTGTGAAAAAATTGCACCGTTCCCCAAATTGCTGCAGATTTCAATGTTGGGTCTTCAACTAGTGTCAGCGTGCGAACCATTGAACGAAACGTCATCGATATCGGCTTTCTGAGCCGAAGGCCCAATCATTTACCCCTGGTGACTGTACGACGCTTCGCCTGGGCCCGTCAGATATTGGCTGGAAACTTGTTGGCTGGTCGGACGAGTTTCGTTTCAAATTGCATCCAGCGGACGGACGCGTACGGGTATGGAGACAACCTCATGAATCCACGGGTCCTGCATGTCAGCAGGGGACTAAATCAAGCTGGTAGAAGCGCTGTAATGGTGTGGGGCGTGTGCAGTTGGAGTGATATGGACCCTTGACACGTATAATAATGACTCTGACAGGTGACACGTACGTAAGCATCTTGTCCGATCACCTTCATCCATTCATGTCCACTGCGCATTCCAACAGAGTTGGGCATTTCCGGGAGGACAATGCGACACCCCATACGTCCAGAATTGCTACAAAGTGGCTCCAGGAACACTCTTCTGAGGTTAAAGACTTTCGCTAGGTACCAAACTCTCCAGACATGAACGTTATTGAGCATATCTGGGATGTTTTGTAACGACCTGTTCAGAAGAGCTCTCTACCCTCCCGTACTCTTCCGCATTTATGGACAGCCTTACAGGATTCGTGGTGTCAGTTCCCTCCAACACTACTTCAGAAATTATTCGAGTCCACGCACATCGTGCTGCGGCACGTCTGCGTCCTCTCGGGGGCCCTTCGCGATATTAAGCAGGTGTATAAGTTTCTTTACCTCCACAGTATTGCTTGAAGAATGGATATGTTGTGTAACTTACAGGAACTACAATCCCACAATGCGTACGACACTATAAGCACTGGTCAGCGGCGATGTTGTGCATGCAGAGGCTTCTTGGGCTGGAACAGCTTTGGAAGCGGGGTCAGAGAGGGGCGTACATCACAAGCTATATTTAATCGAACGGGCAGACGTGTGAGGGCAGCTGACGTATTTGCACGTACAGTAGCTTACACACTCACCACCACTCATCATAACCAAACATCCGATAAGTGAGCCGAGCTGGTTAAGATCTAACCAAAGCATAAAGTAATAATTTACAGGCAGCTTGAAAGTTGAACTGAATTCCTACATTCAGGGTCGGAATAATGCTGAGGTGGCATGGTGCAAGACACCACAGTCCACCGTAGTGGCGAGCTGAATTGCCTCATGCTGTAGCCTGCCTCGGTTTCCTAGTTGACCGAAGGCAGGACCAGGTTGTAACGAAACTGAATGGAGCCACTATAAATAATCACGACTCAGATCTAGCACTATCTTGGACTTCTACGACGGCAAACCATACGTCACGTCAGCCGAGTCCCTTGTGGGCTAGCTATCTCCGTCTACACCTAGCCGCTTCGTTCACTAGCTGGCGGTCTAGGAGCCACTGCTAAATTTGATGATTCCGGTCCTAGAGCCGGAACCATCAACAAGGGGCTGTCTCCAAGATGACTTCATCTCGTCTCGGCGTCTCCAAGAGGAGTCTGGAGCTTGTGGCTCAAATGGCTCTGAGCACTATGGGACTTAACATCTGCGGTCATCAGTCCCCTAGAACTTAGAACTACTTAAACCTAACTAGCCTAAGGACAGCACACACATCCGTGCCCGAGGCAGGATTCGAACCTGCGACCGTAGCAGTCGCGCGGGTCCGGACTGAGCGCCTAGAACCGCTAGACCACCGCGGCCGGCGCTGGAGCTTGTACTTCAGCACACCAGCGACTGCCGGAGCAGATTACTGTCCACACACACTAGGTTTCTGCTGCCTGCAGACGCTTGACGTTACACTTGTCCTATTGAAATGACGGGTGCCAGTACCAGGTTGAAACAGACTGATATACACGTGACTGCACTATCACTCACCTCTCGATCAGTTTTCGCTACCTGCCGTCTTCTAAAGAAGTCCCTCGCGGTCGGTCGTTGCTTCCTTTTCGATGTGTTGCTCTAGCGGTTAAAATTGTAGGAGAATCTGTAACTATCTTTCAGTAAAGAGCACATACACTCACTTTCAAGGGATGCCTTTCTTAATCTGCGCTGTACTTCACGACATAGCACTGTTGACTTTACTCTTATGGTATTACAAAACACGCAGTACTAGACACCCAGTGGATAAGAGGAATATAAGGGGCTACTACTGCTACTACTACTACGTGATCAGGCCCAGTGGACCGCACGCATCTACAAGTTTCCTCTCCGAGGCTTACTTGTAGTGTTGAAAGCATGTTTAATTTTTTACTGAGAGAGGGTGCCGGCCTCCCGTCCAAGCTTTAAGGGGTTAATGTAAGGGGCAGTCAAATGAAAACAAGGCAGATTTAAAAAATAAACAACTTCATTATTTTATTTGTATTTTAAAATTTTGTTATTTTAAAAGTAATCGCCTTAACTCTAAATACCAGGGTGTTCTGAAAAATAATACGTCCGAATTTTTCATGTGAAAATTCGTAAAGCTTTTTAAATAATCAAACATCCTACATCTTTATTCTGTACGTCTACATATTTATTTCTCACGATAATCACCTTGGTGACGAACACATTTCTCCTAAGGAGAGACCAATTTGTTAACACGGTCACTGTAGAATGCTGACGGGACCACAATCTTACCTATGCCTGCATCGCTTCATCACTATCAGAGTGAATGCCTCGAAAGATTTTCTTTAAGTTTTCGAAAAATGAAAATCGGATGGGGCCAAGTCGGGACTAATTGGAGGATGATCGAAGCCAGATGTAGATGTTGCAGTGCTCGTATGCGGTCTGGCATTGTCGTGATGGAGGAGAGGGTGCTCCATGTGAAGATGAACTTTTCGAATTCGAATCTCGATTGTAGCGCGCTGTTTCTCACCAGTGGTCATAGTGAGATAGTTACACGCTACAATTCTGAGGCTTCTAATGATAGAGGACTGAAAATATACCGACAGAAAAAAGTTCTCAGCACCAACAAGGAGTTGCGCGAGGTAAGTGACAGTTGGCAGGCGTGTTTCTACATCGGAAAGATTACGTCTATTCAAATGTCACGCCAGTAACCTAATGGTGATGGTAGTAGCGGCACTATGAGGATACGAATCAGTTCTGCTTTAAATGCACACCGTTACGGTCCTGGGCGTGAGTTACCTTCGAGATTAGAGGTAATGAGTCAGAGTTAGTCAAGAATGCATTCAAGACGACGAAGATGCCACTATTAACAGCTCACTGAGTTTGAATGAGATTGTGTGAATGGACTACCAGAAGCTGGATGTTCCTTCCATGAGATAGCAGAAAGACTTGCAAGTAACGTAGCCACTGCACATGTTTGCTATGTGCGGTGGTTACGAGAGGGTGCAGTCACAACAAGATGCTGCTGCAGACGTTAACGTGCCAGTTGCTCGGCCACCATTGACCAGACGTTTTCAGTTGGTGAGAGATCTGGAGAATGTGCTGGCCAGGGTAGCAGTCGAACATTTTCTGTATCCAGAAAGGCCCGTACAGGACCTGCAACATGCGGTCGTGCATTATCCTGCTGAAATGTAGGGTTTTGCAGGGATCGAATGAAGGGTAGAACCACGGGTGGTAACACATCTGAAATGTAACGTCCACTGCTCAAAGTGCCGTCAATGCGAACAAGAGGAGATCGAGACGTTTAACCAATGGCACCCCATACCATCACGCCGGGTGATACGCCAGTACGGCGGTGACCAATACACGCTTCCAATGTGCGTTCACCGCGATGTTGCCAAATACGAATGCGACCATCATGATGCTGTAAACAGAACCTGGATTCATCCCAAAAATGACGTTTCGTCATTCGTGCATCCTAGTTCGTCGTTGAGTGCACCATCGCAGGCGCTCCTGTCTGTGATGCAGCGTTAGGGTAACCGCAGCCATAGTCTCCGAGCTGATAGTCCATGCTGCTGCAAACGTCGTCGAACTGTTCGTGCAGATGGTTGTTGTCTTGCAAACGTACCCATCTGTTGACTGAGGTATCGAGACGTGGCTGCATGATTCGTTACAGCCGTATGAATAAGATGCCTGTCATCTAGATTGCTAGTGATACGAGGCCGTTGGGATCCAGCACGGCGTTCCGTATTAACCTCCTGAATCCACCGATTCCATATTCTGTTAACAGTAATTGGATCTCGACCAACGCGAGCAGCAATATCGCGATACGATAAACCGCAATCGCGATAGTCTGCAATCGTTGTAGGTGTCGCCACCGGCGCTAACCTTATGTGAATGCATTGAAAAGCTGATCATTTGCATGTCACAGTATCGTCTTCCTGTCAGTTAAATTTGGTGTCTGTAGCACGTCATATTTGTGGTGTATCAGTTTAAACAGTAAATAGTTTATATTCCACAAACTGACATCCAACACCTGTACAAGGACACAATGCACGTACTTCTACATGCTTCCGTTCAACATTCTGGCGGCAATATCTGTTATGACAGTACCAGCATATCACATTTGTAATGACGTTTCTGGCACTTGAATTAATCTGTGATCTTGCAACTTTAATCACTTACGTACGTTCCTAGACAAATACATTCCTGAAATATCAGTACTGTACGTTGATTACTTCTCGGTGTTGCGATTTTTTTCCGTCAGTCCATGTAGACATGAGGAATTAAGATGTAGGATGTTTACAGTGTTTATTCTTTTTAAAGAGCATTAAGAGTTTTCACATAAAAACTGCGGAGGCATTGCTTTTCCTCACTTGATTGCACTGTGAATTGGATATTCAATTCCTTCACGGAAAAATGTTTGCGGTTGCCTACGGAACCGTGATTGTAATTAGACGTGCATCTCTTCGTCCGACGCAAACCGTCGGCCACGAATGTCTTTCTTCAGGGCTACAAAAATATGAAAATCGTACGGGACGAGATCTGGAATATATTGACGTTGTACAAAGGCTTCCCAGCGAAATGTCTGCAACGTAATGGAAACAATTGTTACAACAAGTGGGCCCACTGCAGAAGTTTCACTGGGATGTTCTTACACATCCTCTATACAGTACCGATCTCGCCTCATGAATTTCCTTAAGCGCTTTAAAAAGAAATGAAATGATAATTAAAAGTGCACCCTAGCTGCAGACAGGCGTAGATGTACTTCATTAGCGACATGTTGAAAATGTCTGCCACGACCGGGACTCCAACCCGGGATCTTCTGCTTGTATGGCAGACGCTCTATCCATCTGAGCCACCGAGGTCACAGTGGGTAGTACGCCTGCAGGGACTTATAACTTGCACGCTCCCCGTGAGACCCAAATTCCCAACATGTCCACACCACTACATTCGCAGTGCGCCTGATAATGTTTGCCCATCATATTCATTACTCGTGGCAGATTAATCTACCGAGTCCCGTACGAGTTCGGTCATAGCGTGTGCGTTCGCTCAAGAATTCCAATGGCCGGGAAGCCATATTTCTTAACTATATGTGACGGCAGTATCTGTTCCCGAAAGAACAGTTACCGTAGATGACCATGCAGCTTTGCTCTATATGAAATGATAATTAAATGGACACCCCAGCTGCAAACAAGCGCACTACGAATGTAGTGGTGAGGACATGTTGGGAATGTGGGTCTGACGGGGAGCGTACAAGGGATACGTCCCTGCAGGCGAACAATCCTCTGTGCCCTCGGTGGCTCAGATGGATGCCGGCACGATAGCTCAGCGTGTTCGGTCAGAGGGATAGAACGTCTGCCGTGTAAGGAGGAGATCTTCGAATCACGGTCGTGGCACACATTTTCAAAGTATCACTAATGAAGTACATCAACGCCTGTTTGCAGCTGGGGTGTCCATTTAATTATCATTTCATCTAGCAAAGCTGCATGGTCATCTACGGTAACTGTTCTTTCGGGAACAGATACTACCGTCACATATAGCTTTTAAAAGACTTTCGTAGCCATCGATTTGGTTTGGACTATGAAGGGCACGTCTGGGTACAATAGTTATTCTTTAGACGACCACAAACATTTTCCCGTGAAGTCATTGACCGTTCTGTCTTACCCTGGGTTAAATGTGTTGACAGTTATGGCAATTACTTTTGAAATGATACACAGTTTACTTACTTTTTTCTTCAGCTGTTTCGTTTTCCTTTGATTGGCTATTGCAAATTAGTATCATTTTACAATCTTACTAGTCATACGCGACAGCATTCAGTTCCGATCCATGCCTGACTGTTTCAGAAGGTAGTTTAACGTTTTACAAAATAGCTGATCCGTGACTTAACATTCCCGACCGCCCGAAGATGCGGCCAGTGTCGCGGTCTCCTCCACCACAAAAGAGCTTCTGTCTGGAGCTCTTCCGCCAATAACAGCCCCCGGAAATCTCGTGGTACCTCATATGCCGGAGCTTTCCTCAGCCAATAGCAAGTGCTGACACAGTTCGCAGGCGGGGTTGTGACGCCGTAACAAGCAACATAGATGCCTTCGTTGTCCTCCACACATACTGTACGTCTTGTGCCGTATTATGGTTTACTCGATATCGATTTAATAAAAGAGTTACAACTTCTGCAATGCCGTACATTGACCCTACCACTTTGCTGACGCAACATTCCTGTAACGTGACCTCTCGCTGCCGTGGCTGAACACGCCATTTTGTGCGATTCAGAGGTAGCCACACGTCAACACACGTCACTGAGTCGAGTATATTACTGAATAAAGAATATATTTGCCAACTGATCTCTACTAATTCCACGATCGTGCAGTTGCTGGTGTTTCACAATCAACTTCCCTGCAAACTCCATGCTGGATTAAGAGGTGGCCATCCTGACAATTAATCACAATTAATCGCTGTTCCAGGGTCCGACTCCATTCCTTTTGTTATCCTTGTCGTAACTTATTATGTGAGTTAAGTGTTCCCTGATTAGGTATTATTCTAGGACTCTGTGCATTCAGATAACATTACTAGTCTAAATCATAGGTCCATACATGTTTGTGTGAGGGACTCTTTCTTAATTCTGGACATATCTCGATTTACTTTCGGAGGTAACCCATTTTCTGAACCTAGAAGGAACCTTAAGTCTGTTGACCCTCAAGCCAGGATATCCGTATTTGAGGATCTTCTGATTGGTACCTGATTGAAATTTATTTCATTTAATGTTCTACTCTGTCTGTGTAAAGCAAATTACATCAGACTTACCCTGCCAACATCTTTTGAATTATACACTTTTTAGCGTGGGGGCGATTTCTAGTATTATGAACAATGAATAGATTTTCAGCTACCAAGACTGCTATATTTATTTATTCATACAGACAGCCGCTTTCGGCAATTATGTGTTGCCATCGTCGGATCGCAAGATGGCAGCAGAGAATTGTCGAAACCGATAATTTATACGAATAAGTTGGAAATAGGTTGAAAATTTATTCATTGTTCACCATTTGAATTCTGTGTGATTTAATATTATTCAGTTCAATTCAGATTGGGTAGATATTACTTGCTTTATCCTGTTAGACCCTCTCAAAATCTTTTCATGTGGTTTTCCTGTTTTGCATTACCCATAATTTGAGAACTTTTAACATTGCAGGGCGTCAGCAACCGTGAATAATTTAATGATTATAAAGAATCCGCCACGATTGCAAATAGAAACCAGGTTTTGACCTGGTTTCGGCACGGATAACCACGCCTTCTTCGGAACACACCAAAACTACAAACTGCCAAAAGATGTTGGACAATGCGTCTTTAGGCAGTTGTAGTAGTTTTAGTGTGTTCCGAAGAAGTCGTGGTTTTGTGTTAGCAGAACACCGTGTTACGAGTGGAGACCGACATGCACGCGTTTTAGCTCACGCAGGCTGGCGTGAGGAGGGAAGAACTATACTGACGTGCGGTCTGGATCTTGACAAGGAACGAGAATTCAGAAAGCGGACGTAAGTAGTTTGATACTCAACTTTAATCCATTAATGATGAACGTCGCTCATGACGGTAGGTGATTTACAATATTACCTGTTCAGAATACATTCTTGTAGATAGTAATTATAGTAACTTAATATGGCGCCTTGCTAGGTCGTAGCAAATGACGTAGCTGAAGGCTATGCTAAGCTTTCGTCTCTGCAAATGAGAGCGTATGTGGCAGTGAACCATCGCTAACAAAGTCGGCTGTACAACTGTGGCGAGGGCTAGGGAGTCTCTCTAGACTAGACCTGCCGTGTGGCGGCGCTCGGTCTGCAATCACTGATAGTGGCGACACGCGGGTCCGACATATACTAACGGACCGCGGCCGATTTATAGGCTACCACCTAGCAAGTGTGGTGTCTGGCGGTGACACCACGGTTAGTGTAGAGATTGACAGTGTCAAGAGATACGTACAAATGGCCAGAAGGAAACGTAACATCTTTGAATGAATCAGTTACTTCTTTCCTATTTATAACAGGAAAAAATGCACGTAAGCTTAAAATTTTTTAAGAATCGAAAGTATCCAAGGCTATCGGTTCCATTGTTCCTTATGTATCTTAAATTGTGATGGCAGGGGTGAAGTCCTGGAGTTCATACATAACAATCTTGTACGGTTTTTAGAAGAAAAAGAGAATTACAAACATCAAAAGAATCTTTGATTTCTCTCTCGATGTTAGTTGTGGATTTCCTGCTGATGGAATAAATATTTAATACCTTTTTTATATTGTGGGGCCACAGTCATAATATATTTCTTTAAAGTAAGTACCGCCACTAGACTGTTGCTTATTTACAGTGTTACATTTACACTTACATCATGATTTCGGCTTCAAAGTGCCAATATCAAGTGTTTTAGGTGTTACAAATTGCCTAAGATGACATACTGTCGTATTAAAATACACTATTAAAACACTTAACACTTATAACACTTGGTAATGGCACTTTGAAGCCTAAATCGTTATTGTGTAAGTGTATATGTAACACTGTAAATAAACAACAGTGTTACGTTGGTACTGAGTTTAAAGGAATGAATATTATTCTCAGAGACGAAAGCTAACATTGTGTTAACATAATGAGTTCCCTTTATGTGGCTTGATGATGAGTGCATTTTCATTACTAAGCTTTTTACTAATGTGCTTAACTGTAGCACTGGAACTATTCTTAATCTGGCTGCTATTCTTCATCTCTTTAGCGACGAGACCGTTAACTTTACGCTCTATCTTGGCTTGTCCACAAATACCTAACTTAACAGCGTCCATAGCAAGTTACACATCGACAGCAAACTTATTATCAGCAGCCTCATCTAAAGGGGTTCCTACATTACATTTGAGGCCTTCATTTAGAATATCAAGTTCAACCTCGTCAAAAGATATATTAGTTTTATTAATAACCGTCTCAAAGAAAGAAAATGCGGAAATTATCCCGATCCAACCGTATTGATGACCTAGGGGCTTCTGGGCATTCTGAAGCGCTAAGAAGTTTTTATCGTGTTGCTGAACGATCAAATCATACTTTACCACTCATGAATTGATCCTCAAATAACGTCAAACTGCAATAATCTACCGATTTCAAAATGTAAGATATATACTTGAGAATTAAGAACATCCTTCTTGCTGTAGAGTACACTTACCTCATTGTGAATTATGTAGGACACACTTATCTTAATGATGGCAGATGAAGCGGCACTTTTCTGAATTTTTACATTAGCTGACACATGATTAGGAAGCAGTTTTCCTGAAACACACTCCTTATTGAAGAAAATATACTGGTTCGCATTAAGAAATGTAAGCATAATATTCCTATAAGTGATGACAGATTTCTATGCCTGTTCAAGATAGGAGAGAAACTATTGATTCATTAAAAGATGTTACGATTCCTTCTGGCAATTTGCAGGCGTCCCTTGACATTACCAATACTCTACACCAACATACCATTACAGGAGACAATCACAGTTATCAAAACCAACCTCAACAAAAATAAGATATTACAGACTGTAGAAATTGATGAAGTGACCACACTTTTGAAATTTTTTCTTAAGAACAATTATTTCAGTTTTAGTGGACAACTGTTCCAACAAAATGAAGGACTCGCTATAGGGATCTGCTTAGCTGGGTTTTTAGCTCACGTTTCCATTAATCAATTCGAGATAACATTTTTGAATCTCACCCCATCCTCGCTGGTAAAATTTCTTTCTACAGACGATACGTGGATGATACCATCATATTCTTCAAAGGTGATGTCGATGAGTTCATATCTCTTAGCGACACACAGAACCGCTTCCAGCCGAAAATGAAATTTACGTACGAAATCGAGCACTTGGCTTCCTTGACCTGAAATCGCGGCTAATGGACGGGAAAATTAGCTTCGACATCTATGGAAAACCCACTAAGACTGATAATATCGTCCACAGATCGTATAAGGTATCAGCTAGTTGGAAGTTGTGTTTTGAGAGCATCACAATGGAGAACACGAAGTGGAGGTTGTCAAACGTTATGCACACCGAGGTGCAAGTCATATTCAGTGAAGTGCTTGAAAATAGCTATGATGCCTGTGGAAAGATTTTAAAACTTACAAGAGGGATACAACTACTAAGAGTACAATTTTGTAAAATTTTTACTTTTTCAAAGAGGATAATGTTCATAAATCATGTCTGATGAGTGAGGTTATGTGGTGCATAATTTGGGACAAATACCAATTCTAACCCATGGCTGGAGCTGTCTGCCATTCTGGTTGCTGAAGAGACCCAAAAGTATAGTAAATTTGCTGGAGAATCAGTACTCGTAGGTAAGTTTTTAACTCAAAATGTTATGAAATGTGAAGAATTATATGGTAGTGTTTATATATGGGTCGAAGCATGTTGACTTCCTTGACCACTCTCAGGCTTTTTCCTGAGTGTTTGTGTAAGTTTAGTTTACCATATCAATACAAATAAATGTGATATGGAGAGCACCGGAGAAGATAAGATGTATTCCTGCTGTAGAATTCCTCATCTGCTCTGACTTTTAGAGTGTCCGTCACAAGCATGAACACAGCAGATAAACAAATCCAGAATCCATGTTGCTCTTTTCCACTGTCGGTGACCGTAGAAAAATTACTGGAGCTCTTGGAAATTCAGAGAAATTAATTAACTAGTAAAGCACATTGCTGTCACTAACGGATATCAAGCCAGTATCGTGCAGAAACTTTACATGGCAAGACCTAATAAGAACTAGTGGATCTGTAGTAAATAAAAATGGCCCCATTGAAAAGAAATATTTTTCCATTCCGTTCTTAGATGACATTTACAATCGGACTGCGACATTATTTAAAGAATACAATGTGGCGTTCACCACTAATAATCCCATTGACCTTCTTTGCATATGTAATGAGAGGTCTCCTATTGATAAATATCTAAAAATCATGGATACACCAAATTCAGTGCATCGTATGACCAAGCTTCTATACAGAACATACAGAAAGGGCAATTAAGACTGGGTTTCAGTGAATATCTATTGAACAAAGATGACGAGAATGATTATAAGTCAACGTTCGCAGAACATCTTAAAGTTGAAAAGTACTTACAGCCACCGCTTTCATTACTTAATATGGAAATCTTGCACACAGTGGATAAAGGGTTCTTTGAGATAAGAGAGAAATTCATATGCATTCCCATCTAGGCTCCTAATATCTGTTTAACGGTACGCTCTCGCTTACAAACAAGCAAATGTGCTATGCTACCGAGCTGCGGATGAAATCTGTAGAGAAAGAGATCTCTCTAGTACTGGTGCTTCGCTAGTAAAGAACGGAAGGTCTTTACCTAGACGGTGAGACTTGCGTCCTTTGTTAGTCTGCCTGTGCCAGTCACCATCTGAACCATCAGAGAGATACTGCTTCTTGCATCACGAACACAACGAGTTATGTGTTGGTGTATTTATTTGTTTTGAGTGTGCTATCTAAACATTTGTCATAACATGTCACGCATAGTCGTGTCACAGAGTCAAATCGGTTTGGCAGACCAGAAAATGGGTCCACCTGCACACTGGAATCCACCGGGTTTTCAGAGACTCATAGGGCAGTATCTGCATTCTAAATCAGCCAAACGCAAGACCTCGAACTTGCATATTTCCAGGCGTGTGCCGTTAGCTACAAATTGCCACTGTCTGTGACTGCAGTCGGCGAGCGCGTCATACAGGGCTCCAATATATTCTTCTCAGCACCCTATTCTTTGGAACCATATTTTTCTTTATGGAATAGTAGAGTGTAGATGCTTGATAGTAGCACAGTTTTTGAGCCATACCATAGATTCACATTTATGAAGCCATATAAAGAGATTAGTTCTGCTAGGTGTGGTGTGTTAATCCCCAGCTGATTGCTTTGTTAACCATAGACTGCATACTATTGAAAGCGTTTATCAGATAAAACTGTTTGTTTGGTGTTTGTTTAGCCATGTTTTGTCATGTGATGTTAAGAATGAATAAATCAGTTGTTATTTAGATCACTATTCCTCCCACTATTCTGATTTACATCATCTTTGCCATTTTATTAAAGTCATGATTGCAATTGATAGAGCCCAGAACCTTGCAGATTAATCGTTGACATATAGTTTGATGTCATTTTACACATTATTTACATAGAGAAAAAAATTATTTATCATTAGTACAGAATATCCAAGGTTGGTGCTTTTTCGTTGCTTATCTGTACCTTTGTAACACTTCAACTAGTATGTGAAATTTAGAGAGTGAACATTTTTAGAACAGAGAGTCATTTGAGGTCTTTGTTATCATTTAGTGTGATATTGATATCATGGCAAGGAGTTCTTAATTATTTGTGTTTGGAACATGCAGTCTGTAAGATTCCAGTTATGTCTGTGGTACGTTCTCTGACCAGATGGAATTCAAATCATTAATTGTTCAGTGGAATAGCATTCTTTTCTTGGTTTCAAACTGAGTGTATTTGAAGTTAGTTTAATGTTCAGAGGAGTGCTAAAGTGTTAATGTTTGTATACTTAGGAAGTTTTATTTATTCGGCTTGAGGTATGAAATATTACTGTGAAACAGAAGTATCTCATTGTCTGTGATATAGAATTCAGAATTTCTTAGTTTAGATATAGTAGCAGTGTTTGTGCAATTGAATACATTTATGGATTTGCTTTTTACCTTCTTCCAGTTAGCAATTGGGGTATTTTTGGTGGGATGTGTTACTGGAGCTCTTGTGAACTATTTTAACAAGTAGTTTCCTTATAAGCGATCGTTTGGAATCACTTGCTTATGTATGCACTGCTTGTGTGTTATTGTGGTGAGAAAGCTGCGAATCAAAGTTCCTAACAACCCTTTGAGGTTAACTTCAGTTTGACTTTGGGTATAGTTGAGAGCATTGATCTGCTATTGGTTCTGATCAATGATGAGGCTTGGTGGATTCAATATTTCATTTCAATATATATCTAGTAGAACATTTTTTATTAAATGTTGATCTGAATTCATTCTCAGTTTTGAATGTACTGTTGGTTCTTCTGAGGAATTACTGAGCATTTCTGTCTTATGTTGTTTATCTTGTGGTGCTATTTAGCAATTTTTGCGACTCAGCGAAGAATTATCTTTCTTTCGATCGTCAGGTGTTTGACTTGTGACTGTTTCATTTGTATAGTTTATTGTAAGATTCTGGAGAAATTTATCATTTTCTTAGTTCTCTTATCAACCATTATAAGAAGGATAATGTTTTTGCAAGTAAGAGAGGGTAAAAAAACAATAGACTTGGGAGAATCTTAGACGTTAGTCGTCTAGGCTGTTCGTGCAGTCTGATTGCAATGAGACTGTGTTTTCCCTTACTGCTCAATGGGTTGAACATGGCGAGTGTTGTGATTTGTAACTCTGAGGTAGCGCCTCAGGAGATCTGTTATGTTATTGTGGGTGGAGCTGGTGGTGTTTGTGCTGTGGTGCTGCCACTTGAATCCACCGACAGTTATGCCTTGTCAAGTAATTCTGTCCTTACTACTGCGTGTAATGTCAATCTGAACAGTATTATGTTACTTCTAAACCAAAAAATAATTCGGTCTCCGCCTTAACATCATCTATAAGGAAGAATAACATAGCTATTGCCAGCGAACAAACTGAGAAGCGTGATGTCCTACCCAGTGTGGGAGCCTGCTCTTGAAATAATGCCTGGTGAGCGGGACGAACGGCAGCGCTCTGAGATCTGAGTCCTGATGGGGCAGCGCGAGGTGGAAGGACGTCATTCACCTGCTCCAGTATTAGCGTCCACACGTCTCCCAGATGCGAGTGACAGCAGGATGGCAGCTGGGAACCCTGCTGCGTCGACGCTGGTCAGCACAGGGAAGGAGCGAGTTTGGGGCGATGACAGAGGTTGCTGAAGCGAGCAGTGCCGGGACGTGAGAACAGTGGCCGGGAGATGTAGTGGCAACAGAGTGGGCTTCCGCCATTAGCTCTGGGCTGTGCAGCTTGTGCATCATAGTGAGGTGCCAGGCCAGAACGGAGTATTAGCTGACTCTTGACTCATCTCAAACAGCAGAGCAGACTGAAGCCGTTGCAGTGGCTGAGGAAAAGTGTAGGTCAAGTAAAGTGTCAGTGGAGAGCCAAAGCGTAGCCTTTTCCAGAGCTGCTGTGCTGGCAAGCCAAGACTGGGACTCCACTAGCGGTCAATGTGGGGCGCGACCATTGAATGCGACCACAAAAGGCCAGGAGGGTTGTTGGTGTCTTTCCTGAGTGACAGTACAGCAGCTGCAGAGGAGATTCAGACAGGGGCTTCCCTATTAAAAGATGAGTACAAACAGTGGTGACTCACAGTAAGAATGTTGATGGGTTGATTGTTGCAAATTAGTGTACAGTGAATGTTATAGGCTGTGCACTTAGTAAACTAAACTGTCAGTCATATTCCACACCAAAGTAAAGTGTTTACAATGTGCAATGTTGCGACTAATGTGGCTATTGGCACGCTGAGCATCTGCGGTTGTTTTCTCAAAGTGAGAACCATATTGATCTTGTTGTGAGTGTAACTGAAATTATGTGCATATTTATATAGAAAATAGTAATTGCCGAACATGTGTTTGTAGTACTTCAGTGGGTTGGTAGCATTGTTGCTTTGTCAACCCTGATAGATGATGGTCAGCATGACGGAATGCCATCCTACGGACCCAGGTTCGGTTCCTGCCTGAGTTGGCGATTTTCTACTCTCAGGGACTAGGTGCATCCTCAGCGGGCGAGCGGGTCGCCCAATGTGGCGTCGAACGTAATAAGACCTGCACCAATGCCGCCAGACCTGCCCCGTAAGGGGCCTTCCGACCAATGACGCCAAACGCTCATTTCCATTTCCATTGTTGCTTTGATTGGTAGCTGCTGATGGGAATAGTTACCAGATTTAGATTTTGTCTGAATGTAAATGTAACACAGCCCACCTACGTTGGATGGCTCTTTCTTTGTTTTATTGCTTGTACTCAGTGGTTAAGTGTGGAAGCTATTTTTCTTTGTGATTAATCTATTATTGGCCAAGAGATTTTGTATTGTGATCTGTTGTGGCTGTTGTTTAACTGGGATGGTGTCTAATTTAAATTTCGTTATAGCTGCATTTAAGGAATTATGTTCTTTTATGTTGTTGTTCTTATATCCTGTCTTCAGAAACTATAATTAGGCTACATATTAAAATCATACTATTTTGTCAATTGTTCTGGCAAACCACGCCGCCCTCCTCCACAGCATGAGCCCCACTTTATTCCACTCCTTCACTAAAAAAGCTAGAGAACATTCAGGGAGTTAGAGACTAGCTCAAGGACACAAACTGAGATTAGGAGAGAAAACAAAATCTAACAGCAAGGAACAAAAGAGATAGTTTGGATACACTGAGGGAACAAGTAGAGGCTACCGTAAGGGAGCTGAAAGCTAGCATGAGTGTGTTAAAAGCAGAAATCCAAAACATGGAAAATAAATTTGAATCTATTGGGGAAAACACCTTAGGCAGGCGTAATGTACTCACAAATTAGATGAGAGGAGCGTTTGTAGGGCAGCAGCCCACGCATGTCATATAGAATTCATATGCTTTCCAATGTGTTCCAGCCTAGTCCGCTTTAGCTAGCTATTATATTAAAAGTGTTGTGCAATACCTTAAAAGTAAAGTAAATAATCTGAAAAGTTAATAGCGTGTCAGGAGTGATGGTAAAATGATAATGTGTTAAGTTTCACTTTAGTAACTTTAATAGTTTTCGAAATTTGGACAATTTATGTAAAAATCATCGGCGCAACAGGAAGGAGCTAGAAACTCCAAAATTTATATTCGGATTCTTTTTTCACTGTAATTTAATGGAAACAGCATGCTGGATCTCACAAAGTAATATTTTGGTTGAAATTCATGATTTTCTGTTTTTGTGTCCTTAAAGTACAGAAGCATGATAGATAAAGTAAGTGATTAGATAATGCTAGGATGTTTAGATTTAGGAAGAATGGAGATATGTTATAATAACAAAGATGTAAGAAGTTTCCAAAAGGTAGCTATAAAACTATAGCTGTAGCGTCTATCCAAAGGGCAAGTTCAGAGCTCATCTATTGCATACTGTGCAACTAAAATAATTCTCTCGCAAAAGTATTTAACTTAGTCACATCAGAATTTTATTATAGATACTTAACTGTGTGCTAATTGAACAATTAAAATGAGAGCTTCATTGGCCTTCAGCAAATGAAGCAGTTAATAATTTAGTAACTTGAAGTTGTGCTCTACTAGCCCCAGCAGTTAGTCAGGAAGGTAAATGTTGTCGGCTGCGTTTTAGGCGAACCGCGGCTATGTAAATAAGAGCGTGCGAGCTATACTAAGGCCCCAGTTCTCTTCTGGTTCGTATCAGCGTGCACTCCACGTCGGAAGCCACGTCGCGTCTGTCCAGTTGCAAGGAACAGTTTTGGATAGTGAATTATGTAACTCGGTATGCACTTAACAATGAGTTCACATTGGGGTAAAGTTGTAAGTAGGCTGTTAGGATTTTTTATTGGTAACGCCGCCGCATCGTAGCGCTCTGTATGAAAATCACTGGCTGTGCTGTGCGCAGTCTGTGTTTAGTTTGCATTGTTGTCTGCCATTGTAGTGTTGAGCTGCGGCAGCTGGATGCTAACAGCGCGTAGCGTTGCGCAGTTGGAGGTGAGCCGCCAGCAGTGGTGGACGTGGGGAGAGAGATGGCGGAGTTTTGAAATTTGTAAGAATTGGTGTCACGAACTGATTTATACACTCCTGGAAATGGAAAAAAGAACACATTGACACCGGTGTGTCAGACCCACCATACTTGCTCCGGACACTGCGAGAGGGCTGTAAAAGCAATGATCACACGCACGGCACAGCGGACACACCAGGAACCGCGGTGTTGGCCGTCGAATGGCGCTAGCTGCGCAGCATTTGTGCACCGCCGCCGTCAGTGTCAACCAGTTTGCCGTGGCACACGGAGCTCCATCGCAGTCTTTAACACTGGTAGCATGCCGCGACAACGTGGACGTGAACCGTATGTGCAGTTGACGGACTTTGAGCGAGGGCGTATAGTAGGCATGCGGGAGGCCGGGTGGACGTACCGCCGAATTGCTCAACACGTGGGGCGTGAGGTCTCCACAGTACATCGATGTTGTCGCCAGTGGTCGGCGGAAGGTGCACGTGCCCGTAACCTGGGACCGGACCGCAGCGACGCACGGATGCACGCCAAGACCGTAGGATCCTACGCAGTGCCGTAGGGGACCGCACCGCCACTTCCCAGCAAATTAGGGACACTGTTGCTCCTGGTGTATCGGCGAGGACCATTCGCAACCGTCTCCATGAAGCTGGGCTACGGTCCCGAACACCGTTAGGCCGTCTTCCGCTCACGCCCCAACATCGTGCAGCCCGCCTCCAGTGGTGTCGCGACAGGCGTGAATGGAGGGACGAATGGAGACGTGTCGTCTTCAGCGATGAGAGTCGCTTCTGCCTTGGTGCCAATGATGGTCGTATGCGTGTTTGGCGCCGTGCAGGTGAGCGCCACAATCAGGACTGCATACGACTAAGGCACACAGGGCCAACACCCGGCATCATGGTGTAGGGAGCGATCTCCTACACTGGCCGTACACCTCTGGTGATCGTCGAGGGGACACTGAATAGTGCACGGTACATCCAAACCGTCATCGAACCCATCGTTCTACCATTCCTAGACCGGCAAGGGAACTTGCTGTTCCAACAGGACAATGCACGTCCGCATGTATCCCGTGCCACCCAACGTGCTCTAGAAGGTGTAAGTCAACTACCCTGGCCAGCAAGATCTCCAGATCTGTCCCCCATTGAGCATGTTTGGAACTGGATGAAGCGTCGTCTCACGCGGTCTGCACGTCCAGCACGAACGCTGGTCCAACTGAGGCACCAGGTGGAAATGGCATGGCAAGCCGTTCCACAGGACTACATCCAGCATCTCTACGATCGTCTCCATGGGAGAATAGCAGCCTACATTGCTGCGAAAGGTGGATATACACTGTACTAGTGCCGACATTGTGCATGATCTGTTGCCTGTGTCTATGTGCCTGTGGTTCTGTCAGTGTGATCATGTGATGTATCTGATCCCAGGAATGTGTCATTAAAGTTTCCCCTTCCTGGGACAATGAATTCACGGTGTTCTTATTTCAATTTCCAGGAGTGTATATTATGACTATTAAGGTAAATACATTGCCTGTTCTGTATTAAAATCTTTCATTTGCTAACTATGCCTGTCAGTAGTTAGTGCCTTCGTTAGTTTGAATATTTTATTTAGCTGGCAGTAGTGGTGCTCGCTGTATTGCAGTAGCTTGAGTAACGAAGATTTTTGTGAGGTAAGTGATTTGTGAAACGTATAGGTTAATGTTAGTCAGGGCCATTCTTTCGTAGGGATTTTTGAAAGTCAGATTGCGTTGCGCTAAAAACTATTGTGTGTCAGTTTAAGCACAGTCGTGTAAAATTTTTCTAAGGGGACGTTTCAAAGTGTTAATCAGACAACGAGTTCAGTGATTTATTTTCAGTTTGTGTAGGTCGTATTTTTACGTGTCGCCGCAGGACAGACCATCTACCATTTGTGGTATGGCATTTGATGAGTATTAACATAAAATTTTGGCGAGCATTCACTTTGAACATTTACATCGATAACGTTTATAGAACAGTTCCGTTATCCAGGGATAATAGGATCTGTGCAATAGACTCGGAACACCTCTGATATTACAACAGCTGATAGTAGCATTACTTGAGTAAACTTTTGGCTGGAACGTAACGCTTTATCTTTTTCAGATTATAGTGAAAATTGTTATAGTAAACTGCATTTTCTATTAATCCCAGATATCGTCCTAAATCCTCAACGTAATGAGCTTCAATGATCAATAACTTTATTTCACCATCAGAGTAAACTTTAATTACAGGCATCACGTTTTTGCTAATCACTTTTTGGTTGCCAACATTGTAGTTAGAGAGCCTGTGTTGAGAACGGCAACAATAGAATTTTTCCGCCAGTCACCCCGTAAGTTACAAACAGAATATGATGGTAGGCTTTCTGCAGTGGACGGCAGACGTACAGTGCAAGGGGGCCAGCTAAAATTAAGAGAGTTTATGAATGAGCAACACAAATAATCACGTTTTAGGAGAAGTGTGTGTGAAGGATAGAAGGCAGATTTGTTGGCTGGTAGGGCTTGGTTTGGAGACAAACGGAGCAATCTACAGGTTTGCCAGAGAGGCTCGATTCAATACCAAGTCAGTTCATAATGCCTCAAAAACAGACATAGCGTTACGCATAGTGTTTAAATTTATTACTTTTGCGCTACTACCTCTATTTGCAATAAATTTTGGAGGGTATCCACACATGCCGCTAAATGCACCTACAAAACTTATAACATAGCGACAGATAGTTCTGGAGATATGACGTCATAAACACTGAGAGGCCTTGTAAACTATTGCATTACCCATGACGTTTAAATTTGTTATTTCTTTACAATTAGGTCTACATTGGCATCATGTTCCGCAGCCAGTATCAAGATTTGCCGCTAAATGTACGTACACAAATCCATAAGTGTACGACACACTGAGATGCATGAAAAAATGCCACAACATGGGTGAAGTTTTAATACATTTGTCGTTTACTATTGAGACAATACTGCAGTTGAGTCAACTTACGAAAGTCCCTGACACCTGGCAGCGCTTTTGGCAGCTTTCACTTCCGAAACGCAAATGGATTTAGGCCAAAAAATCAGCCGTCTATGGAGCTAGAAACAGGCGTTGCCATTGAGACGTTTACAAAATCTCGTACCAGATGCACTTATACATTTTTACATTATGCATGTTTCTATGTACGACTACCCGGCCGCGGTGGACGAGCGGTTCTAGGCGCTTCAGTCCGGATCCGCGCGATTGCTACGGTCGCAGGTTCTAATCATGCTTCGGGCATGGATGTGTGTGATGTCCTTACGTTAGTTAGGTTTAAGCAGTTCTAAGTTCTAGGGGACTGATGACCTCAGATGTTAAGTCCCATAGTGCTCAGAGGCATTTGAACCATTTGATACGTACGACTGCTTCATAATTGCAAAGGTGTTTTCACAAATACAAGGAAATGAAATTTTTCCGATATGACGCTACAAACACAAATGATATTTTTGTTTCCAATAGAAAACTGGCAAAATGAATACCTCATGTGACGTCCCCTCTCCCCTTTTGTTGTTTCTGTTGATGTTGAGCCACTACTGCTGCAAGTCGGTCGGTGGAATGGAGAGGCGACCCGCAGTGATGGTTGTCCACGTCGGATAAGGTGGAACAGCACCTGAAAATCTCTAAAGAAAGTTGTTCCTCGCGTAATGTATGAAAGTCCGTTTGCTAGTCAACACAGTCTTGTCAGCGATGCGAACTGCTGATTTTAATTGTCTGTTACGGTTTTATGATGATTTGACATGTCCGGTTAGTTAGTTGTTGCAGTATTGAGTTTATCATTCATCACCGGCATCGTTTCACACCACTGAAGCGAGGAAAAATTCATTTGTGGTTCAGTATCAGTAGCTGTTGTTACGTTTCTAGGCAGAATTGTTCACTACGGCACGACGCAAATCTAGAGATAATCTACAATGCTATCTTGCTTTCGTGCGTCGTAATATTATTTCGGCAAGACACTCCTTTCAATGCTCAATGTTCATCAAGTCAATCTTTCAATTAAAATGTTCACAGTTAATTAATTTTGATCATCAGCTATCACACAGTTCAATTAATGATGGAGGCAACACGTGAGATTTCCATTACTGACGGACAATTTTTGTTGTTCCTTCTTAGCCGTTAGTTTATAATCATCACACCACACGCACACCGATGGATCAGATCAATTACTATTCTTGTCAGTTCGGTGATCGTGACAATGACGAGAAATTTTGCAATCGGCGTATTTGTATTATCTTCGTGTGGTCGTATTAATGTTTCCTACTAAGGCTAATCAAGTATTGCAGTCTTCGATACTATGTCCATTCTTCGTTGTAACTGTTCACTTTGATGAAGGTTGAGACCAACAACAATATCTCCAATTATTAGAGGTCATTAACTCGACGTACACTATCAAAATATCACTTCAGTTCAAGTTCTCAAGTTAGAATAACTGAGAACAAAGTCAGTGCATCTCTATCACACAATAGTACTTTTTTTGGATAGAAACAATCTCGTAGCGTTCCGTTTGTAGTACCATAAAAGCAATGCTCTCTCATGACTTGATTGCAAGCAAGCTAGCAAGCGACTAACATTTCCATAATCGAGCATTGTAGACGCACTGAATTTCCTTTTTGCCGCGTTTACAACTCTCTTTCACAATAAATGTTACCTCTGACCGACGTATCATTTTGGATTTAACTTCCGTCGTACTTACATTCAGTTATTACTGAGATCTTTGATAGATAATTAAAAATAACCTTTCTTTCTTTCTACCTTTATATCAAGACATACTCACTAATTATTGAAACTGGTGTTCATCAAAACTTTAAGGTGTTATATTATTATCAAAGTTGTCGTACCTGTCAGGATAACACTGTTCCCTCCTTTAAATTATCATGACATTCTTATATGGGTTTTCGCGTTTCTTGAGGTGTTACACTCACAATGCCTGGTTAGTCGGCTAGTTTTAAAATAAATTAGAGTTAACAGATCTTTGCGTGTCTTCATACGTAAAGGTTGCACATGGTCTGACGAGAATGTGTTCATGGGTACAGTTCCAGTTAATCTATACACTTGTCATTGTGGTTAAACTGCCATCAAGTACTCCTTAACGTCACATATTTCACAGTAAAAAAATTTGTTTCAACATAATGTGCTGGCGTAAGAAATAAACATACGAGTAAGAGGACGACAAGGTTTCTATGATTTCAAATTTTTCATTACGTTTAGCAGACTTGAAATCCCCTTTTTGCAACATAACTGAGCACGACGTTCAAAAATTAGAGATTCGATTCCCCATGTTGATAAGCACTATCAGTAGAATGTTTAGAGGCGGTGTATTTCAAGAGTTTCTCTACGAGAAAAAGAGGGAAATGCATCAAAGGGAATATATGCATATCGATTAAGCCTCTCACGTGTTTAGAGCGGAAGAGAAAAGTGAGCAAGATTAGTCATTAACAGCCTCGATATCGGCGGCGGTCGACCACGCGTGCCAGGAAGATCTCTCCCGTTCGCTGCCAAAATCCCATTTATTCGGCCGCTTCAATTATCAGCGCTGCATTCCTCTCACAGCGCCCCCGACCACGAAGGCGGATTACGGCCGCTGCGCTGGCTGCCACCTGTTACTTTATCCTCGTCCATTTTCAGCTCAGACACTACCTCGTGTTCTCAGAGCGCAGTAACACCAACGTCTTTTGATAGCCGTAGCGCTCTTAACCTGTTGTGGTGGTTGTCATCTGTTAATGTGTGTTTCAAACGAAACGTCACAAAAATTGAACTTGTGTTTTTGCAGTAAGCTGCATTAAGTAACTATTACTAAGATGCAAAAGCACATAAATACAAATATATCATATTGCTGTTTCACGCTGTTTAATAACAAGGATGAGGCATTCTTTTTTTCTACTGGAGAACGAAGTAAATGTGTCCAAACTCCAGGAAGGAAAACGAATAACCCAGCAAGTCACTTGATGAGATAAAATGGCGACTACTTTTATTCCTAAGCCGCACTAAGTAATCTGATGGTCATCAAACTCCAAGCGCATACATATACAGTGAATTAATATTTAGTCACTGTGGACTCAACATGCTGACTTTCATGTTAATGACAACTTAACTATTCATTTACTTCCATGTTTAATGCTAACATGTTTACTGTTAACACCTTATTTCTTCTCCTTTCATTTATAAAAACTAATTTCAGTAATGGACTTCAGTATACCAACACAGACAAACTTTTCATGGTATGAGTATTTATTCATTTTTATATACATTAAGAAAACCATCTTGAAAACCGATCAGAAATCGACATGATTTATAATTTATTGCGTTAGACTAGTTTTGAGTTCTGCTCACATTATTACGGCACATAACATGGTCTCGTACCTCTCAATATGTCCACTGGCAACCGCCATATACATCTATTCAGCATTTGCTCACTGCTTACTTATGACCACTACACATCCAGACTAACCCACCGCCCCACACACGCACTTATATACCCTCCCACTGAAAGTCACAACAGAAACACATATGTGAGTACGTGCATGTGTATACGTCTTTGTTTGTGTTTGTGTGTGTGTGTGTGTGTTTTACTGTGAGGTAGAGACCAAGTATTACGTGAGAGTTGATCGATTCAGATGAGGTGTGAGATGTAAATTAAACTTTTTGCTGTTATGTATGCATAAATGTGTAGAAGGTTATTTTATGTACAACAAGAAGATGAGAAATACTCGTAAATAGTTGCATAGAAGCAGTTATAATGATTCTAGGTTCCTGAGTACATTCAGGATGATGTTTTGTATATGGGATTTAAAGAAATGTTGGTTTGATATTCAACTTAAATAATTAAAACCGAATATAGTGTAGTTATGAGTGACAAAAGACTGAATAATACGTAAAGATAAATCAAGACATTTCTTATGCTACAAAGTAAATGAAAATGGAACAAAATGTAGGTCTTAATATGAACGATAAAAGTAAAGAAATTGTAACAGGTATAGAATAAAGAACAGTAAGACTTTTAGAGGAAACGGACAAACGATATTCAGTCTCAGAAGACGATAGAAGACCACAACTGTAGAACAAGTTATTAATGTACAAATATAAAATTAAGCATGTCTAAATCAAAAGAGCTGTGTTTTAACGGAAGAATATAATAAAATATGCAGGATTAATATTTTGCCAGAAATTTGAATTTTTAATTTTTTATTGCCTTTTTTATAAAAAGCTGTAACTGCTATTCTAATAACGCAGTTAACCTGAAAATTTTATTGGATTGTCCTAAGAAGATTATAAAACTACTGAAATACAGTTATTATGGTACGAATTGTACCATTAAGAGTGTTTTTGATTTTGCACATCCAAAATTAACTTCTTTCTACATACAAACATCTAAAAATCAGAATTTAATTGCAGGATCTTGTATTTTTTAGTTCAGAGGAAAACCGATACGTTGCGAACAATTATTGAAAATTTCATAGCATTAGCGCATATACGTTTTGAGAAAAGGCTTCTAATAGCGTAAACAATGTAAAACAGGGGCAATGAGGTTCAAAGATTTTCTTCCCATACTTCTACATGTAATAAGCTCACCTCAATTATAAAATTCTCCATACTGATTGATACTCCTCTTCCTCCAGGTTTCTCTTCTCTCCTCTTCGAATCTGCCTGGCCTGTATTTCCACATAAGGCACTGATCTGTTAGCTTTCTTGACCCTGCTCTTGTCCATGGTGTAAAATGCTTTTGTTGTAAACACACCAGTATCTATACCAACTCACTTCAGCACTTCAATTCTGCCATTATTTCCGTTATTGTAACATAAAACTGCTTCATAGACACCTATTTTGAATACTTCAAGTCCACAGAATGTCCCTTTTGAGCATCTAATCCAAATTAAATTATTGAGGCTTTCATTTGCATTTTGTGTCTTTCCATGAAGACACTTCCTCAATAAATCATGGTTTTCTAGAACCCTGAATGGGGGCTTAATTTCATTAATAACAGGTTCTGATAATGAGTAATTATGAGAATACGCCTATTTCTGTTGTTGAACTTACACAAATCATCTTTTGGACACAGATTGTGCATTGGTGTTTGGTCTGTGGATAGTTTTTGAGAAAAAATGGTGGACAAAGCGCGCCTCATTGCCTCTAAATTATGTGTGTTTTTCTTGATAGCTTTCTCGTAAAATAACTGAAGGGAATCAATGTCTTTCAGAGTAAGCCTCCCTTTTCCTCCTAGTGGTTTTCTATCCTCAAGTACTTCACCTTTCGTCTGTTTCAGCAAGCAATTGAACCAACCACAAGGCCTATTTTGGATGTGGCCAACACATTTCAACTTTTCTGTTGTTGTACTGCACGAATTTTTATCTGTTACAGCTTTGAATAAAGATGAGTCCCCATCACCAAGGTATTTAGTATATCTAACACCACACTCGTTCTCAGATCTTGAGAACATCGTCATAACTGCAGCAGCGTCCACACTCCCACTTGAAGCACTATAATTTTTAGAGCATACCACTGCATGCTTTTCTTGCCATAGTTTCACACTGTCTTTATTATTGTACATTTTCCCTGTTGCACATTGGTGGCTGTGTTGAGACATATTTTCTGCAGCTCAAACTTTACCTGATTCAGTACCAGTAACAGATGCAACACTATACAGAGATGTGTGATCCCTTTTCATCCAAATCCCATCTTCAGACACACACCGGTCACTAACATTTGTAGGAGATTCACTGTCATTAATATCTATCCCATAATCTATTTTTTTGGTTTTTTCCAGCAGTTCCTCCACTGCTTTCTTCACAGAAACTTTGGCAGTATCACATACAACATCAGTCATCTCTTTATCTATATTTTTTCAAATCTTGCACAAGGGGAGGCATGCTCACAAACCACACAATAAATTACCTCCTTCCCTGCCTTGTCCAAGGTACCTCAGAGCATATGCGAAACTAAAAATGTTTTCATAGGTACCAGTGTCAGTTTTTATGGAGGATAAAACTTAGAACTCATGGGCACACGAATTACATTTTAAATTAAAATCACAAACTATTTCCGTCTTGTTTCTCCAACAACAATCAAGCATTCCATATTTTTCCAGCTAACACATGAACATGAAAGCTTTATACTTTGGCAGAGAAGCGCTAAATCAATAAGTCTGAATCCAGTGGAATCCATATCAACATCATTCACTCACCTGTAAAATTCTCCTGTCCCACGTTTCGATGCTGAAGCTAAGAGCTTATGTTTTTCATTTCGAGCTGCTTTCTGTTTTTTGTTCGTAAACTGATTTCCATGAAACCTACGTTTCCTAAACACAGTTTTCCACCACCCATTGTGCATAATCCTTGACTTCCACGTAAATGTTCCGCCTACTAATATGTGTTAGTATTGTCAAAACGTAAATAAATCACACGCAAGAAAGTTTTCACACAAAGATATAGATGCCAGACAGATATCAGCCAAAGATATCGAAAGAAAATAGCCTTCACACTGACAAAAGTCCCGCTGAAGGAAGTAGTTTTCCAGATGTCGGAAAAGGTGGGAGAGGCCACCAGTGCAGAGTTACCGTAAACAGTTTAACAATTTAAAGGCATTTCCAGCTGATGCCACTATAAAATTCACAAACAACATAGGTTAAACTGTGTAGATGAAGAAACAAATATTTTTGAAAAATCAATTTCTTGGACCAGCATTCATTACATCCCCCCTTAAGGCCCACTACTGAAGTATTCTGTGAGATTTTAATCAAAAGAGGGACTAAAACATCAGAAAGACTCACAAGCTGTGGATGAGGTCATACGTTAGTTTATTTAATCGTATGTTGATTTTATACAATATACCGTTGATATAAGACGAGTGATTTTATACAATATATATATGATATAAGACCAGATTAAACCGTAATGTCCGTGTTTTCCAACCAATTAATGAAGCTAAGTGTGAGAGTGAACAAGTCGTCCGAAATACCAGGGTTTGAATGAAGTGGACAATGTTGGACTAGATGTTCAATTGTCTGCTCTTCTTGATTACATTTACACGTTGGTGAACTGATCCAGCCCCATTTGTACCTGAAGTAGCTACAACAACCATGTCCAGTCCTTAACCTGTTGAGGCGGCACCAGAGTTTTCTCTGTAGGTCAAAACCTATTGGCTTCTTTGTGGGATCAGTGTGATGGGCTCTTGTTTTCACTGTTTTTGTTGACCATTCATGCTTCCAGCTTTCATTTAGATCAAAACCGAGCGCAATGAGTTGTCCTGCAGTAACACTTGCTGGTCTTTTAGATCGCAATCGTTGCTGTGGCGGATGGTAGAATTCCTGGTGCAGTGGTAGAGACGGTGATGCATAGATTTTCTTGGCCTCCCGCAGTAGAACTTGTTTCCGCCTTGAGTGAGGTGGAGGGATGTGACTCAATACAGGTAACCAGTGGCATGGGGTTGATTTGATGGAACCAGTAATGCAGTGCATTGTGTCATTGAGTTTCGTGTCTACCTTCTTCACATGTACACTTTCCAACCAGACAGGTGCACGGTACTCGGCAGCAGAGTACTCAGGACTGATGCCAGTTAAACGCAGACAGTCAGCAGAGGTTGCCCTGGTGGTACCACTGAGCTTATGTAGTATGTTGTACCTTGCAGCAACTTTATGAGAAAGCTTGGTGATGTGCTCTTTGTAGCTCAGGGTTCTATCTAGAGTGATTTCGAGATATCTTGGGAAATGAATGTTTGTCAATTGAGCAGAATACTTGGTTTGTATTTCGCAGCACGATTCACTAGGTGGAAACAAGAGACTTCAGTTTTCATGTGCTTGGGATCAATCTCGAAGTCTTAAAGAAAGTTGACATCTTCTCCAGATCTTTCATAGGAATTCGTTCACCATGATACGTTAGTAAAATTGTCTATAACAACAAAGTATAACTACGTAACACATTATATAGGACCTAGTGGTACTAAATACTGAAGTGTTTAAATTTTATTAAACAATTTTTTGAGCAATGAAAAAGAACAGGAAGTATATTAAAAAAAGACTGATATTCTTACGCTCTTATCGCTCAATGACTTACACAGGTCAGTGAACTGTACTATTCTTGGAAAAAGGGATGCATGTTCATATGCCAAGAGGAGCAAGGGCATAACGTTAAAGAAAATCTAATGTGCTAGAAACACATTTGACATTTCTTATATTTTCAACGGTGCAATAGTAACACTTTGCAGTACAAAATTTCCTTTTAAAAAGAGAGTGTTGTAATGTTTTTTGTAAGATGACATATCATGTCCATATAATAAAAATATTTAAAATTTGTAAAATTTTGTCATACTGACTACCATAAACTTTTATGTTTGCAAAATATCGATCACAAATACATTCTCTGGAAGAACTATTTATGTGGACGATAATTTAACCACACTGTGAAAATGGGGTATTTTATTAAAATAACAGTAAACAGAGAAACTTAAGCTGTTATTGTTGGTACTCTTTGTTGTTTTATAAATATACATAAAATACATACAGGATTTACACACATAAAGTTATAAACCATAAACCACATCTGTTCTGTTGCTTATTGCTGCTGGTGGAGGGGATTAAAGCATTGTCTGCTAAAAGCTACATTGCAAACAGTAGATGGTAACTTCTTACATTTAGGTTTGGTTTGTGTGCTGCAAAATGCACACTACTCTGATGTACTTGCATGTAGCACATGCACAGTCACATTCCTGAACTGCAAACCTTGGAATCTTGTAGCTCTTTCCTGAAGTTTTGACCTACTAGTTACTATTTTTGGGTTGAGTATTGATCCCATTTTCGGCTTTAAGCCAAATTTTACAATTAGGTCATTGTCAGAATACATTTAAAGTTTAGATGTGCCAGAGGTTTAGTATTCCCAGCAAGAAAAATAGTCTCCTTACAAATTATCCACAAATTTACAGTTCATGCATTAATGAAGTAATAGAACATTTTCATCAATCCATGGCTAGAGGAGGAGAATGCAAATTCACAGAAACACTAGGAACAAATGGTAGTAAAATTAATTGAGTGTTGTACTGACATGGGTCCATTCTCTGGTTAGAAGAACTACGGAGTAACTACATGTATATTAGAAATTTTAGAAACTGTTCTGAATTGTAAATATACTGTAATACTTAGTCACTGTTTGATTCAACTTCATACTCTAGAAGTTCCTAGTAGAACATCCTCTTCATCTGCGTCTCCTCCATACACAGAACTGGAGCTTACGTCGTCAGGTACATCTCCTAAGAGAAGCTTTTCTTTTTCGGAAGGTCATTACGACTTAAAACAGTAAAAAATATTATTTACTTTAGGACACTGTAATTTTTGTTCAAGTATGTAAAAATAGATCAAAGAAAGCAGATTAAAACTATTTACTGACTGCAATTTTATAATTCTGAATCTGAGTGCTAAAATATCAAGTACACCCTGAGGTACCGTAATAACACAAAATGTCTTGTGCAGATGTATTTCCTAGCAGATGAAATATTACGATAGATTCACAGCAAATGAAAATTAGGTACGCATTTTAGCCTACAAGTCGAAAAAGCCCACTTCACTGTAGTTTGCACTTGATGCAATGGAATTGGGAACAGGTTATCTTTGGTGTATCTATATTACACCATAGTATTATATTAAACCTATTTAATTTTGTAAATGTAAAGGCTTACCAGCAAAATTGGACGTAATCGTGCATGCAAACCTTCTCCATCGGCTTCCCTTGCTCAACGTAGCTCACTGCTTACGAAAAGCTGACCTCACTATACTGAAGTGGTTGTGAGCTTCTACAAAACTGGCTATAATATCTGAACGCAATCCTGTCTTTTAGAAACAATTTGGTAAAAATGTCAATTAAATACCAAGGTACGATTATAACATAGCAAAAATGTGCAGAAGTGTTTTTTGCATCTGAAATATTACGTAAACTCAAGGAAAATTTAATATGTACGTCTTCTCGCACCCAAGAGATAGAAAATTGATCACACAGCGTTTTGCACTAGATACAGTGAAACTGGAGGTAGATTACCTTCAATATGTCTATATTACACTATAAAATCATAAAAAATCTGCTAAGTTTTCTATACATTAACATTTATCAGGAAAATTACGACTAATTGCATGCGCCGGACGGGGTGGGCGATAGGTTCTAGGCGCTACATTCTGGAACAGCGTGACCACTACGGTCGCAGAATCGAATCCTGCCTCAGGCATGGATGTGTGTGATGTTCTTATGTTAGTTAGGTTTAAGTTGTTCTAAGTTCTTGGGGACTGATGACTTCAGAGCCATTTGAACCATTTTTTTAACTAATTGCGTGCACTGAAAGCTGAGGCTGCTTAGTGGTTATTTGATCGCCCACAAAGTACAACGACCGCTATGATCTGTTAACAAAACAATTTAAGTTCGTTTTGGTTTCTTTGTTAGCCACAGATTGTTCCCATGCTGTAGCTTAATGCGATAGGGTCATTTAGAGGTAACAGATTACAGAGATTTGAAACCTTACATGGTGTTAAAATATTGTGGAAAACCTATGAAGGGCTATACACAAAAAAGTTAGATCAAACAATGGAAAATAGAGTATGGAATGTAACAATATTATAGAAAGGAAAGTTGCTACTCAGCATATAGTGGAGATGCTTAATCAGAGATAGGTACAACAGGATGACTGTCACAGTATAAGGTTTCAGCCAGCTTTTGTCGAAAATACACGACACACACACACACACACACACACACACACACACACACACACACACACACACACACACACACGCATAAACAGAGCCCATACACAAATGACTGCAGCCTCTGGCAGCTGAAGCCACACTATGAGCAACAGCAGCAGTGCATGATGGGAGTGACAACTGGGTATGGGGTAAGGGGGAGGATGGGATGGGGAGGGGGAGGAGGGATAGCAGGGTAGTGTAGGGGAGAGTGAGGTTCTGCGTAGGAGCGTGAAAGGATGAGGTGAAGAGAGGGTAGGTCAACTAGGTGGAGTCAGGAGGTTAGAAGGAGGGTAGTGGAGAGGTGGTTGAGGGTATTGGGAAATGAGAGAAATAAAAAGAGTGGCTGTGAATAAAAAGACTGCCTGCGTTGGTAGAACGACGGCTGTATATTGCTGGGATGGGAACAGGGAAGTAGCTGGATGGGTGAGAAAAATGACTAACGAACTCTGTGGCCATGAGAGTTATGGGAACGTAGGATATATTGCATGGAGAGTTCCCACCTACGCAATTCAGAAAAGCTAGCGTCAGTGGGAAAGATCTAAGTGGCACAGACTGTGAAGCAGTCATTGAAATGAAGGGTGTCCTTTTGGGCAGTGTGTTCAGCAACAGGGTGATCCACTTGTTTCTTGGCCTCAGTTTATCAGTGGCCATTCATGCGGACAGATAGCTTGTTGGTTGTCATGCCCACATAAAATGCAGCACAGTGGTTGCAGCTTAGCTTGTAGATCACATGACTGGTTTCACACATAGCCCTGCCTTTGATGGTATAACTGATGTTTGTGGCTTGACTGAAGTAGGTGTTGGTGGGAGGATGTATGGGACAGGTCTTACATCTAGTTTTATTGCACGGATAAGAGCCAAGAGATAAGGGAGCAGGGATTGGTAGTAACTGACGAATAAGAATAGTGGGCAGGACATTTCTCATTTCAGGGCACGACGAGAGGTAGTCGAACCTCTGGTGGGGAATCTAATTCAGTTGCTCCAGTCCTAAGTGGTACTGAGTTATGAGGGCAATGCTTCCCTGTGGCCAGACAATGGGTCTTTGAGGGGTTGTGGGAGAATGGAAAGATGGAAATAAGTATAAAACTTAGACTGAAACAGGAGTCAGGCAATATTAATTATTTTCGCAGAGAACTGTTTTCTGCAACGACCACACATGCAAACACCACTAAGATGAATGTGACAGGTACGAATGTTCCGTTCACAAAATTACGCAGTTTTGTTTCATTAAATTGCATAAGAAATTATCTGAAGAGCATTTTTAACGCTACTTCTAAATTTCAGTTATATGAAGAGCAAAAGGTTGAATATTTATTACGATGAATTCATGACAAAATACAATGGACATCAAAAATTACATAACAATAACAAATTGACCTTAAATACTCAATTTCTTTAAAAATTCTTGTTTCGGAACTATACGTGCTACAGATGAGGAAATATCAGGGGCGATATTCTGCAATGCCTCACTAATTTTGTGTGGATTCTTGAATTTATTGGCCGGCCGTTGTGGCCGAGCGGTTCTAGGCGCTTCAGTCTGGAACGACGTGACCACTACGGTCGCAGGTCCGAATCCTGCCTCGGGCATGGATGTCTGTGATGTCCTTAGGCTAGTTAGGTTTAATTAGTTCTAAGTTCTAGGCGACTGATAACCTCAGAAGTTAAGTCGCATAGTGCTCAGAGCCATTTGAACCACATTTTATTTAAATTTGTTAGGATGCATTAAGAGGTACTTGTGTCATAGCATTTCTCACGTCCAATAATAGTCTTATTAAGCAACTTCAGCGACGCTTTCGTACAAAAATATATCCAGCGTTAACGAGTAATTTAGATAGACAGTGCATTTCACTTTGATCTCCTCCTTGTTTTTTGTACGTTGGAGCATTAAAGTAAGCTTGTAAAAATTTAGACTCCTAGTTCTGACCTTATAAAACTTAAAAATGGGACTACGTTAGCCACATGTCTCGTGGTGCAGTGCCACGTGCCCTTTTAAAGGGGAAAGCGCCGCAATTTCTCTTGCAAGGAAGAAGTGCTTTTGACGAGAGTATACAGCAGATCGTAAATATTTTCCTTGAAAAACTTTTTCACTGATTTTTAGCAGTAGATGTTTGTGACTTGATCGCCGTCTCTTTTGAAGTCGGCTGTTCCCTTTTTCTGGATGCTTTTACGCAGGCTCTTTACGGACGCCACGAAAAAGCATCCAGAAAAATAGCGAGGGGCTCCGATGCCTTGCTGCCGACCTGCGTGAACTGGCAATAAGCCAAGGCGTCACTTGGCCTTTTTGGGGTTGAGTTGGCGGAGGAGAATGGCATGAGGGGTGAGAAGCAAATACGGAGATGAGTTTCTCCTGTCAGTCGGGCAGCTCAAACGTAACGTTTGCTAAAAGACTGTAACTGTATGATGTCCGGTGGAAGAAATTTCTCAGTTCTACCAAGAGTTTAAGACATTTGTGTAATAAAGCGAGTGAGGGAGAAAACAGAGATAAATTTTAAGACATTTCACTTTTAACGGGAGAGGTGAGAGCTTGCCGCTTATCTGCAAAGTGATTAAGATTGACTTCAAAATGTTGTCTGCGCTGTGTCTGCTGAAATCAGTGGTATGTATCCAGGTTAAATTTGAAGCGTTTTGTTAGATTATTCATTGCTCAGATGATATTCATAGTACTGTTGAAAGTATACAGTTGATGCTAAACGATCACTACTAGCACTGCCAAACTTGTACTACATGAAAATTATAGGTTTCAGGTAAAGAAGTATTAAAATTAATATCGACCAGCTTAGACTGATAGTATGAGAACAGGATGATGACTACTGCGTATACTATGTGTTGACAGACGACCAGTGAAAACTAAGAATTATTAAACAAATGGCAGCAAAAAAGGTGTTAACTGACGGATGTAATCGAACCGGACTGTTTGAGATTATAGCTGAATAAATTTGCTATACGTCCTACTAAATTTCTAGAGTGAGTATCCAACTTAACTAAGGATCTAGATTTCTACAAATCTACATGCAAATTTATAAGTGAGTGCTGTATCTATGCATGACATTGCTAATTTGGAGTCATGACACTCGATACGTCTTATCACACAGAGACATAACTTTCAATATTACCACCACCCAGTGGTAACGATAAGGTCCACACAATATTTTCAGATTTACTAGAATATGAAGTATAGCTTCCAATCAGTGTCCCTTACCAATTAACACTAACGATACATTTTAAATGAAATGTTAAGTAGATAGTTATAATTTTCGTGGAAGAAATCCAGAGGCATAGGAAATTTTCAGATAGACCATATAATGGATCGACTGTTAAACATTGCCAGCGGCAGATGAACCAGCTGCAGATTAAAATCGAAGTACTTGAGAGGTAGGAAATTAATGAGATGGGACGTAAATAAACTGAAGGAATCAATGAACAGAGTTTAAAAGAGAGCATTGGGCAACTACTGACAGAAAAGGGCATAAGGAACACAACAGATGATGAATGGGTAGCTTTGAAAGATAAAATTCGGAAGATAGGAGAGGATCGAATAGGGAAAAGGACAAGATCCAATAGAAATTCATAGCACATGAGATATTAAATTTAATTGAGGAAGAGAGAAAATATACACATGTGTTAAATGAAACATATGAACGGGAATACGGATGTTCAATAAATGAGACTGACAGAAAATGCAAAATGCTTAGAGGACAGAGGAGACGCGTGAATGACTGGGGAAAAGATAAAATTTAACTACCGGAAAATCAGAGAGTCCTTTGGTGAGAAGAGAAGCTGTTGCATAGATATGAAGATGTGAAATTACAAGCCAGCACTAACCAAAGAAGGTAAATGTGAACTGTGGAAATGATATAGAAAATACTACACCAGAGAATGAACTTTCGGGCATTACAGAAAAATAAATGGAAATAAGGGAAGACGTGATAGAAAATATGATACTGAGAGAAGAATTTCACTTAGTACGGAATGACTTACGTCGAGACAACGCTCCTACAGTAGACTAGATTCCTTCAGAATTTTTGAGATCGTTTGGAGATCGTTTTGCAACAATGAGACAAGTGAAATAATCCTGATTACCAAGAAAACCGATGCTACAGGGGCAAATATTACCGAACGATTACAAAATACCAACAGCTGTTACTTACAGACCAATCTATAAATTCGTAGACGTCAACGTCGACGAATATCTCTTTGGTTTCTGAAAAAAATGTAGGAACCGAAGGGGAAATACTAAACCTATGATTTCTTAGAAGATAGCCTGATAGAAGGGAAACCTATGTTTATGTAAGACTTCTACAATGTTGACTGATACGAACTTGGATATTCTGAAGGTAGCAGGGATACAATAAAACAAAAGTTTATTTTCCACTTGTACAGAATCAGACTGCATTATAGACGTAGGAGAAGGTTACGGGAGGCTCAGATCCATAAAAAATGGCATACAAAACTATCGCTTAACTGATTTTTTAATGTTACTCGTCATTGTGGGAACCACACGAGATAGAACTAGTAGACGGCACAGACGGAATTGCAAGAGGAGAGCACTGTTATGTCACGGGGTTATTGAGCAATTCTCACGCAGAAGAGAAGAATGGAAAAAAGACGTGTCGATCTCGCAGGTGAGGATCAGTCTGGCTTCAGGAGAGGTAAAGGCAACAGCCATTTCTGGCGTTGCACTTGATAATGGGAGCTTACACGTAATGAAAATCAAGTTCCAAGAAAAATCAAGACATTTTAAGAGGATTTTCCGACAGTGAAGACTGGTGCAATAGTTGTGTGACGTCATAGGCGAGTGACTGCGTATGAGATCGCTCTCCAAATTTTTATATATTTTTAGGTTTTAGATACATATTTTAACGGTTTTTGCGATAAGATTTATTATATAGGTGACGTATTAGTGGTTTCTTCATTCACCTCTGCCTTTCTTGTGTTGTGACCTGATATTTGTGAGTGTTTCGTATCGAGTAACGTAACCTCTTACCTGTGTTTACATTCCGCGCTCACCAGTTGCAGCTGTAGCGGCGCATCGAAAGCTAAGTACTAATTAATTGTTTCTGTATAGTGGTTTATTTAGGAACTTGAGTAGTCTTCAACCGGTGTTTTTTTTGTGTTTTCTGGTGAAATAGTTTAAGAAGAACCTTTTGGGACCTGTGTTCAGCTTCGTTACTGTGTCATTAGACGTTCGATTCTCTTTCTGTATTAGTCTTTTGTTATATTCACATTTGCTGTGAATTAGTACTGTTAATAATAGTATTTACTTCCCTTGTAGAGTAAGTTTGTGATTATTGTAGTCAGGTTTTTAACATCCCCTTATTGCAGTAGCGGAACTTAGCAAAAGTGAAATTTTACCATGAGTGAGAAGTGTGTGCTTTGCCGTAGGTTCGTGAGTAGTGGATTGCGGTGTGAGACTTGTTCGAAGTATTTTCACTGGGGGCAATACAGTGGGGAAGCCAGTGGCCGTTCTGGTGAGGTCCTCTCCTGGAACTGCTGGTTATGTAGCAAGAGTAAATTGACAGAGGCGCAGGAGCGTAAGATCTGTGCCCTTCAGGTGCAGTTGAAAAACGCACAGAAGGAGCTAGATAGGATGAGGAGGGAGAAGGGGGTTGGGGAATGGGAGCTGGCTGTTGGCAAGAGATCTGCTAGGAGAAAAAGATTTTCAGATAGTTTTACTGTTGGTGTTTATAATAGATAAGACCAACTGTCAGAGTCTAGTGGAGAGGATCCTCTAGTAGCTGTAGATGTAGGAAGCATGCAGTAGACCTCAGTAGTTACGGTGGCTAGAACTGTTGCAAAGTCGAAGAGGAAGAAGAAGGTTCTGCTGTTAAGTAGTTCTCATGGCAGAGGTGTAGGCCAGCAGTTGCAGGAAGTGCTGGGGAGTGAGTACCAGGTCACCAGCATTGTGAAGCCTAATACAGGATTGTCTCAGATGACTGTTAACATAGGGGGTTATGTAGGGATTTTATTAAAGAGGATAAGGTAGTGATTGTGGGTGGGGCTGGTAATAGTATTGATAGGGATGAGGAGTATGGCATAGATGGTGACCTGGAAAAGATAGCCTCTCAGACTGGCAACACGAATGTGCATTTCGTGGAACTGTTTCAGCGTTACGATCGGCCTCATCTTAATACAGCCGTCAGGCGTAATAACATGAGACTTGGGGGTGCGCTAATGACAGAAGGCATGGGTCACATTTCAGTGGTGTCGGTGGAGTCTATCAGCAGGACGGATTTCGCTAGACATGGCCTGCACCTCAACAGGTATGGGAAGGGGAGGTTGGCAAAGCTTATAGGTGACAGCATAGGTGGGTTTGGTGGGAACACTCATGGGAAAATTCCTGCAGTAGTGGGTGTTAGAGCTGCACCTTTTTTAGATTGAAGTCAGCTGATAGGTATTCCTGCTTAAGGGAAGTCTCTCTAACAAAGGAACCACTTTTGACATAGCTTAGGTACCCGAGTAATGAGGGAATTAGTATATTTCATCAAAATATGCAAGGTATTAAAGATAGTGAACTGATTATAAATGTTGACTCTGAAATTATTGGTATATCTGAACACTTCTTAAATAAGGAGATAATTCAGAGGCTTCCTTTACCAGGATACAGGTTGGCTCTTTGCGGTGTGGGGGAGTAGCCATGTATGTGAAAAACGGCATCCCATTTGAGTCAATTGATGTTTCAAATTACTGCACTGAAAAGGTGTTTGAATGTTGTGCAGGTGAGGTTAATTTGAACGTAGCTAAACTTTTAACTGTTGTTATTTATAGATCCCCAGACTCCTATTTCACAACATTTTTGCTAAAGCTAGAAGAGGTTCTTGGTTCACTTTATAGGAAATACAAAAAGTTAGTTATATGTGGTGACTTCAATATTAATTGTATAAGTGATTGTGCAAGCAAGAGGATGCTGGTAGACCTCCTTAATTCATATAATCTTATGCAAATCGTATTATTCCCAACGAGAGTGCAAGGGAACAGTAGAACAACCATAGAAAACATTTTTGTTCATTCCTCATTACTACAAGGGCATTCTGTTAGCAAAAAGGTGAATGACCTTTCAGACCATGATGCACAAATTTTAACTCTAAAAGATTTTTGTGCTGCAACACGTGTTAAATATAGTCATCAGCCGTTTAGGAAAGCTGATTCAGTTGCTGTAGAGACCTTTGTAAACCTTATCAAGGAACAAGAGTGGCAAGAGGTGTATATCGCTGATACAGTAGACGATAAATATAATGCTTTTCTCAAGACTTTTCTCAGCTCTTTTCTCAGAACGTTCAAAACAGGGTACTAGAACAAACAGGCAGCCCGGGTGGATGACTAGAGGGATAACAATATCTTGTAGAACAAAGTGGCAATTATATCAAAACGTTAGAAACAGTCAGAATCTAAATGCAGCAGCCCATTACAAACAGTATTGTAAGGTGCTTAAAAATGTTGTTAGGAAGGCAAAAAGTATGTGGTATGCAGATAGAATAGCTAAGTCTCAGGATAAAAAATTAAAATCATATGGTCAGTCGTAAAGGAAGTGGCTGGTCTGCAGAGACAGGTTGAGGATATAGAATCAGTGCGTAGTGGGAATGTCCATGTGACTGATAAGTCGCATATATGTACAATATTTAATAATCACTTTCTGAGTATAGCAGGTGAACTAAATAGAAACCTAGTCCCAACAGGGAATCATATAGCTCTCTTAGAAAAAAGTGTTCCGAGACTGTTACCTGAAATGCTCATCCATGTTACTGACAAGAGGGAGATTGAGTTAATAATTAAATCACTAAAGACCAACAACTCTCATGGATATGACGGGCTATCTAGCAGGATACTGAAGTATTGTTCTAGGTATGTTAGTCCAGTACTTTTCCTTTAGGAGTGGTCGGTTTCCTGACCGATTAAAGTACTCAGTAGTGAAGACACTTAATAAAAGGGAGGCATTGATAATGTTGACAATTTTAGACCTATTTCTATTCCATCGGTGTTTGCTAAAGTTATCAAGAAGGTTGTATATACACTGTTACTGGAGCATTTAAATTCGCATTATTTGCTGTCAAATGTTCAGTTTGGTTTTAGAAATGGTTTAACAGCTGAAAATGCTATATTCTCTTTTCTCTGTGAGGTTTTGGACGGATTAAATAAAATGTTGCGAACGTTAGGTGTTTTCATTGATTTAACGAAGACTTTTGACTGTGTTGACCATAAAATATTACTGCAGAAGTTGGACCATTATGGAGTAAGGGGAGTAGCTTACAATTGGTTCGCGACTTACTTTAAAGCAGAAGGCAATTCTCCGCAATATTGAGAGTGGTAGTGATGTTCAGTCCCAATGAGGCACCATTAAGTAGGGCATTCCCCAAGGGTCGGTGCTGGGGCCACTGCTGTTTCTTATTTATACAAATGATTTACAGGTGATTCAAAAATATTTATGTTTGCTGATGACACCAGCTTGATAGTGAAGGATCTTGTGTGTAATACTGAAACAGTAACAAATAATGTAGTTCATGAAATAAGTTTGTGGCTTGTGGAAAATAATTTGATGCTAAATCACAGTAAGATTCAGTTTTTACAGTTTTTAACTCACAATTCAACAAGAACCGTTATTTTTATCAGACAGAATGGGCATATTATAAGCGAGACGGAACAGTTCAAGTTCCTAGGCGTTAGGATAGATAGTAAGCTGTTGTGGAAAGACCATGTCCAGGATCTTGTTCAGAAACTAAAGGCTGTTTTATTTACCATTAGAACAGTATCTGAAATGAGTGACACTTCAACTCGAAAAGTAGTCTACTTCGCATATTTACATACGCTTATGTCGCATGGTATTATTTTTTGGGGTAATTCTTCTGATTCAAAAAGGGTATTTTTGGCTCAAAAACGGGCTGTATGTGGTGTAAGTTCGAGAACCTCTTGTCGACCCCAATTCAATAGTCTGGGAATACTGACATTGCCGTCACAGTATATATTTTCTTTAATGTCGTTTGTAGTTAGCAATATTAGCCTATTCCCAAGAGTTAGCAGCTTTCACTCAGTTAATACTAGGCAGAAATCAAATCTGCATGTGGAATGCTCTTCCTTGACTCTTATACAGAAAGGAGTGCAGTATTCTGATGCATCCATTTTCAATAAGCTACCACAAGAACTCAAAAATCTTAGCAGTAGCCCAAAATCTTTAAGTCCAAACCGAAGAGTTTCCTCATGGCTCACTCCTTCTGTTTTGTCGAAGAGCTCCTGGAAGAGCTAAAAAATTAAGCAAATTCCAGTATTACAATGTTGAATTTCTTTATTTAAACTCACGACTTGTCAACTGAATATGTTTTTTGTTTATATTTCATTTTATCTGCTTCTAATATTGTGTTATAATTTCATGTATTGACTCGTTCCATGACCATGGAGACTTCTTCTTAATTTGGTCCCACGGAACAATAAATAAATAAATAAATAGAAATGTTAAGAAACAATATAAGCAATAGGGAAAGACCGTAACATACATCATAAGCGGTTCAATCACATTAATGCGATCACGTCCTAGGTTAGATTTCTAGGTGCAGTGACCAATCACATACGGCAGGTAGCAGCACTAGGAGCAAGGGTACATACAGCATGTCGGGGCGGACGCGAAAATCAGTGGAGTCGTTGTCATAGTGTGGAAACAGAGCGATTTTTCTGACGTACAAAAGAACATGATTATTGGCTTTCTGGCCAAGGATGTAAGCATAAACGGCTAAGTCTGTAAACAGTTGTCATGCTGCCGTGGACTAATAAGATAAGAAATGTTTCCGCAGAATCGTCAGGGAAAGAAATATGTGAAAAATGGTAAGAATAAGTGGAGGAATGAATTCAGCTGGACAAGAATAGATTGGGAGAGTGATGCTATAAAAACTGTTGCAAGAGACAGGGATTAGTGTGACTTTATTTTGAATATTTTGTCCCAAAATTACTTCGAGCAGATAGTCGAGGAACCAACACGTAAAGGTGACACTTCAGACCTCCTAGCAACAAACAGAACGGAACTTACCGAATCACTTTACGTAGAGGAAAGTATCGGTGAAAAAAGGCTGGAATAGTAATTTTAATTACAAGTTTCACAATGAATCTTGCTTAGTAACAGTGACGGGATGTAAATTGCAGAGTATCTGAGTGCTCAGCATGAAATATTCGGTGGTTCGGACGAAGCTGTCAATGACAAACGGAAAAAATTTCCGAAGCACTGTTCGAAATGTCCCGAGAAAGGTGGTAAAGGACGGGAAAGACCCATCGTGCTTACTAAACTTGTTGGAAAACTGTACCAGAAACAAAGGAGGAGTCATCGCAGATTCAAGAGAAGTCGAACACTAGCTGACGAAAGGTGAACGAAGTGAAAATGAGGGTAAGTAGATCAACGAGAGAAGCGTTCAATGACTTTGAAAATAAAGTTTAAAAAATAGAGTTAAGTAAAAACCCTAAGAGGCTTTGGTTTTGCGTAAAATCAGTAAGCGGTTCGAAATCATCTGTTAATTTACTCGAAGATCGTGTTGACACCGAAAAGGAAGGTTAAAGAGGGAAGGTGAAAGTACTGAATTCAGTCTTCCGAAACTGTTTCACCGCGGAAGATCGTAACTCGGTCCCCCGTTTCAATCATCGTGCCAACGTCGAAATGGCAGATACTGAATTAATTCATCGCAGACTGGAACATCAGCGACAATCGTTTCGCAGTGGAAAGGCATCCCGACCAGACGAGATATCTGTAAGATAGTGCAAAGATTATGCGAAAGAATTTGCTCCCCTCCTAGCAGCAGTCTATTGGAAAATTTCCGGCTGTAGCAACGGAATGTGCAGCGACTGGAAAAAAGGGCAGATCATTCGCTTTCTCGAGAACGGTCACAGGACAGATGCACACAGATATAGAGCTGCATCATTGACGTAAATCTGTTGTAGGATTAACGTTCATATATTACACTCAAGAATTATGACGTTTCTGGAGAACAAAACTTCCTCTATAAAATCAACACGGATTCCACAAACAGAGGTCTTCCGAAACAGCTCGTCCATGTTCTTTCCCTTTTTCTTGACTCCGTCCCACACTGCCGATTGGTGAAAAAATACGAGTTTATCGAGTATAAGTCCAGAAGCACTCCCTGTGTGGCCGAGCGGTTCTAGGCACCTTAGTCTGGAACCACGTGACCGCTACGGTCGCAGGTTCGAATCCTGCCTCGGGGATTTGCTTAGGTTAGTTAGGTTTAAGTAGTTCTAAGTTCTAGGGGACTGATGACCTCAGATGTTAAGTCCCATAGTGCTCAGAGCCATTTCAACCATTTTGAACCAGAAGCCCTCCTGGGTAGCTGCGCGGTCTAACGCACTGCTTCCCGAGCGGGAAGGCGTGCCCGGCCGATTAGGGTCTCGACCTTGTGTGCAGGTCAGCCTGTGGACGGCTTTTCAGGCGGTTTTCCATCCACCTCGGTGAATTCCGGCTAGTTCCCTTTATTCCGCCTCAGTTCCACCGTGTAGGCGATTGTTGGGCAAACACATTTTCCATGTATGCATACACCATAATTATTCTACCACGAATACACTTGGGGTTACACTCGTTTGGTTAACACAACTAAATTCCTTTCAGAGGGTAACATTGCTCTGCTTCTTTATACTGCAATTGATTTAATAAAAATAATTTCATTTATACGAACTGCCTCCTGTTTTGAGGTTACGGTATAACGGTAGTGTTATATGTGCACGTACACAGGTAGGATGGCATACACAGATTCCTTAGTTTTATCTGTTATTTTTTGCTTCGCGGCTACGTTATGTAGCTTATTTTCAGTTAATTATATGGATACTTCACGCTTTCTAATACACTACTGGCCATTAAAATTGCTACACCACGAAGATGAAGTGCTGCAGAGGAGAAATTTAACCGACATGAAAAAGGTGCTGTGAATTTTCAGAGCACTTACACAAGATTGGCGCCTGTGGCAACACCGACAACGTGCTGACATGCGGAAAGTTTCCAACCGATTTCTCATACACAAACAGCAGTTGACCGGCGTTGCCTGGTGAAACGTTGTTGCCATGCCTCGTGTAAGGAGGAGAAGTGCGTACCATCACGTTACCGACTTTGATAAAGGTCGGATTGTAGCCTATTGCAATTTATCATATCGCGACATTGATGATCGCGTTGGTCGAGATCCAATGACTGTTAGCAGTAAATGGAATTGCTGGATTCAGGAGGGTAATACGGATCGCCCTGCTGGATCCCAACGACCTCGTATCACTAGCAGTCGAGATGACAGGCATCTTATCCGCATGGCTCTAACGGGTCGTGCAGCCACGTCTCGATCACTGAGTCAACAGATGGGGACGTTTGCAAGAAAACAACCATCTACAGGAACATTTCGACGCTGTTTGCAGCAGCATGGACTACCAGCTCGGAGACCATGACTGCGGTTACACTTGACGCTGCATCACAGACAGGAGCGCCTGCAACAGTGTACTCAACGACGAACCTGGGTGCACAAATGGCAAAGCGTCATTTTTTCGGATGAATCCAGGCTCTGATTACAGAATCATGATGGTCGCATCCGTGTTTGGCGACATCGCGGTGAACGCACATTGGAAGCGTGTATTTGTCATCGCCATACTGGCGTATCACACGGCGTGATGGTATGGGGTGCCACTGGTTACACGCCTCGGTCACCTCTTGTTCGCATTGACGGCAGTTTCAACAATGGACGTTACATTTCAGATGCGTTACGACCCGTGGCTCTCCCCTTCATTTCAGCAGGATAATGCACGGCCGCCCGCGGTGGGTTCACGGTTCTAGGCGCGCTGTCCGGAACCGTGCGACTACTACGGTCGCAGGTTCGAATCCTGCATCGGGCATGGATGTGTGTGATGTCCTTAGGTTAGTTAGGTTTAAGTAGTTCTAAGTTCTAGGGGACTACTGACCACAGCAGTTGAGTCCCATAGTGCTCAGAGCCATTTGAACCAATTTGATAATGCACTACAGCATGTTCCTGGCCAGCACATTCTCCAGATCTCTCACCAACTGAAAACGTCTGGTCAATGGTGGCCGAGCAACTGGCTCGTCACAATACGCCACTCACTACTCTAGATGAACTGTGGTATCGTGTTGAAGCTGCATGGGTAGCTGTACCTGTAGACGCCATCCGAGCTCTGTTTGACGCAGTGCCCAGGCGTATCAAGGCCGTCATTACGGCCAGATGTGGTTGTTCTGGGTACTGATTTCTCAGGATCTGTTGTTGTTGTAGTCTTCAGTCCTGAGTCTGGTTTGAAGCAGCTCTCCACGCTACTCTATCCTGTGCAAGCTTCTTCATCTCCCAGTACCTACTGCAACCTACATCCTTCTGAATCTGCTTAGTGTATTGATCTCTTGGTCTCCCTCTACGATTTTTACCCTCCACGCTGCCCACCAATACTAAATTGGCGATACTTCGATGTCTCAGAACATGTCCTACCAATCGGTCCCTTCTTCTATTCAAGTTGAGCCACATACTCCTCTTCTCTCCAATTCTATTCAATACCTCCTCATTAGTTATGTGATCTACCCATCTAATCTTCAGCACCACATTTCGAAAGCTTCTATTCTCTTCTCGTCCAAACTATTTATCGTCCACGTTTCATTTCCATACATGGCTACACTCCATACAAATACTTTCAGAAACGACTTCCTGACACTTAAATCAACACTTGATGTTAAGAAATTTCTCTTCTTCAGAAACTCTTTCATTGACATTGTCAGTCTACATTTTATATCGTCTCTACTTCGACCATCGTCAGTTATTTTTCTCCCCAAATAGCAAAACTCCTTTACTACTTTAAATGTCTCATTTCCTAATCTAATCCGCGCAGCATCGCCCGTCTTAATTCGGCTACATTCCATTATCCTCGTTTTGCTTTTGTTGATGTTCATCTGATATCCTCCTTTCAAGACACTGTCCATTCCGTTCAGTTGCTCTTCCAAGTCCTTTGCTGTCTCTGACAGAATTACGATGTCATCGGCGAACCTCAAAGTTTTTATTTCTTCTCCGTGGATTTTAGTACCTACTTCGAACTTTTCTTTTGTTTCCTTTATAGCTTGCTCAATATACAGATAGAATAACATCGGGGATTTTTAACTCCCTTCCCAACCACTGCTTCCCTTTCATGTCCCTCGACTCTTATGTCTGCGATCTGCTTTCTGTACAGACTGTAAAATCTCAGGATGTATGCACCCAAATTGCGTGAAAATGTAATTACACGTCAGTTCTAGTATAATATATGTGTCTAATGAATACCTGATTATCATTTGCATTTCTTCTTGGTGTAGCAATTATAAAGGACAATAGTGTATATTATAAGTACATTTGCAACTGCATTTTCTAATTTGCTACGAAGCTCTAACGAAAACACGGACGCACAAATCCATAGTTCCGAAAAAGAGAGTAACTGACATGTTCAGATGCACATTGTTTGAAATATCAGAGGATGCTGAGTAAAGTGAAAAAACATCACTTTAATCACGTAAAGAATCGCAAAAATAAGTGCAACCCAAGAGCATAGCGCTCTGAATGTTAACGTATGAAGGTGGCGTAAGAAGAGGATGGAGGTTTACACTGCGAGACAGAAATGGAAGCGAAGTGTACTCCACGGACGCACAGGTGTTGGTCGCGATATCGCGGGCTTATCTCTTTGGAAGAGACGCCAGCTGCGGCTGCTGAATGGGTTTGCGGGAGAACCCGAGGGACACACCGCCTCTGCCGCCCCCGCTGGATTATCTGCTCTAATCCACTCCCGAATGGCGAACTGTGTTTCCAGCAGTTGTCGCCAAATGGCGTTGTCGCCGTCCTCAGCACGTTATAGGCACGAGATTTCATAGGAGGAGAGGCGTGTGGTAATCCGGTTTAACACAGCCTGGTGCCGCCACTTTTCTCAGAAGCGGAAGCTTTTAGTATTTGTTTAGTGGCGAGCCAGACTTTTGCTACTTAGTGGCTTTTTGTCTTCCAAAGCATCCCACGTATACAGATGGGCGTTTCACATGAAGCGACAATTTCTTTGTTTCCTTGTCGATCACATACGGCAGACTTACGGGGAGGTTTACTATCTTTGGCCCGAGAAAATCATGTTCTTTGAGAATTATTCTCGGGGTGTGTTATAGATATCAATGTCAAATTGGTAAAATTGTTTATTGATATTTCCTCTGCAAACAGGAATTTTTTCGACCTGAAATATTGAAGAGCAAAGGCGGAAGTGCCGTCGGAACGAAACAAAATTTCGATGTGAACCTGCACGCGCGGTATGTCACAGGTCAGCCGGCTCTTCTGAAATCAAAATTGAGTTGACGTTAGCGAAGTATATAAGATTCTTTAGGAGTTGTACCTCGATTAAGTTATTTGGACCATAGGAAACAAAATGGCGGCCATTTGAAAAAAATATGTTTTTTTAACGATTTTTCGACTTCGTCGGCCAACTAAAAATATTTATAGTTGATGGATTGGAATAAAAGTAGTACAACTCCTAGTCAATTTAGTTAGCTTCATCGGATACAAAGAATCATGACAAGCGGCTCAGTAGATTTGAAGTTACCATACCGCGCGGTAAAAAAAAGTCATTTCGAGAAAAACGCGTTTGAAGTTTTTTCTGCTTATAAATGCAATACTATGCAGCTTAAGTTCAATCTGCTATTCCGGGTCCATAAACTAGTCCATCCTCTTCCTCTTGGAGGGCGTTCTGCTCGATCTGGGCCATCCTGCGCTGCTCCAGAGCTGCTCGCACGGCCGGTGACAAGCGGTTTTTGGCCTCTCGAATCCGGTATTCGTCCGAATGTTTGGCGAACTGCGTCGAATAGAGTCCCAGGGTGACGTCCATTGTTGTCATGGTCTTCAGAATTTCTGAATACCCTTCGTTGAAGCTGCTCACTGCCAGGAAAGTCGCAATCTCCACAGTCTTCGCACCAGAATGCAAATGCTTGGGGGCTAATTTCCAGACACATGCGTTCAAACTTTCATTTGAATTTTGTGTGTTTCCTCCCAAGCACGGGTACACTAACGTGTCCTCCGAAACGCCATCGTAGATCGGATGAATCACTTTTTGTACTTCTTTGGAGAGCGACTGGTTTATTGATATTCTTCTAGATGTCCGGTAGGCTCTGCAATGCGCCACTTGCAGAAACTAATTTCCCCAGCTGGACAATTTTGGTGTTGCGGGTGGCCATCCGTCGAACACTTGTGGAAATACGTTGCCCAAATTTTCTTCTCCATCTGTTCCACCGAATTGGAATGGCGTCGGATTGCCAAGCCGTGGTACGTCGTAAGCTCCTTGACCACTTTATCAGTTTCAGTCATGGGCAAACATATAGAATAATTATTCGCGGCTACAAAGTCGAAATCCCCGAAAAAAACTGGTGCGTGAAAAAGGCCGATTTCAGGCAGCTGCATTTTTTTCTTCAACAAACATTTCTGTTCCATATTCAGAAAAATCGTTTCAGGGGTGGAGTATTAACACTTGTGTGGATCCAAAAAATGCAATTTAAAAAAATCGACTTTTTGAACCAAAAGATAGTAAACCTCCCCTTAACACATATTTCTAGTGGGTTGAAGTAAGCACAAACAAAGAGTTACGTGCGGTACTGTCCATTAAAACTGTAACGCCATAGAGAATAGAAAATAGAGAAACTTTCGTTTTTGTTGTATAAAACATAGTAGGAAGACTATATAATTAAATTTGTAGGCGATTTGATGGCAGGCTGTCATCTCTAACAGCGACCACATCTCTAGAGCAAGGGCACATCGATTAGAACTGAGACTGTATGAGAGATAAAGGTACGTATTTTCATTCTGCATCGAATCTATGTTGTAGTAGCTGTCAGGTACTAGTTTTTGGTCAGTTCTTGGCCAGACGTTTCCATTGGGCGAGGGACCTGGAGATCGGGCTCTAAAGGACAGCAATCTAACACCATCTACTCAGCTATTTCAAGACAGAGCGGCAGCAAGTGGTGAAGCATTACCTTGGTGAAAGATGACATGAAGACCTCAATGATAGACACAGTCACTCTCAGAAGTGTTACACCTTCTGTCTATAATACCGACACTGCGAACCAGAGCTGATGGTATTTTGTACCCAATTACACCCCGGAAGCCTGTGTAACTACAACAAATGCAAACGGTAACGTTAGTTCTGCCGAGGGCCGCCGTACAGGAGACGTTAATTGTGAAGTTTTACCCTGAATGTGGATTCGTCTGAAAAGGCGTTACTCTTAACCGCCTTGTATATTTGCGGTGAAATGCTTACGATTACCACCGTGCGTAAAATCCTACGAAACATCCTTCCTTGATATTCATTCAGAATTAGCCATATGCACGAGTTGCATCCTGTTGACCTGCCAACTAGAGAGACCCTTGCTTTAGAATTTCTTGCTCGTATGGAAGTCAGCAGTGATTGGCCGTTGAAGATTTTGTGAACAGACGAGGCTCACTTCCATCTGACAGAACATGTCAATACACAGAATTGTCGAATATGGGGAACGGAAAATCCACAAGCAAATCAACCAGTACAACTTCAACCTGAAAAGGTCACTGTGTGGAGCGGCTTTACTGCATCATTTATCAGAGGGCCATATTTTTTCGAAGAGACAGATGCCTCCCGTCCTGTTACCTTTACCGTCACTGGTAAGCACTATGAGTGTCTTTTGTGCAACCACGTCATTCCAGCTCTCCAAAGCGTGGGTGTGTGGCTAGGATCGTTTTTATGCAAGATGGTGCAACTCCACACAGTGACAGTCCAGTTAAGCAACTGCTGAAGCGCCAGTTTGGAAATGCTAGAATTATCAGCCGCTATTTCCCCGCAGCCTGGCCGTCCCGATCACCTGGTCTTAACCTGTGTGACTTCTGGCTGTAGGTCTATTTGTAAGCTGTTGATTTCAGTGTTCCGGCACGCATTGCACAACACATTCTGAACATGACCCCGGAAACACTTCGATCAGTTGTGGAATTTGGTGTTCGATTTCAACGTGTTGCAGAAAACGGTGGACAACACACTCACATATTTTGCGCCAGTCACAGGTAAGATAATAATCCGATTTCATTTTGATCGATGCTTTTTATGCAGGTTTTGGGCTCAGGAGAACTAAAATTCAATTTTTCCCATCCGATATGATGTGACCTAGCCGCGGTGGATCGATTTACGTAACTAACACCATCACATCTGTACACCCATGCACTGAGTAGTACAGTTCTTTAACGTCAAACGTACACCTTAGGCAGTGTTGTATGATTCATTTGTCAATTTTAGTCGACCACTATTAAATTATGATGCTGACAGCTCCGTCTGTTTCTACAGTTTGTAACCATTTATTTTTCTTCTGCCATACACTGACAGAACCACAGGCACATAGACACAGGCAACAGAGCATGCACAATGTCGGCACTAGGACAGTGTATATCCACCTTTCACAGCAATGCAGGCTGCTATTCTCCCATGGAGACGATCGTAGAGATGCTGGATGTAGTCCTGTGGAACGGCTTGCCATGCCATTTCCACCTGACGCCTCAGTTGGACCAGCGTTCGTGCTGGACGCGCAGACCGCGTGAGACGACGCTTCATCCAGTCCCAAACATGCTCAATGGGGGACAGATCCGGAGATCTTGCTGGCCAGGGTAGTTGACTTACACCTTCTAGAGCACGTTGGGTGGCACGGGATACATGCGGACGTGCATTGTCCTGTTGGAACAGCAAGTTCCCTTGCCGGTCTAGGAATGGTAGAACGATGGGTTCGATGACGGTTTGGATGTACCATGCACTATTCAGTGTCCCCTCGACGATCACCAGAGGTGTACGGCCAGTGTAGGAGATCGCTCCCCACACCATGATGCTGGGTGTTGGCCCTGTGTGCCTCCGTCGTATGCAGTCCTGATTGTGGCGCTCATCTGCACGGCGCCAAACACGCATACTACCATCATTGGCACCAAGGCAGAAGCGACTCTCATCACTGAAGACGACACGTCTCCATTCGTCCCTCCATTCACGTCTGTCGCGACACCACTGGAGGCGGGCTGCACGATGTTGGGGCGTGAGCGGAAGACGGCCTAACGGTCTGCGGGACCGTAGCCCAGCTTCATGGAGACGGTTGCGATTCGTCCTCGCCGATACCCCAGGAGCAATAGTGTCCCTAATTTGCTGGGAAGTGGCGGTGCGGTCCCCTACGGCACTGCGTAGGATCCTACGGTCTTGGCGTGCATCCGTGCGGCGCTGCGGTCCGGTCCCAGGTTGACGGGCACGTGCACATTCCGCCGACCACTGGCGACAACATCGATGTACTGTGGAGAACTCACGTCCCACGTGTTGAGCAATTCGGCGGTACGTCCACCCGGCCTCCCGCATGTCCACTATACGCCCTCGCTCAAAGTCCGTCAACCGCACATACGGTTCACGTCCACGCTGTCGCGGCATGCTACCAGTGTTAAAGACTCTGATGGAGCTCCGTATGCCACGGCAAACTGGCTGACACTGACGGCGGCGGTGCACAAATGCTGCGCAGCTAGCGCCATTCGACGGCCAACACCGCGGTTCCTGGTGTGTCCGCTGTGCCGTGCGTTTGATCATTGCTTGTACAGCCCTCTCGCAGTGTCCGGAGCAAGTATGGTGGGTCTGACACACCGGTGTCAATGTGTTCTTTTTTCCATTTCCGGGAATATATATATATATATATATATATATATATATATATATATATATATATATATATATATGTGTGTGTGTGTGTGTGTGTGTGTGTGTGTGTGTGTGTGAGAGAGAGAGAGAACGAGAGATAGATTATTAGATAAGATATACATGTCGTGAAACGCAGAGACACTTGGATATGATGAACAAATGAAAGAAATGAAGGTTCGCATGTAAACAGAAGTATCCAAAATTGCTTGCTCACCTGATCAATGGTTAGCCACCAGACTTAAGCGAAACGCCTCCAGTAGCTAGGCGTTTATTTAAAGCGAAATTTAAGTGGCTCGAAAAGAAGATACCAGATTAATATTTGTTTGTGATAAAATGTGTAATTCGTCATGCAGTATACTCAGACCTGAACTTGTTTTGCTCCTGTCGTTGCAGGTGTATAATTAACTTTAAGAACAGCGCGCTACTGACCGAAGAAGAGGGTAAAAGATCACCCTGATAGCTTGGGCTGGAGTTTGACGGCAATTATCGGGACCTTCAACCGGCGTGACCCTGGCAGGGAGCCCGTCACGGAAAGTGCACCAGTAAACTGATCAGCTGGTCTCAAGAGATGAAACTGGTAGCAGATACCCCGCGTACTAGCCGTCCCCGCACAGCGACTACGCATTAGGAGTGGTTTAAAATGGAATGATCATATCAAGTTGATCGTCGGTAAAGCAGATGCCAGACTGAGATTCATTGGAAGAATCCTAAGGAAATGCAATCCGACAACAAAGGAAGTAGGTTACAGTACGCTTGTTTGCCCACTGCTTGAATACTGCTCAGCAGTGTGGGATCCGCACCAGATAGGGTTGATTGAAGAAATAGAGAAGATCCAACGGAGAGCAGCGCGCTTCGTTACAGGATCGTTTAGTAATCGCGAAAGCGTTACGGAGATGATAGATAAACTCCAGTGGAAGACTCTGCAGGAGAGACGCTCAGTAGCTCGGTACGGGCTTTTGTTAAAGTTTCGAGAACATACCTTCACCGAAGAGTCAAGCAGTATAATGCTCCCTCCTGTGTATATCTCGCGAAGAGACCACGAGGATAAAATCAGAGAGATTAGAGCCCACACAGAAGCATACCGACAATCCTTCTTTCCACGTACAATACGAGACTGGAATAGAAGGGAGAACCGATAGAGGTACTCAGGGCACCCTCCGCCACACACCGTCAGGTGGCTTGCGGAGTATGGATGTAGATGTAGATGTCGACTATGAGGGTGTGACCATGGTTGTGTTAGCAGCAGTGGTCAAGAGTAACATCCAATGTATCAGGTGAGTTGCCCAACGGCCTGGCGTTCCTCGGAGCAGTATCCACCGAATCCTACAGCAACAGAAATGGCATTCATTCCAAATGCAACTCCAACAACATCTGGTGGAAGACAACCCTGATAGATACATTTTTCTGAGTGCGTGTTAGCACAATTCGCCTTCGATCACGATGATGCTTTCGGGATATTATTTAGTCTTACAGAATACTCTTTAGTGATGAGGCTAATTTTTACACCCATTGGCAGGTCAACAAACACAACCTGCGATACTGCTCATCAGATAGCTCAATGTGGAATTCTCTGGTAGGGTTCAAGGACGTGGCAAAATGATGGTATGGTGTGGCATATAGAGAATTTGTCTCATTGGGCCGATCTTTTCGACGGAGACGCTTAATACTGCTACCTATCTGGAGATGCTGGATGAGGCGTTCACGTCTGTGGTTCTCAATGAAGACAGGACATTCCTTTCGTACTTTCACTGGGGTGGGGTGCCATAACATTATTCTTCCTGTGAATGGAAACAGCTAGACCGGCAGTTGCCGCGGTTGTTGGACTGGCCGTCGTGGTGCCGTGGAGTGACTGCCACCTTCACATCATCTGACCCCTTTAGATTTATGACTGTGGGGATACCTGAAGGCCCTGAGGTACATCGTGAAGATTTGTGATGTGCAGAACCTGGAACACCGGATTACCGAGGCCTTTGCTATTGCTACATCTATTGTGTTGCTTGGTTTCCATGGAAACTTTCTACAAGGCATGCAGAACTGTCTTCAGGTACAGCGACTGCATGTAGAACAGTCTGTAAAATACACTTTGTTTTGCAATTTATTCCGTACAATTCGCTGGCCGGAGTGGCCTAGCGGTTCTAGGTGCTACAGTCTGGAACGGCACGACCGCTATGGTCGCAGGTTCGAATCCTGCCTCGGGCGTGGATGTGTGTCAAGTCCTTAGGTTCCTTAGGTTTAAGTAGTTCTAAGTTCTAGGGGACTGATGACCTCAGACGTTAAGTCCCATAATGCTCAGTGCAATTTAAACCATTCCGTACCATTCGTTTCGTGATTCATGGCGAATTACACATGTTGTGACAAATCATGCATAACATTTTACCTATCAAAAATATTGAAAAGAGGGCCTCACAATCGTGTTTCTCATCAAATGCTACTCTTGAAACATGTATCACATGAAACCCCTCCCATTGAGGAAATGTGAGGTGCACCCAACATGGCGTATAGCAAAATGGCAGACGGCTCTCGCAGATCACTCAAAAAGTTTCCCTGCACTCCCTTTGCTTATATTCATATTCATATTCATATCCGCTTCTTACCATTTTCGGGACATTTAGGCCGGTCTCAACTTTTGGGACTCGCTGTAAATATTGTGTCGTTAAACTCTGTTAATCATTGTTCACGTCATCACAGGCCACTCGCCTGTGTTACTCTATCCAGTTAATGTCCTGTTACACCTGAATTACTGCTTTTCTCTACGTATTTTGACAATGGTTGGTGATCCTTAGGAGATTCTGGGACACTAACTAAAACCACTATTTCCTGTTACACTCGCTGATCAAGTAGCAACCATATCACTCAGCGCGAATATGCAGTAAACCTAACTCTGTCGATTCGAACAACGGAGAGTCCATTACCGAATCTGTCCACAAACGACTGGCAATTGGGTTGACCATGTGTACACTGTCAGTCTGAAAAGTTTCGAGACCGGTTTAAAAAAAAAGTGCGTGTTGCGATTTGTGACACAAAAATGTTGACACACTGCAGCCACACATGCACCACTGAACACAAGCTGCTCACTACCGGATGTTCGAATGTACATGTGTTTACAGCTGTCAGTTTTAGCTATCACCACAGTTACTGTGCTCGCGCAACGTATATGCCGTGTAACATGCTCTTTGAATACACCCTGAAGTATCTTCACATTTGTCGATGTAGTTCTGTAAGAGAAATAAGTGATGAGTTCTATTTGGAAGTTAAGTCCTGACGTTGATCACAAATATGGTTTTAAATCTGTTCACTAAACAAAGTGGGTTCAATTGTGTACGGTGCTCTGGACGTCTGTCAGTAGGATTGAGAGGATCAAGAGGGCATTGCACATAATCATCATATCCAGTTTTGGTTTTAGGCATCCTTGCCTGTTTTGATTTCAAGGTGATTGCTGGTGATCTTCGCATCTCTTCTTAGGGCGCCCAACATTCGTTTTCACTTGAGGTGTATATTTGTATATTAGTTTAGATGTTCCTTCTTCTGGCATCCTTTGAATGTGTTTATGACATTTCTTACTGTACTCCTCTGTTTTATTAAGTATGCTTTTGACACCCAGTTCATTTCATATTTTACTCTTTTGCATCAAGTCTATGAGTCTGCATGTAGAGGTCTTAGGAGTCTCATGTCTGCTGTCTCAGTCCTCGTTTGATTGGCATCTAGAGTCCAAGCCTCTGACCGATACATTAGACCTGCTACTTCCATCACATTACAAAATTTTAATACTGTCTCGTTTTTTTTTTTGAAGAGAGTAGGTTTTTTTTGTACATACCAACAGCTGGAATTTTTGCAGTTTGTATTCTGGATCATAGTGCATGATATGTGAAACCTCACACCCCAAGTGTTTAAAAGTACAGAGAGTTTCTAAATGAATATCGGGATTTTAACGCTTTATAATATTTATTATGTTAAACTTACAGCTATGAATAATATGTCAAATGAGAGAGCAACTGAAGCAGTTTTACCAAGAACCTTACAAATGTTCAATGTGAGCACCATTTGTCACACTGCACACACCTGGTATATAGCCGAGTTCTTCCCAAACACTGATAAGTATGTCTTCACTGATTGTAGCAACAGCTGCTTCAATCTGATTTTTTAATTCATGGAGATCTTCTGGTAGCGGAGGCACGTACACACAATCCTTGATGAAGCCCCAAAGCCCCAAAGCAAAAAATCGCAAGGCGTCAGGTCACGTGAACGTGGAGGCCATGCAAAGCAAGCCCTGTCATTGGGCTCCTTGCGGCCTGTCTAACGCTTGGGCTGTAGACGTGATGTGTGGCGTGTGACAAATGGTGCTCACATTGAACATTTATAAGGTTCTTGGTAAAACTGTTTGAGTTCCTCTTTCATTTGACATGTCATTTATAACTGTAACTTTAATATAATGAATGTTGTAAAGCGTTAAAACCTCGATATTCATTTATAAACATCCTGTATTTAATTCTTCCAGTGGCTTATGAACAATTATTATTTTTGCCTTTAGTTGCTCCTTACCATGGAATTCCATTGTCTTAGTTTTACATTTAGATATTGTCATATTACAGTCATTTGCCACCTTGTGTGAGGACTGATCGTTCTCTGTAATTTATCTTCTGAGTCCTCTAGGATTATTTGATCATCTACAACTTTATTATTAAGCTTACAATGGTGCACTATTCATTCTGTCATGTCTTTATGACGTCGTCATTGTATGTATTAAATATCGTGCGTGATAAAGGACACCATCGTCTCACTCCTTGGCGGATGTTTCTCACAAATGGACATCCTTTTTGTTTGAAATGAGTAGACAAACAGTTTTGGTTGCTGTGTTCATTTTTTTTATTATTTCCCAATGACGAATTTCACCTTTATTTTGGCATCTTCGGATTGGCTGGTATTTGGCAGCGATGGATGCCTGTGATTCCGTGTATAAAATATCCCAGTAGGTAAATGCCTCTTCTCAAAGCCGAAACACTGCGCGGTGTCCTTATTACGGCATGTCCGCAGTCCAGTACAAATCAAACTGGGTCAGTCCTACTGTACGTCTTTAAATCATAAACATGTCGGAGGTGTACTGCATATTCTGGCTGCACAAATCACACTAGCGTACTTTTACGGAGGAAATTTACCTGCTGGGATATTTTATGCCATGTAGCCCATGGACTTATCGCTACCAAATACCAGCCAGTCAGAAGATGCCCAAATAAAGGTGAAATTCGTATTTGGGAAATAATAACTCGAAACACTGCAACCGAGACTGCTTGTCACTTCATATGATACATACTGGATGCGGATCAAACTCGGAATGAACGGGAAAAGTTTTATGTTGGTCTTTCCATTTCGTACTTTAATTTTGTTGTGCATGAGCAACTTTGAGTTATTCTTATTAGATGCTTGTGTATACTATTCTTTTCTCAAACTTCCCATAATTTAGCCCTGTTACCTTTTTAAAAAACCTTCTCATAGTCAATAAAGGCTATGTTCGTGGGTTGATTGTATTCTATATGTTGATGAATTCTTCTTGGATTATCAGCCGAGTGGTGGCGTCGTTTTGTTGCAACGTTTCAAAGAGTTTCGTACCCATCCTCTACTGGCGAAGTGTCAGGGTGTGCTGCTGCTCTCATCTTTTACTTTCCCCTCTTTGGGGAAGTGTGAGGGGGAGTTTGTAGCCTTTCGGCTTTTACTCTCCTGTGAACGTGTGTGTGTGATTTCTCTATATTTTTTTGGTGTCTGTGATATGTGATGATTTTTCTCTCTGTGTCTGGTACTTGCCTGAGGTAGGCGAGATGATTGGTGTTATATGGGAAGGAACAGGTTTAAGGGATTGGGTGTTGAGATTTTCTCTTCGGCGTAATCGTCGAAGATCGTCATAGGGCGCTTTTGCTTGTTGCGGGACATGTCATACCGACCTAGGGAGTGGATGAGGGGGTTTCCTGATCTGGAAGAACCTTCATAGAAAGCCCTTGCCAGTTCCTGGAAACGCTCTTTCAGGAGTGGGATTTCAACTGCGGCGTGCAGATCATCTATGGGGAATCCAACAGGTAAATTCAATGCCCTCCTGAGGGCGCGGTTCTGCAGCCTCTGGAGTTTGCCCAGGTGCTGCTTCTCCGCGTATCCCCAGACAGGGCACGCATATTCCATGATTGGCCGGATCAGGGCCAGCTACACGTTTACTGCTACTGGGCAGGGAAGGGAGCTGGTTGAGTTCAGGATTGGGTATAGGATGGACATTCTGGCGCAGACCTTCCTGTGGACCTCGTCTATGTGGGGTTTCGATGTGAGACGAGAGTCCAAGGTTACTCCAAGGTACTTGGCGGTTCTGCATCAGGGGAGTTGGGTCTATTTAGGTGAAGGTGGAGGGGGGGGGGGGGGGTTTGAGGAGGTTCGCGCCTTACGAGCCTGCGCGTAATCAGCATAGCGTGTGTCTTTTCAGAGTTGATGGTGATACGCCACCGACGGGCCCAAGTTTCAGTGTCATCTAAAACCCTTTGTAGCCTACGTATGACCAGGTCCTTTTTCGCATTTCTCGTGTAGAAGGCAGTGTCGTCCGCATACTGTGCAGTGTGCACCAGTGGTGTGTCCGCAGTGTACAGCCTGTACAAAACAGGCCCGAGGACCGATGCCTGTGGTACCCCAGCACGAATACGCCTTTTGGTGGAGGTGGCAGTTTCTACTTTGACAGAGAAAGTTCTATTCGTGAGATAACTTTTGATCAGTTTAACTATGCTCCCGGGAAACCCTTGTGTTCAACTTGTAGAGTAGCCCTCTATACCATACTGAGTCAAAGGCTTTGTCTACATCTAGTAGCACTACCCCGCAGTAGCCTCTGTGGTTGAAGCCCTCTGTGGCTGCTTCAACCACCCTCATGACCTGTTGTGGGGCACAGTGGTTCTGTCTGAACCCGAATTGGAAATCCGGCAGAAGTTGCTCTCTGGTAATATGTTCCCGTATGGATCTTAGCAGGAGGCGCTGATAGATCTTGCTGAGAGTTGCCAAGAGGCTAATTGGCCTGTAATGCTGCGGTAACAGAGGGTGTTTCCCTCGGTTGTGTATCGCGACCACTTCCGCATTTTTCCAGCAAGCTGGGAACTCGTGGAATCTAGTAATTTCATTGAGGACGTTCGCGAGGTGTGTGATCGCCGTGGGTGGGAGATTTTTTGACTAACTGATTGGTAATACTGTCGTGTCCTGGCACCTTTTTTGTGGGGAAGGACCTAATTACATTTGCCACGTCCTCGGGGGCGACAAGTATGGGTTCGTCCTCTGGGTCCTCGTCAGCATTGAGGAAGACAGCCGGTTGACGACGACTACCTCTTCATGTTCTTTATCCTGGGGTACTGCCGTTTGAAACTGATTCTCAAACGAGTCGGCGAGGGCTTTGGCCTTCTCAGCATGGCTGTAGACGAGACCCCACTCGCCATACAGTGGCGGCAACCTAGCGGGTCTTTATGTGAATTGTTTGGTTGCTTGCCATAGTGTATGATCGTCTACTTTGAGAGCTGTGAGGCGGTTTTGCCACTGCTGGTTTCTGTGCTCATTGAGCTCTACCTTCAGTTCTCTCTGAAGACGATTGAGCAGCCTCCTGGTGGCCTGATTTCTGGTGATCTCCCACTCTTTGGCCACTCTGTTCTTATGTCGAATTTGAGCTAGCAAGTGATCCGGGAGTTGTATTCGCGGTGGTGGGCCGTCCCTTTGTGGAGGGGTGGCCTCTTCCGCTGCCTGCAAGATGGTGCCTGTTAAGTCTTGTAGCGCATGGTCTACTGTTTCGGCGATATCAGAGGCGACAGTTTCTCGGTATCGCTCCCAGTCTGTACGTTTGTAAGGAGCCTGGTACCGTGGGAGTGCTACCCACTCTCCCACATCGACCTCTAGAATCACTGGGTTGTGGTCGGAGGACATTCTGTTGATTGTCCTTGCGGCCACAAACCCTGCGATCCTCCTAGTGAGAGCTACGTCTAACACATCGGTCCTGCCTCCATTCCATTTTTTGGAAAATGTGGGGGCTCGATTTGATCCTATGTTACGAAGTGGTAGTCGCGCGCTAGTTGTTGGAGTCTGGCGCCTGCTCTGGAGGAGGGGGGGGGGGGGGGGGGGGGGGGGAGCGGACCGGCGTCGAGACCCGGTGGCTATCCAATCTGTCTGCAGACGCCGATGCCTTCAGATCGGAGAGTTCCCGACGTATTTTGTCAATTGTGGGATTCCCTTCTGCACTGGGCTGAAAACCGCTATCCCTGTTTACTGAATTGTTATGCGTACGTATCTTCACTGCCTCTTTGAAGATCGAGTCCCTGAAACCGTTGGCGCTGCACAACTTCTTCTTTTTTTCGAATTCGAAGGTGTGTCCTTCGATAATGCTATGTTCTGCTACCGCGGACTTGTTTGTCTGTCCTAGTCCTACGTCCCTGATGAACTGTACTGTACTGTACTGTACTGAACACATCCTACCGCAGGAGGAGAATGGTTACGTGTGTTAGATTAGTTTCTTTTGAACTCGATTCGACAACGCAATTTGATGGTTCGCCTTGTAGCAAAGGGTTAATCAATGACTGGTCAATTATAATATTTACATATTATATCTTGGTACGATCTGAGCAATTATTACGTGCCCAACATCAATTATGCGCCTCCAGTGTACGACTTGCTGATACTATTGTCAGTCTTATCTAGTTCATTCCTTGCTGACGTGTCAAACGGATCTAAGACACGGTTAAATTGTGCCGATGTTTACAGCTAGTATTTCGGTTTGTTTATGTATTTTATTAATCCTATTAATGTGGACTCTCTTTGTGTGTGTGTGTGTGTGTGTGTGTGTGTGTGTGTGTTTTTGTGGGTATGTGCGCGCTCGCGAAGAGTAGATAACATTGGGATAAATCTGGACCAATATCATGAATTATTTAAGTAAAAAAACAACGCCAGTTATAATCCATTTTGTAAGAACTAATACCTAGAACGTTTCTTTCTCATTACATTGCTCTACGGGTGAAAAATTCAGTTACTTGTATTAACTGATGTTGAGTGATCTGTCATTCGGTTAGTACATTCAGAGCATATCATAAACATTACCAAGAGATTCGTTGTCCCGAATCGCGGTCCTGCTTGTCGTTATGCTGATCATCCAGAATGTTGGACGCAGTAATTCCTAATGTATATGTAGAGTTTTCTAAAGCTGTAACTCTGGCAGGCTACAAATTGCTGGCTCTTTAAAGGGCATTTTAGTTTGGCAGTGGTGGACCTGTAGTCCCCAAGATGGAGATGGTCAGACTCATTCCTCTGTTACTTCGCCTCAATAGTGCTGGAGTGGATAACTGCCTGGTGGAAATGCTTTCAAGAGGCAATCTGTGGGGCACTTGATTTACTCAGACGTGAGGCTACTTGAACACCATAAAGCGAGAGTTTCTATCTGATGCAATATGAGAAGGAAAGAAAGAGCTCCTTAAAGAACGATCGTGAACTCGAACTAAGGTAGGAAATAAAATGAAATCATTTAAGAGGAACTATCTAGAAGCTCGATTATGGTGGTAAAGGGACGCGAAAGGAAACGTAAGAGTCGTTGGTCTCACAGCTATTTGAACCCTGCTCGTATCGAATGTCACTGCGCAAACAAGATTTGGGATCAAGTTATCACAGAAATAGGACCTCAGAAAATTTTGAGAAGTTATGGGATAGCATAAATTCGTATCGGATGTAATTTCCACTGAAGTTTCTCTCTGTTAAATAGTTTCCTCGTTGGAGAGTAACTTTTATCCCAATAATTTAAACCAGTGTGTAATGAGTACTACATTTAGAAAACGCTAGAAACTCTTCCAGAACTTAGTGCAATTTACGCGAACAAGTTTTCGGTTGAACAAATATACACAATACTACTCAGAGTCTACCTATCAAGTAATTGTTCCCTTTTTTCTTGTTTGTTATAAAATAATTGTCATTAGCTTTAAATATTTATATAACTAGTTTAATATTGGGAAATTGCTTATGTGGCGGCAGGGAGCTATGTTCGGAGACTTAGGGTGTTGATACCGAAATATCCACAGTCTCAGGCTAACAATACATTTACTAACAATTTCAGAAAAAGAGTACTTTCGAAGGGTCCAGAAGGTTCAGGTCACAAATTTTTATCCAATAAATAAATGATAGCTAAATAAATAAATTTCAGATTAACTTGATCGATCGTCCACAGTTCACTAACTTTTATAGGACGTTGTTTCCAACAGATAAATTTAGATGGTGATGCTGCACAATAATAGTAACTTCTGGCCAAATTTGGGCACAATGATCAAACTACAAGATGCGGACAACGATACTTAGCAAGAAAATACCACAAAGGAAAATGGCCCATTTGCAGAGCTTAAGGGCTGATATCCCAAGTCCGAAATATTCCTAATCTGAAACACAAAGCAAAAATTTACAATTAAATCAACATACAGAACAATGTCATTCACGTCAGGTGGGTGACAGCTTAACTTAGTAAATTACAACTTGCTATATTTGACGCTGGTGCTGTAGCACGTAAGAAAAATTATCTCAATAGCACAGGCCTCTAGCTAACAGAATTCACTGCCAAACGTCCATTCACCAATTCACCAAGAAAGTAAGAAACTGCTCCCGATTATACACGTAAAGAGTCTTTCGAACCACCACGCAAGCCGGGAATTCAGAAACCAGAAAATGCTCGAAGAGTTAGAGGCGCGAAGATTAACACCTACCAGTAAGACGGCGCAATAAACAACAACCTTAAGAAAGCGAATCAAAAACTATACATCAATACACATTCACAGAAAATTTCAAGGCACGGTAAGGCGTGACAGAAATAATATCTGTACAGTAAGTTGTCTTCCGAAATAGAGAACTCACAAGAGTAACACAAAGTTAACTAATTCGGTCACTTGCAAAATAACAAAATATCTTTTCTTTTGCCGCCGGTGTTTTCTTCCTGGTGAAAATGCTTGAGGTTTAGAAAGTCATTAAGTGCCCAGTGCTTCACCTTCTTCACTAAGAAGCGTTGAAGACACAGCAAGGCTCCAACCTTAGTAACGTCTTTACGCATACATTAAAGCAACTGAAACAAAATCATGTTACGCAATTGTATATCACAATCTACAACTTAAATTTCCCAGAACCAAAGCCGGTGGGAATGGCCGAGCGGTTCTAGGCTCTACAGTCTGGAAACCGTAACCACTACGGTCGCAGTTTCGAATCCTGCCTCGGGCACGGATGTGTGTGATGTCCTTAGGTTAGTTAGTTTTAAGTGGTTCCAAGTTATCGGGGACTGATGACCTCAGAAGTTTATTCCCATAGTGCTCAGAGCCATTTGAACAATTTTTTTTCCCAAAACCAAAACACTAAGTAGAAAAACCTTTAGTCTTGAGCGGACAGCTAATACGCAACAGAGTCAGCAATATAAAATCAAACAGTTTATGCCAAGTCCGCTGTGGCCCTCCTTATTCAGTACAGTTCCTTAAAATTCTATATCTAGCAACGTGCATTGGTAGCTCCATTTAAACAGAAGACGCCAAAATCACATACAAAACGATCTATCTGCCAATCGTAATGTAAAATAGCAACACATCAAAATAAAAACCCAATCAATAAGCAAGAAAAACACAGGTATATAGCCACTCGCTGTTCAACTCCGTACGCGCAGCATACTACCGCATGACTCGCAATAAAATTTACTTAAGACATACATCTACATCTACATCTACATCTACTCTGGCCGGCCATTCCAATTTAGGTTATTTGTAATTGTAAATCCTAAGTATTCACTTGAATTTACAGCTTTCAGATTTGTGTGACTTTTCGCATAATCAAAATTTAGCGGATTTCTTTTAGTACTCATGTGAATAACTTAACACTTTTCTTTATTCAGGGTCAATTGCCACTTTTCACACCATACAGACATCATATGTAAAGCATTCGGCAACTTGTTTTGGTCGTCTGAAGACTTTACAACACGGTAGATGACAGCATCACCTGCAAACAATCTAATAGGCCTATTTAGATTGTCTCCTATGTCGTCAATATACATCAGGAAAAATAGAGAGCCTGTAACACATCCTTGGGGAACGCCGGATATTACTGCTGTTTTACTCGATGACTTACCGTCTGTTACTACAAACTGTGAGCGTTCTGACAAATCACGAATCAAGTCGCACAACTCAGGCGATATTCCGTAGGCACGTAGTTTGGTTAAAAGACACTTGTGAGGAACGGTGTCGAAAGCCTTCTGGAAATCTTAAAATATGGAATCAATTTGACATCCCATGCCGATAGCGCTCATTACTTCATGAATATAAAGAGCTAGTTGTGTTTCACAAGAACGATATTTTCTGAATTTGTGCTGCCTATGTGTCAATAAATCGTTTTCTTCGAGCTAAATCATAATGTTCGAACAGAATATATGTTCCAAAACCCTATTGCAATTCGATGTTAGTGATATAGACTTGTCATTCAACTTTTTATTTCTATTTCTCTTTTTTGGGTATGGGTGTGACATGAGGAATTTTCCTGTCTTCGTATCTGGAACTTTCTGTGAGCGAGTGGTTGTATATAAGTGCTAAATAGGGAGCTATTATATCGGCATACTGTGAGAGAATCCTGACCGGTATACAATCTGGTCCGGAAGCCTTGCTTTTATTAAGTGATTTAATCTGCTTCGAGACACCGAGGATACTTATTTCTATGTTTCTCATCTTGGCAGTTGTTTGTGATTGGAATTCAGGAATATTTACTTCGTCTTCTTTCGTGAAGGAGTTTCGGAAAAGGGTCTTCAATAACTCTCCTTTAGTGGCAGTGTCAACAGTGACTTGACCGTTCTTATCAAGCAGTGAAGGTATTGATTACGTCTTGCAACTGGTATCCTTTATGTATGACCAGAATATCTTTGGGTTTTCTGCTAGATTCCTGGACAGAATTTTCTTGTGGAAATTATTAAAAGCATCTCGCACTGAAGTACGCGCTATATTTCGAACTTTAGCAAAAATTTGCCAATCTTGTGGATTTGGCGTTCTTTTAAATTTGGCAAGCTTTTTTCGTTGTTTCAGCAACAACGATCTGACTTGTTTTGTTTACCATGGCAGATCAGCGCCATCACTTATTTATTTGGTGTGTATCTCTCAATTGCCGTCGATAGTGTCTCTCTGAAATCATTCCACATCTTTTTATGCTTACATGATCAGATCGGAAGGGGTGGAGACTGTCTCTTAAAAACGCGTTAAGAGCAGTTTTATCTGCTTTATTCGTCACGATACCCCCTGTTTGTTTAGGTTTATTTGTTGCTAAGAGGTTAAGTATGCTTTCACAAGCATTTACGTTTCGAGTGGCCTCATAAACCAATAGTTCCAAATAATTTTCTGAGAATGCATTCATTACAATTTCGAATGACGTTTTATGCCTGCCGCTGGCTTTAAACGTATAATTTTTCCATAATATCGAGGGTAGATTTCAGTCATCACTGACTATAATTGTGTGAGTGTGGTACCTATTTGGAACGAGATTCAAGTTCTCTTTGAACTATTCAGCAACTGTATTTTCTGAGGCATGGGTGGTCGGTAAAACGATCCAATTAATAGTTTAGTCCGACTGTTAAGTATAATCTCTACCCATACTATTTGTCAGGAAATATGTACTTCAATTTCACTGCAAGATAAACCACATCTGACAGCAATAAATACTCCACCACCAACTGTATTTGATCTATCCTTATCGAACACGGTTAGGTCGATTAAAAAATTTCGGTTGAACTAATTTCCGGCTTTAGCCAGCTTTCCATACCTATAACTATTTGAGTTTCAGTGCTTTCTATTAGGGCTTGGAGCTCTGGTTCTTCCCCAACAAAATTTACAACTGCAATACCAATCATTTCTACAACTACCTTACTATGTGTTTTACTTGCCCTCTTTTAGACGGACGTCCTTTCTGTGGTTTCCTGGGACCCCACTAACCTGAAAAATCTTCCAATCTCTTCCACACAGGCCCCGCTGCCCGTGAAGCCGCTTGCTGTGTGTAGTGAACTCTTGACCTATGAAGCAGAACCCGGAAACCTACCACCCAATGACCCAAGTCAATGAACCTGAAGCCTACACAGTTACAGAACCGCCTGAGCCTCTGATACAGACCCTTAACTCGGCTCTGCACCAAAGGACCATAGTAAGTTCTGTCGACGATGCTGCAGATGGTAAACTCCGCCTTAATTTCGCAAACATGAGTCTTTACCATTTCCACTAACCACCTGAAACCAGAGAGAATCCCCTCCAGTCCAAAGGGACACACGTCAGTGGTATGACATGGGCTACCACCTGCAGTTGGCTGCAGCCTGTACTCTTCATGGCTTCCAGAAGCACCCTTTCCACATCCGGAATGCCTCCCCTGGTATGCACACGGAGTGCACACTGGCTTCCTTTCCCTCCTAGGCAGCCATGTTCCTAAGGGGAACAATTACGCGCCTAACATTGGAGATCCCAACTACCAGTAAACTCACCTTCTGTGAATGCACAGATCTTGCGGGCCGAGAAGCTTCCTCTGGGACAGGTTGGACGATTGCATGCTTCTCAGAGACATCGTTAGCCACAGATAACGCCCATAACCTGTTCGCCAAACGAACCTGGAACGCCCTACGATTGGCCCCTTGGAAAACCTTCCACTGTGTGCCAGACTTTGGAATGATCTCCCACTCGACCACAGGTGAGGGATCAACGTCAGTGCAGGCAGTACCTGGCTCGGCCACAGCTGTGTACCGATCGGGGGGATACCTGGGCCATGCTCGACATCCTATCCATACCCATACCCGCATCTGACCGTGTGCCCCCCTCCTCCACGGTGATGCCCATTGGCAGCAGTCTCAAGCTGTGTAATGGAAGTCAACACAGTCTGGAGCTGTGAGCGAAGGGTCAACAACTACCCTTCCATCTGTACAGAGCAATAGGAGTTCCTAACCGTTACTGAAGTCACTCCTGTTTGATGAATGGTGTACTCACCTTATTAGCAGCAGGAACTCACGGTCCACTCTGACTTACGGTCTAACTGACATTGAGCTATTCTAACCGAAACCAGCGAAAGCCTCTACATATGAGGGTCGATAACAACAGCAGTACGTTACGCTACACTGTTATTAAAATAAAAGGTTGTGCCTAGTAAGCACTCAAACACTCAAGAAGTTACAAAAATAAACAAGTAACTACACAGACAACTAAAAAAGTAAGTCGCTCCTGGTTGAAGCTAGTATAAGAAAAATAATAAATGAACGGTCTATTCGCCTTATTATCAACAGGAACTCGCGGTGCTCTCAGTGACGGTCTAACCGAGACTGAGCTGTTCTAACCAAAACAAACAAAAGCCTGTACGACCATACACAACTTTAAAGTATAAGCTGAGACAAGATAAAGTAAAATCATGTGCAGAACCAGTTACGTTGAAACATATCTTTAGAAAAATTATACATAACTATGCTTAAACTGACGCACAATAATTTTGGCGCAACGCAATCTGACTTTCAAAAAGTCCCTACAAAAGAATGGCCCTGACTAACATTAACCTATACGCTTCACAAATCACTTACCTCACCAAAAATCGAACTACTGCAATACAGCAAGCGCCACTACTGCCAGCTACATTAAAGATTCAAGCTACGGAAGGCACTAACTACTGATAGGGATAGTTAAAGTATGAAAGATTTTAATAGAGAACAAACAATGTATATACCTTAATAGTCATAATATACATAGCAGTTCATGACATCCAGTCTTACAAATTTCAAAACTCCGCCATCTCTCTCCCCACGTCCACCAATGCTGGCGGCTCACCTCCAACTGCGCAACGCTATGAGCTGTGAAAATCCAGCTGCCCAACACTACAATGGCGAGTATTACAACAACGCCAGCCAGCTACTGATTGCACACAGCACAGCCAGTGATTTTTCATACAGAGCGCTATGTGGCGTTACCAATAAAAAAACCTAAACAGCCTACTTACATAGCCCCCATGCTCCCCACAAAAAATTTACAAATTGTTTTGGGCAGTGGCCAATAGAGACTTGAATTTTTTTTTCATAATTACAATAACAAAGAAATGAAATGCACAAACTTATCGCTACAATGTTGGTCAAAAGCTAAAATTTTCTCACAGTCCATAAAGACAGTCCTGATCGTTCATCACAGTAAAATAGCTGTGTTTTTGTTCAATGTCTGAGCAGTAAAAGAAAATGCACATGGAAGTAGTGGATGTCCATTCGGTCTTGAAGTAGTGTTCTCCTTCCAATGGAAAGACAGTGCTGACTCTTGACATGCTGACAGACAATGGTCCACAACAGAGCAAACCCACAGCAGAGTCAGTCGAAGTTTTCAAGAATATTGGTAGGTTGGTCATCACAGAGCAGACCCACTGTAGTCCTAGTAGAGATTATGGTATTGGTGGGCCATCAAAGATGCAGACCCATTATAGTCCTTGCAGAGTTTGCAGCAACCATCTATTGCTACTGTGCAGGTGCACAATAACCATCGAAGAGTCTTGCAGAGAATATAGCGAGTCCATAAACTACCACTTGCCCACTCACAAAGAATTTGTTTGAAATGTCCTTAGAACCAGCAATGCTGTTATCCAGTCCCTTGCTGAATTATTAACACCTATGCAAACACTATCAGTCCCTACTTCTCACATGTTGTCCATATACTATGACCAACAGAAACGTGTGCAGTGAAATGTAATTTACAAGTTACTTAATTTGATGAACTGGTGTCAATTACAATTTTATAACATGAGAATACAATAACAAAGGTACAGAATATATCATTAAAGAACATAGTAGTACAGATAACATTTGCAGTAATAAAGGCTTTACAAAAGAATCGAAATAACAAATGCATCAGTGTTACAAAAATTACGACATATGTACGTAAATAAAAGATCAGAATGGCTTTTGAAACATCAACTCCACACATGAGAATTAGAATAAAACAGAATAAATAATGTGTAAACATCTTTACAAAGAAAATAACATGTTATTAATGCAACTTATATTTGAGGATAATAGTATTCCTTATCATAGTGAATGTAGCTTAGTATTAGAAGAGAAAAAAATTCTATGAAGCAGTACACAGAGACAGGAAGAAAATAAATACACAAGGGTACACAAACACATAAAAAAACAACCAAGCATGCCTTCTGTATTCTGTTCACATCCTCTTTCAAAAGTAGTTTTTCTCCACTGTACACTACTTTTCTTGGCCAAACCATTTTCTTATAGCTTCTCAATGCTTTTCTTGCAGTTCATCATAGTTACTTATATAGTCTACCCCCTCTTAAGGTAATTTAAACCTACTGAGCTCAGATGCTAAACTAAGGGACGACGCAATGCAGCAGCACAAAACATTTAACACAAACAGCAAAATGCAAATTGGCAAAAAAAGGCAGCAATATAGGACTTAGCAAAGCAAATGCAACATTACAACTAATATGAAGCAATGAACAGCAACAAGAAAAAATAAATCAGTAGTAAAACTGGCTTAACAGAGTAATACAAAGTGAAATTCAGTAACACTATGCCTGGCAAACAGCAGCAGCAAATGCAATAACTTATAACTAAACATGACAAAGTTCAAGCAGAAAAAAATATTACAGTAAAGGCAACAATGCAGAAAAGGGAAATGTCTATTCACATATTAATATCTATGTCATTAAAGTGATGCACTACAAAACTAATTCAACAAAAGATATTACCTAGTAGTTGAAAAGAAAATTAAGAATGCAGTAACTGTTATTAATCCCTTCTTATTGTTCTTTCCTTTCCAAGTGCTCCTTTTTCGAAGAACGTGGATCATAAAATGATTATTTCATAGATCTGTTGACAGAAAGTGTTCATGTAAAATTTGAAATTTTCTCGGCGAATCAATTGTTCAAATAGATTTCGGGCTTGCAGCCGGTCGTCGTAAACTTCTTCGCACGATATTTCGGCTGGACAACTGCCAGCCATTTTCAGCTGAGCCGAACGAGGACTGACGAAGACGTTCTCCGTTCCGTCTTATATAGTGCGCTGATAGTACTGCCGCGCATGCGTTGCAGTCGCGGAGACAGAAGAACCACACCGCCCAGCAACAGCGCCCACGCTGGTGGAACTGCGAAACTCAGGTGCCGTCGGTATTGTCGCTGGCCGCAGGTATCGATATCTTCTGGCGTCTTCGTCTCGAGAAAATTTCTGTGATGACGGGATTCCAAGCATTATTCAATTGGTAACCACTGTCCCGGGTTCAATAAATTTCCAGCACTGCGTATTTCAACGGATTCTTTAATAATGGAGTCCCAAAAAGTTGTTGCTGTGGCCAAAATCGAAGTTTTGTCGTACTCCATTGAATGTCCGTTAGAAATACAATGTTCCACAATTGCAGATTTACTGGGTTTCAGTAGACGGGTGCAACGTTGATGTTCTGTACAACGCTCTTCCACATTACGTGTTGTCTGTCCTATATAGGCCATACCACATTGACACGGTATTTCATAAATTCCCGCCTTCCGCAGCAACAGATCATCCTTCACCGAACCCAGCAAATCTGAAATCTTAGAAGGCGGACGAAAAACAACTTTCACATGAAAAGTATTTAGAATCCTTGCTATTTTAAAAGAGATATCACCAACGAAGGGAAGAAACGCTAGAGACTTGGCTGGCGCACTCTCTTCTTTATCCACTTCCCGGTTCCTGGCTCTAGTTGCGAAGGCCGTGTTAATTTGCCGGGTCGAGTAACCATTGTCCCTGAACACCGTTCCTAAATGTGCAAGTTCCTTAGGCAAATTTTCTGCATCCGACACCGTGTGTGCCGTGTGCACAAGGGTTTTAAGTACACTCATGGTTTGGGATGGGTGATGGCAACTGGAAGAATGCAGGTACAAATCAGTGTGAGTCGGCTTACGGTAAACAGAGTGTCCCAACGAGCCGTCACTCTTCTGTTTAACCAGAACATCCAGGAATGGAAGGACACCATATTTCTCTTGTTCCATGGTAAATCGAATATTCTGATGGATGGAGTTAAGATGATGAAGAAACTCCATTAACTTTTCTTCTCCGTGGGGCCTGACTATGAAAGTATCATCGACGTACCTTCAGAAAACAGTTGGTTTACAAACCGCTGATTCAAGTGCTCTCTCTTCAAAATCCTCCATGAAAAGGTTAGCCACCAAAGGGGACAGAGGGCTGCCCATGGAGACACCGTCAGACTGTTCAAAAAATTCCTGGTTAAACATAAAATAAGTTGAGGAAAGAGCATGTCGAAACAAAGCAGTGATGTCCGATTCAAACTGTTGACCAATTAGAAACAAGGAATCCCCAAGAGGTACCTTTGTGAAAAGGGAAACTACATCAAAACTTACTAGAAGATCCGAACTACTTAAGTGGAGAGACCCCAGTCTATCGATAAAATCAGCAGAGTTCCGTATATGATGTGAACATTTGCCCACAAATGGTCTCAGCAAGGAAGCTAGATGTTTGGCTAAATCATAGGTGGGTGCATCAATATTACTCACTATAGGTCGTAAAGGCAGTCCTTCTTTAAGTCATCTTTAATCTCACAGAAAGTACTTCAAATAAAGAATGTCTTTTCAACTGAACCAAAATGTTGCATTAAAACCTCATTAACAGTATATGTTCTAAGTATGTAAGCCTTATAGTCGTTACGTAATCGTGCAACTAACAAGCAAGAATGTACAAATAACAACACTGTTCACTATAACAATGCATTCGTAATTTCCGTTTAAAAATGTTCCCTAGGTTCTAGACTGTAGTTAACTTCAAAACATTGTTGTATGTTAACAATTTCTCAGAGTGACAAAGCATACTAGAAATGTGAAGTGAAATGTTTTATGGCAAAGACAAAGTTAAAAAGCAGATTATCTTTCAATAAACGGTTTCACATGTGAAATGTGGTGCAAGCCTTTACTCTTCCTAGTGCTCTGAGCTAACTTCAAAGCAATTATCATGCTGTATACATCGGTAAGGAATGCTAAAATTTTTCTCAAGGTTAGCGTCTGTGTTATTTTTCGCTGAGCCAGCCAGCGCACGTGGCTGCCTGCGGTGCGAGTCATTGTCTGTTTCTTTGTTGGCGCGCGTCGTTATTGGGATTAGGAGACATAACTTCTAAAAATTCACCTTGTCGAGAGTGTCCTGCTCTGTATGAATCTCGCCAGTTCTGATGCAATTCAAGTCTGTCGTTACGATCATATCGTCTGTCGTCACGTCGGTAGATTCCTTAGTTTCTTTCTTGTCGGTTACGTGGTGGAGAATTTCTCTCTGAATTATCACTGCACGGTGGACTGTTGCGTCTGTTCTTCCTCCCTTGATAATAATTGTTTTGGTTCCCATATTGTCTGTTTCTATGGTTGTCTGTGTAATATTCATTACTACGGAAATGCGATCATTCTCTGTAACTATTACTCTGCCAGTGGTTGTCATATGAGTGGTGTCTCTTTTGGTCACGATTTGTGTTGTGAGAATGGCCTTGTCGTGTCCAGTTATTATTTCTTTCATCGCGGAATTGCGACGGATGTGACCTGTACTTGTTGTGTTTCTGTTTTCGCGTTCCGCGATTGTCAGTGTCAATTTCTAATTCTTGTAAGAGTCCCTGAAAAGCTTCAATGTCGTCTTTGCATCGTCGTGCTATAATAATCTGTCGTAAATGTTCAGGAAATTTGATTAAGCAAATGAGGATGAGTTGTGAGGGGCTGTATGGGTTTGAGAGATACTGGTTCTTATGTAACATGTCTTTGAAATATTTGACAAGACTGGAAAATTCAGATTGTTCGAAATGTGTCATCATTATGATGCTATGTTTTACTAGGTCTTGTGTAGCTTGAGACCAATATGCTGAGAGGAAGACATGATAAAATTCTCCTTCACTGTGACAATCGTGAATGACCGATCGCATTCTTACAGCTGGTTCATTCTCCAAGTAGCCACACATAAATTCTAATCTGCGCTTTAATGACCAGTTGGGAGGATGAATGTCGTTGCCAGAATTATTAAATGTTTTGAATTTACGTGCACTAATGAACAGCTTCTTGTCAAAACATCGTGTTGGCGAGTAGCATATCGGCCATTGTTACGTCGTGTCGGCGGTTCCATCTCAAAATTCGGTGCACTTTGCCAATTTCTTTCACGATTTCTGAAATGCCCTGTGTTATTATTTTGTGGCTTTCCGTGTTTCTAAGTTCCTCTTCCTGTGTTGGAGCCCGAGTGTCCTCTGAAATATGTAATTTTTGTATTACCTGTGTCAACTGATCTTGTACTTCCCGGATTTCTCTTTTGTATTGCGTATTAATTTGATTCTGATTTTGTTTGAATTTCATAATTTGTTCATACTCTTCTGCGTCAGGTCTTGTGTCATTCAGATCATCATCTACCTTTGCAGATAAATTAGTGAATTGATCCGAAAGTTCGGCTACTTTCTCCGACAGTGAAAACATTTCCTCAGTGTGTTTTTCTGAATCAAGTTTCAGAGTGCACGTTTGTGTTGAAATCTAATCTACTGTGTCCTTTAAGTTTTCCTGAGTTCTTGCAAGTTGCGTAACCGAATCGGTGGATGCAACTGAGTTCATTTTAGCTTGCAAGTTATCGTGATTTTCACGAACAATAGTTTGCAGTTCTTTTATGGCTGCTTCGTGATTCTGTAATGCATTTTCATGCCGCGAAAAAGTAGGTTGAAAATGCTCACAAATTTGTGTTTTTACGTCATTACAGACTTTTTGACATTTCGATTCAATGTTATGTAACTCAGTAGTTAAATCGTCACGTGTTTCTTCAAGTGTGGTGTCTAACTTCCGAAAATTTTGTTCCATTGTGTCTAACTGTGGCTTTGTTTCTCTCTGGTGTTGTTCCATTGTGTGTAACTTTTGAAGATTCTGTTCCATTGTGTCTAACTTTTGAAGCTTTTGCTGTGTTTTGTTCTGATTTTGTTCCATTGTGTCTAGCTTTTGAAGCTTTTGCTGTGTTTGTCCCTGATTTTGTTCCATTGTGTCTAACTGTTGCTGTGCTTGTCTCTGATTTTGTTTCATTTGTTGCATTAATTGCAATAATAATGTGTTAGTGCCTGGAATCTGTTCCTCTATGCTTTTCGGCAGTGCATTTGCACCGGCAACATTCACATTTTGACTAGCAGAAAATGTGTCTTGACTTATTTGAGAAAACGGTGAGAACGCAAAACCTGAATGTACAGTATTTGCAAGATTGTGTCCTGTCATTTCGGATTCCTGAGGCGAGTTGTTGCCGACCGATCGATCGATAATGCTTCCCTGTTCACTAGTTGTTTCACTGCCTACACCATTATTTACAGCCCGCTCCATTTCCCTATGCACTATTACCACATTATTACTTTGAACATTAGTTAATTCATTACATGGTGGCGCTAACACACTGCTTTCGTCTTCACTGTCATTTCTCACTTCACTTTGGAGCCTAGTATTACGTTTTTCACATGCCATTATTGTCACAATATTTCACACAACACAGAAAAACACAATTTGAAGAGCAAAAATAAGAGAACACATTAACGTAGCACTGAAAATAATATCTCGTTAATTGTAAGCGCAGCTGCAAAATACGTGCTGCAAATCTGCATGCATGCCACAACTGTTTTACTGTACAACAATGAAAGACTGCAAATACAAAGGAAATTCTCTCTATGATTACGCGCTACCAATAAACAAAAGGTACACTAATTACAAAAACTACAAGAAAAAATCAGAAGATTCCAGTGAGGTATTCTCGGCTAAGGGTCGACATATGAAGCGTATCTTTGGAAAAATTATACATAACTGTGCTTAAACTGACACACAATAATTTTGGCGTAACGCAGTCTGATTTCAAAAATCCCTACAAAAGAATAGCCCTGACTAACATTAACCTATACGTTTCACAAATCACTTACCTCACAAAAATCTTGGTTACTCGAACTACTGCAATACAGCGAGCACCACTACTGCCACTTAAATAAAGGATTCAAACTACGGAAGGCACTAACTACTGATAGGCATAGTTAGCGAATGAAAGATTTTAATAGAGAACAAACAATGTATTTACTTTAATAGTCATAATACATATAACAGTTCATGACATCCTGTCTTACAAATTTAAAAACTCCGCCATCTCTCTCCTCACATCCACCACTGCTGGCGGCTCACCTCCAACTACGCAACGCTACGCGCTGTTAACATCCAGCTGCCCAACACTACAATGGCGAGTATTACAGCAATGCCAACCAGCTATTCACTGCACACAGCACAGCCAGTGATTTTTCATACAGAGCGCTATATGGCGTTACCAATAAAAAAACCTTTCATACAGAGCGCTATGTGGTGTTACCAACAAAAAAACCTGAACTGCCTACTTACAACGTACGTGAAAAATCTCACTCGCTGTTATGCTCCGAATACTCAGAGGTACAAACGAGGTATGCCGAAAGCGCATGCAATTTACTCAAGACACACGACCGCGAACAAATGCGAATAAGTTGTAGCAGAATTACCAATTAAAAAGATGTAGGACGCTAACAAGGTAGTTCTAAAAGTACGTTCAGACCACATAGAACCACCACCAATTCAAGAAATGATCAAGATTTAATACCTCCTAACTACAGGCCAAAATGGTAAAATTCTCACCGAAAATGAACTGGTTAGACTGATGGCAAAATTATAGATCGAAATCTTCCTGATAACTTCGGCACTTGTAGCCACATGGCGTAACAGTTTCGATGCCCAATAGCTCCTGCTTCCAAAGCTTGCCGTCATTGGCACCATTCTACCTTCTGCAGCAGAGTGGCACATGGCTGCCCACGAGACAAGATGCGTACAGGCGTTCTCTTGGTTTTAAACATCCGCTCATACGGGAACAATAACTTCTCTAGCCAAGCGCACTAACACCTGAAATACGCTTTAGCAACGGCTTTTCTGCCCACAGCAGGTGCCACGACTCCGTCAAAGATAAGCTCAAGAGAAAGGCGGAGACGATATCGTCCCGCGCGCCTATTACACCGGCGCGCACGGCTTAGTTTAGTTTGGAAAACGTAATTGTGAATATATTGCCGCCAGCCGTACGTTGATCAGATTAGACATAGCAAACTTGCTTTATATCATTAATCTCTAGGAGGGTAGTCAGACAGGGGAAGCACGAACAACAAGTGAAGTCGGCCAAGGCTAGGTGCGGAGAACAAGCAGTTTGACAGCGCTTGAACTGAACATACGTGTACGGCGCTCCTAAGCGCTCGAAAGTTTTTGTGATGAAACTAGCGGAGTGGCTCAATACATACCCCCCACAGGCCAGCAGTGGTCGGATGTATGGTGCCACTACAAAATATCGTTGACGTTGCCAGCTCTGTGTGTGTGAGCGAGTTGTAAACGCTAGGAACATACCCCAGACTGCATGGGGCACATAATAGCAGCCAACGATATAGTGATATCACTAGTTTTGTGAAAGAAGACGACCAGTTAAGCTTGTTCTGTGTAAATATACTAAATAACTCAATTTATTTTACAAATTTGTTGTAGATACAGATTTTAAAGAACATGGCTGCATGAAAATTATAAGAAATCGGAAAAGAAATGATTGTCGGAAGGAATGGCTCGGCATATAGGGAAGTCAAAACGACCCTCGGTGAAGTTACAAAGAACCGTGGTAACCATAAGTGTGCAACGGGAATCCCACTGTTAAATGCTGAGCGCGAATAGGTGCGAAGAGTACGCTGTGTCTATGGGGATGAAATAGGGCATCAAAATTTTTATGAACATATTTAGTTACATTAAAACATCTTTACAGTTAACACTATGAAAATTCGTATTTGACTTCCAAAGGAATGTGTGTTAGGCAGAGAAAGTACCTATGGAAATGTCACTACAAAAACTCAAGAGGCAGGATTAACAAGGATCTGCGACTCTAGCTGTCAGAATCGCTTTTTGGTCAGAAGTACATTCGGAAAACATCATTCTTTCTAACCTCCCTCTTACTAATCGGCTTCTGATATAAAATATGACCGTGGATCGCGTGTATGCCTAATGGATTTTTCTAATTGGATAAGGCTATCTTTTCCCAAGAAGTGATACCGATAAGTTGGAGGAAAGTGCTCAATCGACCCTTCTGATGGGAAGTCTACTAAAATTAAAAGTAATTAAACCGAACAGAGCTACAATTTGGAAATGAAAGTTATTTTATGCATTCACTCACAGACAACACTCGACAGAAAAGGGATACCACTGATCATGAATCCAAAAGTTACACTACTGAACGATAAGGAAATAATAAACGGTCGCCAGCCCACTAGGGTAATTTGCATCCAGAATCCTGTACAAGATGATGGGAAAGAAAAACACTCATTATTAAACACTGACGTGGCAACTGAAGGTTGTCACGTTTTTTCACACTAATTTTAAGTTAATATGTAATGATAAAGAAAACTTAGAGGTCTCTCTTACGTTGTTTGGCATTAAATTTTGAATAAGGCCAACGAGTAATGATTTGAAAATATGCAATTAAACTGTATGTTAGTGCTGAACTTCGTTACGTGAACAATGACTTTCAGTGACCTCAGCGTAACGCCATCAAAGAAATTTAGAAAAAAGCAAGCACTTTTTACTTTGCCATACTGATTTTGCCAATTGAATGTCATATTATTGTCTGAACAACTGAGCCTTTTTTACTGACTTGAACAGAATTAAATACTAGAATATGCACCAAACCAAAGAGAAACGTGTTCCAAGCTATACTTAAAATAAATAAAACTTCTGCACTCTTAATTTGTGCATTTCTTTAGATTTGAATTTTTTTTCAATTATTCATCCTCAAACTTGAAAAATGAAATTGCTTTACTTTAGTCTTATACAGAAGCCTCTGTTGTACAACTTTTAATGGAAAGCAGACTAAAATTCTTAAAAGAGAATTTATTCATTAATAAATTGGCTGTAACTATTCAATTTGATTCTTATGACACCCAGCATATTACGAAAAAAGGAACAAGGATCCTGCTTGGTAACAATGTCTGGAGGCAATGAGGACACAAATGCCCTGAGTTTAACTGATTATTATTTAAATAAATCTTATCAATCAAATCACATTCGGGTGTGCTGCTGGGCCGTTAATACATTCTACCAATGAACAGTCTTACTTCAGTGCAGTGCATAAGACGAACTCAGAGCTGCCGACGAAACTGTGTTGCTGGAACAGCTGCTGTTGTTGAAGACGGCAGCATATTGCGGAACCACGGCTAATTATAGGAACGGCAATCGTAATTAATACAGCCTCTTCCGCCCGTCCACTGTCCTTTTTCCTGCTCTAGACGTCTGGCCGGCGCGCGTACACGATGCCGGCGACAGTGGTTCTCTCTACTGCGAGAGCGTTTACACCACACTTCCGCACACTACAGGAGCTGGGACCCGTCTCTCACTCTGCGAAACAACTCCCTGCCCAAAGATTTTACAACGCACAAGCACTGCTATTATCGTTGCTAGCCGATACAAATAACAATTCCTTTAGCTTTTTCCCAGAGCTTATAAGTTTTGCAGTAAAACACAGATAAATACAACGAAACATCAACTGATTTCTACTTAATGTACACATACAAGGAAGCAATGTCCTTACTTATTAAAAGAAAGCATTTGAATAACAAATATTTAAGTACAATTAAAGAAAAAGTTATATATCGGTAGCAGGTGCCATGCATGCTGCATTTTCGGTGTTACTACTTCTATAGCGTTACTTAGCGTGCGAAGTTCAGGGTATGCAGATTGTGAAGAACGTAAAAATTCGATTAAAGGAAAACAGAAAAAGAAATAATCTGTCAGGACCATAATGTCAGTGGGGGCGAGACAAGGGTCACTAATCAAGTTTCATATATTGAGATAGGTAACCCAGTGTAAATCATAGGCTGCACTGGAGAGTGAAGTAATTTGGTCTGCTTGTCTTAAGGTGCATGAAATATTTCCTGGGCTAGATTTATTTTACCCGACCTATACACGAAGAACGATGGGATGAGATGGTCCACAATAACGTTCAAGTAGACAACGGCTCTAATGGTGCGCTAGATGAGTTTTCTGCAAGCTTTTATTACACGTGGTACAACCAGACGGGGCTAAGCTCAATATGGCACTCCAAGATTTCCGTCCTCTCAACATCGAGTAAATCTTAGTATATTTACATATTATTACGTCATTATATAATCAATTATTATTATTATTATTATTATTATTATTAGAAAACAGGAATAGACACGTGAATTTCCTAACAACTTTTTAATTTCAATTCACAGTAGAAAATTGACATTTTCAATACGAATTTTAAAATAAATTACAAAGTAAATAGCTCTGCTCACACCTTCATTGTGATACTTGAGCCTGCTTAGCAACACACATACGACTGACTTGTGGTGGAATAATTGACACAGCAAGCCTAATTTCATCATCGACAGGTTTGAGGCTCCCTTTCTGTTTGATTTTTTTACATTCAGTCAATGTCGAGATGCACAGTTCACACATATATGTAATAGAGAATGGTAATAACACATTAACTGCCATCCTGGAGATAACCAAAAGGTATTCAAATGAACATCGTAAACTTTGATTCGAACGTTCTGTCTGCTTTGAAATATGTCAGCTCCTCTTGAAACATTTGGAAGATGTTTCGAAACTGCAAATGGATCACGAAGCCAGTCAAGTTTTTGAACATTCTCTTCAAAACATTTTATGAGATTCTAATGCAAGAGCATTAAATATTATTTAATTAAGTCCATCAGCACCCTATTATAATCGGTAAGGTGCACGTATGGAAACATAATATTCGATCGATTTTCAGTTTCCTGCGTCCAAAAATTTAACTTATTAATAAATCTTTGAATGTTATCCAAACTAGTCAGAATATTTTAATCTCTACCTTACATTATTCTGTTTATTTAATTTAAGTGCACGAAAATATCGTGAAGATATGCTATCTTAGATACCCATTCATCATCACCAAATAAATTCGCATAATGATGCCACTCAATATTAAAAAATACAAGTACCTCATCTCTCAGATCCAACAGTGTTGTAAATACATTTCCTTGAGATGAACATCGCGCTCGTATAGCAGAAGTGTACTGTGCTGTATTTCTTGACACACTATTATATAAAGTCGCATATTTAAGAGTTAAGATTTAAGTGTATCTTGTTTTCTACTTCGGCTATCCCAATTTTCAGAGGTGATGGCAAAGACTTAAGAACAATGACTTTGTGATGAATGAGACAACGATCGGTCCGTAAGTTAAGGTTAACTTCACATACCTTATCCACGGATTCCTTCCAACGGCCTGTCCTAGAAGCGGCTCGGTCTGTACAAATACACTCCTGGAAATGGAAAAAAGAACACATTGACACCGGTGTGTCAGACCCACCATACTTGCTCCGGACACTGCGAGAGGGCTGTACAAGCAATGATCACACGCACGGCACAGCCGACACACCAGGAACCGCGTAGTTGGCCGTCGAATGGCGATAGCTGCGCAGCATTTGTGCACCACCGCCGTCAGTGTCAGCCAGTTTGCCGTGGCATGCGGAGCCCCATTGCAGTCTTTAACACTGGTAGCATGCCGCGACAGCGTGGACGTGAACCGTATGTGCAGTTGACGGACTTTGAGCGAGGGCGTATAGTGTGCATGCGGGAGGCCGGGTGGACGTACCGCCGAATTGCTCAACACGTGGGGCGTGAGGTCTCCACAGTACATCGATGTTGTCGCCAGTGGTCGGCGGAAGGTGCACGTGCCCGTCGACCTGGGACCGGACCGCAGAAACGCACAGATGCACGCCAAGATCGTAGGATCCTACGCAGTGCCGTAGGGGACCGCACCGCCACTTCCCAGCAAATTAGGGACACTGTTCCTCTTGGGGTATCGGCGAGGACCATTCGCAACCGTCTCCATGAAGCTGGGCTACGGTCCCGCACACCGTTAGGCCGTCTTCCGCTCACGCCCCAACATCGTGCAGCCCGCCTCCAGTGGTGTCGCGACAGGCGTGAATGGAGGGACGAATGGAGACGTGTCGTCTTCAGCGATGAGAGTCGCCTCTGCCTTGGTGCCAATGATGGTAGTATGCGTGTTTGGCGCCGTACAGGTGTGTGCCACAATCAGGACTGCATACGACCGAGGCACACAGGGCCAACACCCGGCATGATGGTGTGGGGAGCGATCTCCTATACTGGCCGTACACCTCTGGTGATCGTCGAGGGGACACTGAATAGTGCACGGTACATCCAAACCGTCATCGAACCCATCGTTCTACCATTCCTAGACCGGCAAGGGAACTTGCTGTTCCAACAGGACAATGCACGTCCGCACGTATCCCGGGCCAACCAACGTGCTCTAGAAGGTGTAAGTCAACTACCCTGGCCAGCAAGATCTCCGGATCTGTCCCCCATTGATCATGTTTGGGACTGTATGAAGCGTCGTCTCACGCGGTCTGCACGTCCAGCACGAACGCTGGTCCAACTGAGGCGCCAGGTGGAAATGGCATGGCAAGCCGTTCCACAGGACTACATCCAGCTTCTCTACGATCGTCTCCATGGGAGATTAGCAGCCTGCATTGCTGCGAAAGGTGGATATACACTGTACTAGTGCCGACATTGAGCATGCTCTGTTGCCTGTGTCTATGTGTCTGTGGTTCTGTCAGTGTGATCATGTGATGTATCTGACCCCAGGAATGTGTCAATAAAGTTTCCCCTTCCCGGGACAATGAATTCACGGTGTTCTTATTTCAATTTCCAGGAGTGTAGAAGCGTAGTCCTCCCACGTTAATGCATTACGAAACAAATACATCCTCATCATCTTACCTTATATAGGAAACAAGTCTTCGATACCAGTGTGGATCTGTCGATCTGTAGTGAGAATTTACAACTGCTCTTTATTGTCTCCTTCAAAACGTTTTAGGTGTCACTGGACCACTGGACATGTTAATACCTCGTCCGCTGAGGGTCAGCAGCGAAAAGATTTTTTGAATTTTCAATAGCAGCTCCTGAAACAAGGACTGTTTTTACTATTTCCCTACATGCGTGCATAAGAACATTTCTGCTCTTGTCTGTGGTTTCTTGGCCGTACGATAAGTTCGACTACCCATTCCTATACATTTTATGAAACGCATAAGGGCGTAGTCATGGGCTTCACGTTTTTCAATTTGTTCCAACAGCTGGCGAAAAGATTTCATATCTTTTTTTTAAGAGAAAGAAATGTTTAGTTGACAAAAGTTGTTTCAATTTACTGGGAGTCATAGAAGCATTATTGATTTTTTTCAGCGCAGACACACAGGTATGTTTTGTCTGCACACAAAACGCTTGTAATATAAATAATTGTCTTGCTTTTCAACTATTTTCTACTGCTTTATCTTCGGGCTCGATCGCTTCACTACTTGCACTCGAGGACGAACCACTACATACAAAGCACTTATCCACAGTGGAAAAATATATTTAAATAACACTGTAATAGAAAATATTGGTGTACCAATCATAATATTCACACTACTGCAGAGCATAACGATGATAAAACTGAACTGAAATCCTCAAACAGTTGAAAGTTCCGGATGGAACAGTATTTTAACTGAACTACCGTGTTGTTGTTTGACAACACGTGGGTCTTTTGATGGCGAACAAAAAGATCAATGAAGTTTAAGAACCGGCTACAAACTGCAAACGGAAGTCAAAACGAAGCATTAAAAATATAGCAGAGGGACACTTTCACTAATCCGGAGTTTTACGAAAAGCACGTACGGGGAATGATGCGGTGTTACAAAGTGGTATGAACCTAGCAGCATAGCGCGTGTAGTGGTGTAGTCGAGAATACAGCTACGATAAACCAACAACTAAACAAATTACATTTAATTTTTATGAAGATACACTATGTAATCAAAAGTATCTGACACTTGGTTGAAACTGACTTAGAAGTTCCCGGCGCCCTCGACCGGTAATGCTGGAATTCAATATGGTGTTGGCCCACCCTTAGCCTTGACGACAGCTTCCACTCTCGCAGGCACATATTCACTTTGGTACTGGAAGGTTTCTTGGGGAATTGCAGCACATTCTTCACGGAGTGCTGCACTGAGGAGAGATATCGATGCCGGCCGGCGAGGCCTGGCACGAAGTCGGCGTTCTAAAACATCCCAAAGGTGTTCTGTAGAGTTTAGGTCAGGTCTTTGTTAAGGCTAGGATGTTATTGTCGTGTAACCACCCCGCCACAGGCTGTGGATTATTAACAGGTGCTTTCAAGAAGGTGCTTAAAACATCATTGTAGACCTGTGCTGTGATAGTGCCACGCAAAACAACAACGTGGGGAAGCCCACTCCATGAAAAACACGACCACACCATAACACCACCGCATCCGAATTTTACAGTTGGCACTACACACGCTGGCAGATAACGTTCAACTGGCATTCGCCTTATCCACACCTACCATTGGATCGCCACATGATGTACCGTGATTCGTTATTCAACGCAACGGTTTTCCACTGTTCAATCGTTCAATATTTACGCTCCTTACACCAAGCAAGGCGTCGTTCGGCATTTTCCGGAGTTGCAGTGGATCCTGATGCAGTTTTCAATTCCTGTGTGATGGTCTGGGTAGATGTCATTACACATTACGAACCTCTTCAACTGTCGGCATTCTCTGACAGTCAACAGATGAGGTCGGCCTGTTCCGCGTTTGTGCCGTACGCGTCCCTTCACGTTCCCTCTTCACTATCACATCGGAAACTGTGGACCTAGGGATATTTCGGAGTGCGGAAATCTCTCGTAGAGACGTATGACACAAGTTGCACCCAATTACCTGACCATGTTCGAAGTCCGTGAGTTCCGTGAAGCACCCCAATCTGATCTTGCACGACGTCTAACGACCACTGAGGTCGTTGATATGGAGTACCTGGCAGTAGGTAGCAGCACAGTGCACCTAATATGAAAAACGAATGTTTTTGGGGTTGTCCTGATACTTTTTATCACATAGTGTATAACAGTTATAAACATGTATTAAATGAAAAAGAATATATAAACACCTTCTTCTTAAAACCGAAGCACATAAATTGCGTTAAATTTCTTCAGTAAAATAAATGTTAGCGGTTTATGTAAAATCGAAGTCAGTTGAATCTTCGAGTCACACCCTTCACTTTGTGGTGGTCCACCAGTTTGTCTCGGTACACTGGATGGGCGACATTGCCTTAGAAGAAGGTACTTCATAGAATACTATTTCTCCATCGACACATCCGTAATCCGGTGGATGCTTTGACACGAAGCCCACGTGGAATCGACGTATCTGGGCACAACCATCGACCTCCTGTAACAAGGAACAAGTTTCATCCTGTAAGGCGGTACGTTTTCATCTGGATGACCCTGAGTGCACTGTAATCGCAAATGATCATGTAGTAGAGTCAACATGGGAATATGTAATGGCCGGCTTCTACGAAACACCGAAGCGCTGACCAACGTACTGCGTATCACTGTGCCTCCACCAACATTGCACTCTGTCGTCATACAGGGTGTTTAAAAAATGACCGGTATATTTGAAACGGCCATAAAAACTAAACGAGCAGCGATAGAAATACACCGTTTGTTGCAATATGCTTGGGACAACAGTACATTTTCAGGAGGACAAACTTTCTAAATTACAGTAGTTACAATTTTCAACAACAGATGGCGCTGCAACTGATGTGAAAGATATAGAAGACAACGCAGTCTGTGGGTGCGCCATTCTGTACGTCGTCTTTCTGCTGTAAGCGTGTGCTGTTCACAACGTGCAAGTGTGCTGTGGACAACATGGTTTATTCCTTAGAACAGAGGATTTTTCTGGTGTTGGAATTCCACCGCCTAGAACACAGTGTTGTTGCAACAAGACGAAGTTTTCAACGGAGGTTTAATGTAACCAAAGGACCGAAAAGCGATACAATAAAGGATCTGTTTGAAAAATTTCAATGGACTGGGAACGTGACGGATGAACGTGCTGGAAAGGTAGGGCAACCGCGTACGGCAACCACAGAGGGCAATGCGCAGCTAGTGCTGCAGGTGATCCAACAGCGGCCTCGGGTTTCCGTTCGCCGTGTTGCAGCTGCGGTCCAAATGACGCCAACGTCCACGTATCGTCTCATGCGCCAGAGTTTACACCTCTATCCACACAAAATTCAAACGCGGCAACCCCTCAGCGCCGCTACCATTGCTGCACGAGAGACATTCGCTAAGGATATAGTGCACAGGACTGATGACGGCGATATGCATGTGGGCAGCATTTGGTTTACTGACGAAGCTTATTTTTACCTGGACGGCTTCATCAATAAACAGAACTGGCGCATATGGGGAACGGAAAAGCCCCATGTTGCAGTCCCATCGTCCCTGCATCCTCAAAAAGTACTGGTCTGGGCCGCCATTTCTTCCAAAGGAATCGTTGGCCCACTTTTCAGATCCGAAACGATTACTGCATCACGCTATCTGGACATTCTTCGTGAATTTGTGGCGGTACAAACTGCCTTAGACGACACTGCGAACACCTCGTGGTTTATGCAAGGTGGTGCCCGGCCACATCGCACGGCCGACGTCTTTAATTTCCTGAATGAATATTTCGATGATCGTGTGATTGTTTTGGGCTATCCGAAACATACAGGAGGCAGCGTGGATTGGCCTCCCTATTCGCCAGACATGAACCCCTGTGACTTCTTTCTGTGGGGACACTTGAAAGACCAGGTGTACCGCCAAAGTCCAGAAACAATTGTACAGCTGAAGCAGTACATGTCATCTGCATATGAAGCCATTGCGCCAGACACGTTGTCAAAGGTTTCGGGTAATTTCATTCAGAGACTACGCCATATTATTGCTACGCATGGTGGATATGTGGAAAATATCGTACTATAGAGTTTCCCAGACCGCAGCGCCATCTGTTGTTGACAATTGTAACTACTGTAATTTCGAAAATTTGTCTGCCTGAAAATGTACTGTTGTCCCAAGCATTTGGCAACAAACGGTGTATTTCTATCGCTGCTCGTTTAGTTTTTACTGCCGTTTCAAATATACCGGTCATTTTTTAAACACCCTGTATCTGCCAGAAATCACCCCTTATCCCTACTTTACAGAGCAGGTATGCCTTCGACTTGCTTGTTTTATTATGATGAGGCATGGACGAGCAACACGTAAGCCTACTTAGGGTTTCATGGTATTTTAACGACTATCCATAGATGCTCACAGCGGTAAAAGGTGAACAGCGGACAGGTTTCATCGTTTCTGAGAAGCTCGTTCCCAAGTTCTGGCTCATAGCAGTCTGTCCTTACTCTTAGCCGCTTATGCCAGTGTATTTCCTCATTTGTGTCCCGTATTATCACTAGGACGAGTACACGTTCGTATCTGCTCTGTTTATATGCACTGCTCCGGAAAACATATGGGCGAGATAAATAAACAAAACCCATTAACTACTTATTGGAAATAAATGGGAGTGTTGGAACTTTTAGATTGATGTTTCCAAGTGGCACACAGAAAGTTGGGTGCCAGATGGTCTGAGGCGCCAAATTGGTCTGACCCTGCAACACGAGGCAGTGGAAGGAACGTGAAAACGAGTCGGAGGACAGTGACGGTGCTATGTGATGGCGATCTTCGTTACACCGTTGCATGGAAACATTCGAATGTCTTCCGGGACACTGGAAGAAGGACGAAGTGTGACGAGTGCATCCCAGGAACTTGATATTGCTGACGGCATTGTTTCACATGCATGGGGAAGGTTCCGAAGTAGAAGAGGTGGTGAACTACGGCCCACTACAGCAGCAGATGACCGCTACATTGTGCAGCCGGCAAAAAGGGACTCACGTCAAATGGCGGCGTAATTGCAACCACATTTAGCAGGACTGCAAGACAGGCAATCTCAGGCTCCACAGTGGAACGGCGACTGCGTATGGGCGGTCTCTTTGCCTGATGGCCAGTACGTTGTGTTCCGTAGACACCTTCACAGCGGCGGCGTCATTTACGGTGGCAACCGTAGTATACGAACTGGACCAGTGCAGGGTCATCAGTCCCTTCTACTCTCAAATGAAAGCAGGTTCAGTGTGAGTAGTGAATATGAACTTACCTCCATATGGCGAAGGACCGGAACACAAAATGCCCTCAGGGTTGTTGTAGAACATAATCGTTTTGGGTGGTCCAAGTCTTACGGCGTGGGGAGGCAAGAAGGGGCATGAGTGCACTGACTTACAAATCTTTGAACACGGTACACTGACCGATGAACATTATTCTGATCCTGTACACCTTCCTTATGTGCGTCTTTTCAGGAGAGAATTTTGGTGTGATTTCATTTTTGTTAATGACAATGTATGACATCACCGAACTGCGCAGGTCGAAGAGCACTTGTAACGAGAGGATATTCGGAGAATGGACTGACCTGTCCATTCCTCCGACTTAAATCCCATCGACTACGTGTAGGACGCGGTGGGGAGATGTACACTACTGGCCATTCAAATTGCTACACCAAGAATAAATGCAGATGATAAACGGGTATTCATTGGACAGATATATTATACTAGAAGTGACATGTGATTACATTCTCACGCAATTTGCGTGCATAGATCCTGAGAAATCAGTATCCAGAACAACCACCTCTGGCCGTAATAACATCCTCGATACGCCTGGCCATTGAGTCAAACAGAGCTTGGATGACGTGTACAAGTACAGCTGCCCTTGCAGCTTCAACACGATACCACAGTTCATCAATAGTAGTGACTGGCGTATTATGACGAGCCAGTTGCTCGGCCACCATTGACCAGATGTTTTCAATTGATGAGAGATCTGGAGAATGTGCTGGCCAGGGCAGCAGTCGACATTTTCTGTATCCAGAAAGGCCCGTACAGGACCTGCAACATGCGGTCGTGCATTATTCTGCTGGAATGTGGGGTTTCGCAGGGATAAAAAAAAAAAAATGGTTCAAATGTCTCTGAGCACTATGGGACTTAACATCTTTGGTCATCAGTCCCCTAGAACTTAGAACTACTTAAACCTAACTAACCTAAGGACATCACACACATCCATGCCCGAGGCAGGATTCGAACCTGCGACCGTAGCAGTCGCGCAGTTCCGGACTGTGCGCCTAGAACCGCGAGACCACCGCGCCCGGCTCGCAGGGATCGAATAAGGGTAGAGCCACGGGTTGTAACACATGTGAAATGTAACGCTCACTGTTCAAAGTGCCGTCAATGAGAACAAGAGGTGACCGAGACGTGTAACCAACGGCACCCCAATACCTTCACGCCGGGTGATACGGCAGTATGGCGATGACGAATACACGCTTCCAATGTGCTTTCACCACAATGTCTCCAAACATGGATGCGACCATCATATGCTGTAAACAGAACCTAGATTCATCCGAAAAAATAACGTTTTGCCATTCGTGCATCCAAGTTCGTCGTTCAGTACACCGTTTGCAGGCGCTCCTGTTTGTGATGCAGCGTCAAGTCTAACCGCAGCCATGGTCTCCGAGCTGATAGTCCATGCTGCTGCAAACGTCTTCGAACTGTTCGTGCAGATGGTTGTTGTCTTGCAAACGTTCCCACCTGCATCTGTTGACTCAGGGATCGAGACGTGGCTGCACGATCCGTTACAGACATGGGGATAAGACGCCTGTCATCTCTACTGCGGTTCGTATCCAGCACGGCGTTCCGTATTACTCTCCTGAACCCACCGATTCCATATCCTGCTGTCAGTCATTGGATCCCGACCGATGCGAGCAGCAATGTCGAAATACGATAAACGGCAATCGGGTTAGGCTACAATCCTACCATTATCAAAGTCGGAAACGTGATGGTACGCATTTCTCTTCCTTCCGGTCAATTGCTGTTTGTGTATGAGAAATCGGTTGGAAAATTTCGTCATGTCAGCACGTTGTAGGTGTCGCCACCGGCGCCAACCTTGTGTGAATGCTCTGAAAAGCTAATCATTTGCATATCACAGCATCTTCTTCCTGTCGGTAGAATTTCGCGTCTGTAGCACGTCATCGTCGTGGTGTAGCAATTTTAATGGACAGTAGTGTATTACAGCATGTCCCACGTCTCCATGGACGAAAGGCCATCCCGAGTCGGTCATCTGCTCGAACGAACGGAACAAACCGTAACGAGAAGTCCTTAGCAACCCCATCATGGGATAACTTTGCATTGCATGCATTGCCCGCATATTTAACGTCTAGGGGACCATCATGAGTAGCGATGACTTCAGTGATTTATTGGTTCTGGCTCAATATACCATTTGAGTTCGTCGCATTTGCGGATTTCCTTCAGTTGCGCTATATACTGCACAGTAGCTGTTCCCTCTAAGTATGGTCCAAGTTCTTTGAGCTATGTTACTTGGCCGGGATACATAATTTGAAAGTTACTTTCGTCTTCAAGCCTTGCACACCAGTTTACCTTTCTGAACTCTCCATTCGCCCGCCACACCACCCGGCGGCTTTCAGCCTAGCAGTGGCAGTTGTCATAATATTTGCGCTAATCATTGCGTGTCCTGGACTATTTAAAATGAAAACTGACAGCAGCTATCAGAGACTTTAACATTTTACGTGGATCTGTCCATTCGTACATCAGGCACCATACTGATCCGAAGTCGTACTAACTTACTTCCTACTCACACTGACATTTTCTCAGATTGGTTACATAATCTGTTGGTTTGCCTCTTCCCCCTTCTCGCTCTTGCAATGTCATAGGGTACCACTGAGATAGAAAGACAGCGCAGAAATTTACTTATTCTGTTCTGCCTTCCAATCATAGTTTCTAAAATTGTCTCCGCCGCGGAGAGATCTTCTTTCTCCAAATTGCGTTTACCTGATATTGACCAGTATTCAAAATAAAAATTTAGAATAGCCTTAAACCTACTACAAATATAAGGTGATTTCAAAACGCTCATATTTATTGATAAAAACATACTACAGATATGGGATGAACTGCAACATACTCACAAATCTTGAAGTTTTAGCTACACTGTTACAAAAGCTTGTCCGCCAGCAGCAGCACAAACAACTTCCAGTCGACAGACAAATTTGTCATAAGCTTCTCACGAAGTGTCTGCCACCAGAAGCTATGGCAACCAGTTCTTCACTTCTTCTATCTCACGAGGCAACAGGTAGATCAACACAGTTTTCCTCACGTATCCCCACAAAAAAGTCGCATGCGGTCACGTCAGGCTATCCTGGAGGCCAAGAATGCAGAGCGGTGTCTCGGGTCCCTATGCGCCCTATACAGCGTTAAGGGAGTGTCATTGAGAAACTGGCGCACGTTGTTGTGCCAGCGTGGCTATTCCATTCTGTTAAGAAGTTGTGCAGAAAGATAATTCTGCAGCATCTGAAGATAGCCGAGGTTACATGGGTCCCCGAGTTTCCGCCGGCCGTAGTGGCCGAGCGGTTCTAGGCGCTTCAGTCCGGAACCGCGCGACCGCTGCGGTAGCAGGTTCGAATCCTGCCTCGGGCATGGATGTGTGTGATGTTCTTAGGGTAGTTAGGCTTAAGCAGTTCTAAGTTCTAGGGGGCTGATGACATGGTTATCAGAGCCATTTGAACTATCCCCGAAATTCCGCTCTGCATTCTTGGCCTCCTACATCGCCTGACATGACCCCGTGTGATTTTGTTTTAATGTGGGGACATGGGAAGGAAAGCGTGTTTATCTCCCCTTTACTTCGTCACATAGAAGAAGTGAAGAACTGAATAACAGCTGCCATAACTTCTGACAGCAGACACTTTGTGTACAGATAACGACGGATTTATCAATCGTCTAGATGTTGTTTGTGCTGCTGCTGCTGCTGCTGGTGGACAGAAAGAGCTTTTGTGACAGAAGAGCAACAGCTTTAAGAGTTTGTATTTTGCAATTTATCCCATTATAGTATTTAATGAATCAATATGGTGTTCTGACATCAGGTCATTGGTTTTGAAACACCCTTTAGTTTACCACTCAGTTCTATGTTCTTACCAGAATTTTCATGCTTTCCGGATGATACGCGAATCACCTACTCGGCGCCAACACTCCGACAGCATAACGGATTCTCCTATTAATGGCAGTCCGCTACACCTCAGGCTCCCTGGCACAATCTTCAGAATGATAGTAGATGGTTGACCGAGATAATGCTCCGGCACCCGGGTGCCCCCGGAACCTCTGGAATAACAATGAAGAGCAACGATCGCGGATTTAAGAGAACACTCCGTCTCCGGCAATAAATGAGGCTTACCGTTTATCCGCCGGTCTCTTGCTTAAGCCGAATCCTAATAAAGTCTCTCTCCTCATCTGAGAGCGATTAAGAGGCGCCTAATTTGTAAGGCCCCTCCGCTCCATGATGCCCGCCGCCGGGTAAGAACCACCCCTCCCTTCTCCCCTCCCCCCCACCCCCCACCCACCTCCTTCGCAGTCCATCTCCTCGCCGTCTCGAATCACGCCTGACACCCTTACAGTTATTTTTCAATCTAGATTACGTGCATCTTTTCTCCGTACATTCCTAAACACTGCATTTTGGGTGCAAATGTAGAACGATTCGTTACAAAATGACAAAAAGTCGCAATTTATTTCACACTTGACAACTTTTTTTAAAGGCGGATTGACACTCAAATTTGGAAAAAAATTCTAAAATCAGCAACTGGTTTCGACAGACTTTGCTGTCACTTTCAGGTCTTCAAATATTTATTATCTAAAATGTGTTCAGCCGGCCGCCGTGCCCGAGTGGTTCTAGGGGCTTTAGTCTGGAACCGCGCTGCTGCAACGGTCACAGGTTCGAATCCTGCCTCTGGTATGAATGTGTGTGATGTCCTTAAGTTAGTTACGTTTAGGCAGTTCTAAGTCTAGGGGACTGATGACCTCAGATGTTAAGTCCCGTAGTACTTAGAGTCATTTGAAAATTTTTTTTTCTAAAATGTGTTCATTTTGCGTCGGACCTCACGCCAAATTGGCACGATAAAATGTAGTTTGACAACTTCACGTGACGTCCAGCTCAACACGAGCACAATTTATACCATAAATTTTTGGAGACGTGAAAATGATAGTACGTTTTTCGAAACCGGTCGTATGTAAATAAAAAAAAGTATTAATTTTTTTACGAAGTGAAACAGATTGCTCCTTCTAATTTCGCAGCATGAGAAAATTCAGCTCTCAGATATACATCTACATCTAATTATATTCCCCGCAAGTCACCTTACGGAGTGTAGCGGAGGGTACTTGTGTACTGCTGCAAATTCCCTCATTTTCTATTCTAGTCGCGTATGATTCGCGGGAAGAGAGACTGCTGCTTAAGCCTCCGTGTAAGTTCGAATCTCTCAGATTTTATTGTTATTGTGGCCTATTCGCGAGATGTTAATATGGGGAAGCAATGTACTGGTTGAAACTTCCTGGCAGATTAAAACTGTGTGTCCGACCGAGACTCGAACTCGGGACCTTTGCCTTTCGCGGGCAAGTGCTCTATCAACTGAGCTACCGAAGTACGACTCACGCCCGGTACTCACAGCTTTACTTCTGCCAGTACTTCGTCTCCTACCTTCCAAACTTTACAGAAGCTCTCCTGCGAACCATGCAGAACTAGCACTCCTGAAAGAAAGGATATTGCGGAGACATGGCTTAGCCACAGCCTGGGGGATGTTTCCAGAATGAGATTTTCACTCTGCAGCGGAGTGTGCGCTGATATGAAACTTCCTGGCAGATTAAAACTGTGTGCCCGACCGAGACTCGAACTCGGGACCTTTGCCCGCGAAAGGCAATGGTCCCGAGTTCGAGTCTCGGTTGGGCACACAGTTTTAATCTGCCAGGAAGTTTCATATCAGCGCACACTCCGCTGCAGAGTGAAAATCTCATTCTGAATGTACTGGTTGACTCTACAAGGAACGTAAGATCTCAGAAATATAGCTATAGCACACACCATGCTGTAGAACGCCTCTCTTGCAGCGTCTGCCTCTTGGGTTGGGTTAGCACCTGCGTGACCCTTTCGCACTTACTAAATGAACCTGTAATGAAATACGCTCCCGTTCTTTGGAACTTCTGTATTTATTCTATCTATCCTACGTGGTACGGATCCCAGTGTTGTTCGAACGAGCGTTTTGCAAGCTGCTTGTTTTGTTGATTGACTACATTTTTGAGGATTCTTCCAGTGAATGTCAGTCTGGCATCCGTCTTACCCGCGATTAATTTTATGTGGTCATCACTTTGATTCCATGGGAATGATTGTGCCCCACAACCATGATGTAATCCAGGGCATAGAAAAGGTCAGCATTGGTCCTGATACTTTCTCACTGCGTGCAGATATACAGTAAAGAGACAAAGAAATTGATACACGTGCATAATATCGGGTAGACCTCCCGCAAGCACGGAGAAGTTCAAATGGCTCTGAGCACTATAGGACTTAACATCTGAGATCATCAGTCCCCTAGAACTTAGAACTACTTAAACCTAACTAACATAAGGACATCACACACATCCATGCCCTAGGCAGGATTCGAACCTGCAACCGTAGCAGCAGCGCGGTTCCGGACTGAAGTGCCTAGAACCACAACGGCCGGCAAGAGCACACCTTCCAAGAGCCCATGCAGTATGTTGTGAACTAATCTCAAGTACGCGACACATGTGAGATGGTGTGGAAGAAGATATAGCCCAATTACGGGTCCATCCTGGAATCTCGTCTAAGGTTTCTAACTGTATCATTCCAGAAACCCAGGAAGGCGCACAGCATGCTGACTTTCATCAGTCGACACATGACTGTTAGAGGAACTGAGGACACCCTTATCTCTGAAAACGATCCGCCATGAGATGCCGAGCACGACCACAGAATAGTGCTGAAGTCGGTTTGTGAAACAGAATCCTGTGACTGCTTAGCGTGTAACTTTCGGGTGGTGGTACGGACGTAGCTGCTGATTCCGCAGAGAATATCAGAGTTTGGTGATCCTCACTGAGTATACCTGTTACGTTACTGGTACTCGTCATCGCAGCGTGTACCGTACATGAAATACGGCCTCATCAAACTCGGATGTGCGGCGGCGCTGCCTTGGAACATTACACACAGCCACGCCCAAGGCAGGATTCGAACCTGCGACCATAGCGGTCGCGGGGTTCCAGACTGAAGCACCTAGAACCGCTCGGCCACACTGGCCGGCGCATACAGAGGGGCCGCAGCACGTCGGGCAATGAACTTGAATATTGTCTGAAGCAGTACTGGAGATAACTGACACCATGAATCATGCAGGGCTGTCCATAAATGCGAAAGAGTACGAGGGGGCACGTTGCAAGGAATCCCAGATATGCTCAATAATGTTCACGTCTGGGGAGTTTGGTGATTAGCGTAAGTGTTTAAACTCAGAAGATTGTTACTGGAGTCGCTCTGTAACAATGGACATACGGGGTGTCGCATTGTCCTGCGGGAATTATCTGAGTCCGTCGGAATGCAAAATGGACACGAATGGATGCAAGTGATCCGACTGGATGCTTACGTAGGAGTCACATCTAGACATATCAGGGGTCCCACATAACTCCAACTGCACACACCTCACACCATTACAGAGCCTACACCAGCTTGAACAGGCACCTGCTGGTCCACGGATTCATGATGTTGTCTCAATACCCGTACATGTACATCCGCTCGGTACGATATGAAACGAGTCTCGTCCGACGAGGCAACATGTTTCCTGTCATCAACAGTCCAATGTTGGTGTAGATGGGCTCACGCGAGGCCTAAGGCTTTGTGCCTTGCAGTCATGAAGGGTACATGAGTGGGCCTTCGGCTTAGAAAGCCCATATCAATTATTTTCCATTGAATGGTTCACACTCTGACACTTGTTGATGGTTCAAGATTGAAATCAACAGCAATTTTCGTAAGGGTTGCACGTCTATGACGTTGAACGATTCCCTTCAGTCGTCGTTGGTTCCATTCTTGCAGGATGTTCTTCCGGCCAAGCGATGTTGGAGATCTGATGTTTTACCGGATTCCTGATTTCCACGGTACATTCGTGAAATGGTCATAAGGGAAAATCCCCTCTTCATCGCTACCTCGAAGATGCTGTGCCCCATTACTCATTCGCCGAATATAACATCACGTTCACTCTAACTTAAATCTTAACAACCTGATATTGTAGCAGCAGTAACCGATCTAACAACTGCGCCAGACACTTGTTGCATTATATAAGCTTTGCCGACCGCAATGCCATATTCTGCCTGTATTTGAATATTTATGCATGTACCATTTTGTTTGGCACTTCAGTGTATATTTCACCAACTGACGGTGTAGCTATCATCAGTAGGTTATAATTAGTCATGCAGACTGAACATAATTACAACGACATGCGTTCCACTCTAACTCAGACATGTACAAGCGTCAGTGAGTTGGACTAATGCCTGTGCACCCCTGAGCTACAGTGCCACGTGTGTGTCGTTACAATTACGTTTAGTGTGCATGACTGCTTATAACTCACTGATCATAACTGCAGGTCAGCTGAAGTCCAGACCTGCAATGGATTAAAAAAGACTTATGGTTCTACGACTGACGCTGAAGTTCCCTCTGTTCTGTTTTATGTGGTCGTTCCTCGTCAAATCATTCCGCGCACATACTCCAAGATATTTTATGGAAGTAACTGCTACCATTGGTGGTTCTGCAATCGTTTAATCATACAGTAATGGTTCTTTATGCCTATCTATAAGCAATTTGTTACCCGTGTTAATGTTGGGGGTCAATTGTCACTCCCTGAACCAAGCATCGATCATCTTTGATTGGACTGAGGAGTTTCTGGAAAGCAGAATGAAATGTGTCATTCTGAATGAAATCTTCAAACGTAAAATTAGCTTCGGACGTGCCCCAATGGGGTGTTACGGAGCCATTGTTACTCACTGTGTAAGTGACCTTGTAGGTAACGTCTGAAGTTTCACGAGGCTTTGCACCGGTGACGTAGTATATGGATGCTGATGTACACAGAGGCGCTAGAACCTTGTACAAATGCTGCGTCACCCGCAAGAAGCCTCATGGAAATACCGAGGATATATAGGAGGTTATCCATAAAGTGAAAAACAATGGTCCCATAGCAATCCCTAGGGGCACGTCCGAAGTTAATTTTACGTTTGAATGACACATTATGTCCGTATTTCGTACATTAGGCAACATCCCCCCCATGAACCAAGACCTTGCCGTTGCGTGCCTCAACGACACAGATAGCCGTACCGTAGGTGCAACCACAACGGAGGGGTATCTGTCGAGAGGCCAGACACACGTATGGTTCCTGAAGAGGGGCAGCAGCCTTTTCAGTAGTTGCAGGAGCAACAGTTTGGATGATTGACTGATCTGGCCTTGTAACATTAACCAAAACGGCCTTCGTGTGCTGGTACTGCGAACGGCTGAAAGCAAAGGGGAAACTACGGCCGTAATTTTTCCCGAGGGCATGCAGCTTTACTGTATGATTAAATGATGATGGCGTCCTCTTGGGTAAAATATTCCGGAGGTAAAATAGTCCCCCATTCGGATCTCCCGCCGGGGTCTACTCAAGAGGATGTCGTCATCAGGAGAAAGAAATCCGTAGAAACGGATCGGAGCGTGGAATGTCAGATACCTTAATCGGGCAGGTAGGTTAGAAAATTTAAAAAGGGACATGGATAGGTTAAAGTTAGATATAGAGGGAATTAGTGAAGTTCGGTGGCAGGAGGAGCAAGACTTCTGGTCAGGTGACTACAGGGTTAAAAACACAAAATCAAATAGCGGTAATGCAGGAGTAGGTTTAATAATGAATAGGAATGAGCGTAAGCTACTACAAACAGTATAGTGAACGCATTATTGTGGCCAAGATAGATACGAAGCCCACACCTACTACAGTAGTACAAGTTTATATGCCAACTAGCTCTGCAGATGACGAAGAAATTGAAGAAATGTTTGATCAAATAAAAGAAATTATTCAGAAAGTGAAGGGTGACGAAAATTTAATAAACATAGGTGACTGGAATTCGGTAGTTGGAAAAGGGAGAGAAGAAAACGTAGTAGGTGAATATGGACTGGGGCAAAGAAATGAAAGAGGGAGCCGCCTGGTAGAATTTTGCACAGAGCGTAACTTAATTATAGCTAACACTAGGTTCAAGAATCGGTAAAGAAGGTTGTATACATGGAAGAACCCTGGAGATTCTAGAAGATATCAGATAGATTATATAATGGTAAGACAGAGACTTAGGAACCAGGTTTTAAACTGTAAGACATTTCCAGGGGCAGATGTGGACTCTGACCACAATCTATTGGTTATGACCTGTAGACTAAAACTGAAGAAACTGCGAAAAGTTGGGAATTTGAGGAGATTGGTCCTGGGTAAACTGAAAGAACCAGAGGTTGTAGAGAGTTTCAGAAAGAGCATAAAGGAACAATTGACAAGAATGGGGGAGTACACAAGATTCCATTGCAACTACTGACGGCCTTGGGAGAGCCAGTCCTGACAAAACTCTACGATCTGTTGAGCAAAATGTATGAGACAGGTGAAATTCCCTCAGACTTCAAGAAGAATATAATAATTCCAATCCCAAAGAAAGTAGGCGTTGACAGGTGTGAAGATTACCGAACTATCAGTGTAATAAGTCACGGCTGCAAAATACTAATGCGAACTCTGTACGGACGAATGGAAAAACTGGTAGAAGCCGACCTCGGGGAAGATTAGTTTGGATTCCGTAGAAATGTGGGAACACGTGAAGCAATACTGACCCTACGACTTATCTTAGAAGCTAGATTAAGAAAAGGCAAACCTACATTTCTAGCATTTGTAGACTTGAGAAAGCCTTTACCAATGTTGACTGGAAAACACTCTTTCAAATTCTGAAGGTGGCAGGGGTAAAATACAGGGAGCGAAAGGCTATTTACAATTTGTACTGAAACCAGATGGCAGTTATAACAGTCGAGGGACATGAAAGGGAAGCCGTGGTTGGGAAGGGAGTAAGATAGGGTTGTAGCCTCTCCCCGATGTTATTGAATCTGTATATTGAACAAGCAGTAAAGGAAAGAAAAGAAAAATTCGGAGTAGGTATTAAAATCCATGGAGAAGAAATAAAAACTTTAAGGTTCGCCGATGACATTGTAATTCTGTCAGAGACAGCAAAGAACTTGAAAGAACAGTTGAACGGAATGGACAGTGTCTTGAAGGGAGGATATAAGATGAACATCAACAAAAGCAAAACAAGGATAATGGAATGTAGTCGAATTAAGTCAGGCGATGCTGAAGGAATTAGATTAGGAAATGAGACACTTAAAGTAGTAAAGGAGTTTTGCTATTTGGGGAGCAAAATAACTGATAATGGTCAAAGTAGAGAGGATATAAAATGTAGACTGGCAATGGAAAGGAAAGCGTTTCTGAAGAAGAGAAATTTGTTAACATCGAGTATAGATTTAAGTGTCAGGAAGTCGTTTCTGAAAGTATTTGTATGGAGTGTAGCCATGTATGGAAGTGAAACATGGACGACAAATAGTTCTGACAAGAAGAGAATAGAAGCCTTTGAAATGTGGTGCTACAGAAGAATGCTGAAGATTAGTTGGGTAGATCACGTAACTAATGGGGAAGTATTGAATAGGATTGGGGAGAAGAGGAGTTTGTGGCACAGCTTGACAAGAAGAAGGGATCGGTTGGTAGGACATGTTCTGAGGCATCAAGGGATCACCAATTCAGTTTTGGAGGGCAGCGTGGAGGGTAAAAATCGTAGAGGGAGACCAAGAGATGAATACACTAAACAGATTCAGAAGGATGTAGGCTGCAGTATGTACTGGGAAATGAAGAAGCTTGCACAGGATAGAGTAGCATGGAGAGCTGCATCAAACCAGTCTCAGGACTGAAGACCACAACAACAACAACAACAACAACAACAACAACAGGCAACATTCCGGGACTGCATCGGACATTTTCCGAAAGTCATGGAACATGGCGTCTCCTCGGGTGCTTGTATACAATGGTTTCTAAGCCTAGTGGAAGAACAGAGTGACGGGGTTAAACAATCGTTGATTTTAAACCCATGTTGATTCCTACAGAGGTGATTTTCGGTCTACAGAAATGCCATAATACGCGAGCTTGAAACATATTTCAAAATACTACAGAAGACCAACTTCAGAGATATAGGTCTACACTTGTGCGCCTGTTCGACGACCCTTCTTGCAAACGGGTATGACCTGTGCTTTCTTTCGCAATCATTAGAAATGCTTTGTTCCACTAAAGACCTGCTGTACACTCCTGCTAGAAAAGAGGCAAGTTTTTTCGCACACTCTTTATACAATCGTACTGTCATCCCCTCAGGTGCAGTGGTCCTTCCTCTGTTGAGCGACTTAATTTGCTTTCTATCCCATGGTCATTAATTTCGATGCCTGTAGTAGTGACGTGCATGCAACGATTTAAAGCAGGAATTAAAAATATGTCTTCCTGTGGCAGACACAAGGCAAACCCCGTCCACGAGTGAAGAAAATCTCCAGCCTGGCCAGGAATGGAACCCAGACCCACTGCGTGGTAGGCAAATGTGCTACCCCTCAACTAAGCAGTCGGACAGGATTTTCCGTCAAATCGGTAATTCGAATTTTACTTTCTAGTTCTTTGAATATTTCAGGCATGAACCCCTTACACTAATTTTGGTTTTGGTTGGTTTTGTCTCATCTTTGAGACTATGACTATGTTTAACAATTACACGGAGGTCTCATCCATCCCTCACAACCTAGCTTGATACGTACTTGATTACAGCATATGCTGTTACTAAGAACTATTTTCCTGTTAACTAGTGAAATTCGTATGTGTGAGTGCGATTAACAGTAGACAGAGTGTATCATAATCAGAGACGAAAACAAAGCAGCACAATTATACGATAATACTTGCAGAAACATTCTAGTAAACATGGGTGAGTGAATTAGCCAACTAGAAGGTAATGCTGATTGCGCAGTTATCTCCTACGACCCTGTCCGCCATCGCTGTGTACCACATTTCCCTTGCACAAACCATCGGTCAAATTTGGGCCTAATTAGATGGGGATCAAGTTTACATTTAAAATACAATTGTAGTAATTAGTGCAAATGCAAATAAATTTCCATTTGTATGGTGCCAAAAAAATAACAGAACTTACACTGAATTCCTGAAACAATTCTGGTAGACTCGATATGTCACGTGACATAGTCGCGTGAAAATGTACTAGCCGGGCTGTGCGACCGAGCGGTTCTAGGCGCTACAGTCTGGAACCGCGCGACTGCTACGATCGCAGGTTTGAATCCTGTCTCGGGTATGGGTGTGTGTAATGTCCTTAGGTTAGTTAGGTTTAAGTAGTTCTAAGACAAGGGGACTGATGACTTCAGAAGATAAGTCCCATAGTGCTCAGAGCCATTTGAAAATATACTAATTTCATTGATAGGCAAAGCGAATAAACCGATATTTCCAGAATATAAACCACTAACACTCACACAAGTAATTGCACGCAAGTAACTTCCCAGACCTAAGCTACGAGTTGCAGCTTTGAGAGAAGAAAGTTTTTATGGCGGAATGCCCATCCGCATTCGGCTGAAACTTTTACATTGGGGCACCTATTGGACACAATGAGACACCGGAGCCATTGCACGGGCCGCCGGCAAATGCAGCCCTTGCCCCTGCTTTTAACGACGGCCCTTTGGAAAGTCTTTATACAGGAACAGGCGGGAGATACCAGATAAAAGTCCGGAGAAATCAACTCAAGACATTGAGGACTCGGTGTAAACACCTGTGTTAAAACTCCAATGAAGAAGAAGTTGTTTATCTTACTATTACACAGTAGAAGTTAAGCCCTGCCCTACAAAAGAAACGTCACTTGTAATAGGCTACAAAAACTCTAGTGGGTGGAGTTATAACAAGTACAAACGCTCTGATTGGCCAGGAAGGAAAGGCGTGTCCACCATCTTTGATAGAGGCAAATTGCAGACGAAGTAATTCACTACTTCTCTTGAAGAAAATCGTCGAGTGTTTATGAAGGCGACTCGCGCCACACTGAGATGATTGCGAGAGTCGTTATGAGAACACTTGTTCACAGGCTCGTCGAAACATGGAAGGAACTAAACTGCGAGGTCTCCTAGTACGGAGAACCGTACTGAGCACAGACAGTTAACGCCCGCGAGCGACTTGAGGGCAATGACGTATGAGCTATTCCAGCCAAACAGAACATGGCAGTTAACTTAGCTAAGGAATAACCAGGAGTCTCGGCTTCACCGAAGATGTAGCGAATGAATCCGACTGGCGTTTAACAGCTGAGAGGGATTTGGAATAGATCCTCAGGTTCACAGCTCGCGCCAGCAACAGGCACTGCCGCTGCTGGTGGAAGGTAAACAAGCATGCTTGCGCTATGCCAGCAAGTGATATACAATTGACACTCAGAATTAGGGCAGTCTCCATCTCTCACAATTTTTTTCAACCATGACATTTAGTTAAACATATCCATAATTCTTGGGCTTAATTGAAGCCGAAACGCGAGATATCCGATTTAACAAAAAGAAGTGATCAGACACTGTACAGTGCTTTATACTCAATTTTAGGTTTCTTCGTTGTGCATTTTAGCGTAATTGATATCTGTGACCAGAACTGTATTTCATTTGTTTGTATTTTTATCGACCCCTAGACATAGTGACCAACTATCTTACCATTAAAGAACCTTATAATAGCCAAGAATTTCACATCTCAGTTGTGAACACCCAATATGCTTCCTGTACGTACTTTTACTACCTTTGCTACGTCATGAAGCCATACTTACAGTAAAATTAAACCTTAATAACGAAAATCCAAGATTATAATTTTTGATAATGTATAGATGCGCCTGAACACGTACACTAGTTTCTGTTAGCGATAACGTTTCCTTTACAGGTATTGTTGTGGAGCCGACATTGAGATCATTGTCTGATTACATCACTGTCGGTACTGCTGCCCTCTTCTGATCTCTGCATGCGTGAGATGGTATTTTCCTATCTCGCAGGCCATAGGATCAACTCCAAATTCCTAAAACACTCACAGAGCGTTTTCGCACAACTGTGGTAGGCAGATAGATCAGAACCAGTCTCACATATGTTAGACATTGAATCAGCATTATATTGGACTCACCTTTCACCATGGCGTACATTGGAAACGGACATAACTCTATTTCAAAACATTACACGTTGCTACTTACCGTACACTAGCACCTTTTAAAAGACGTGTTGCACATTACATCTTCGCATTCGATTGCATTAATGTAGGCTACTAGTCTCTGCAGAATTTCGATTGCATTAATGTAGGCTACTCGTATCTGCAGAATTTCAGAAATAATCCTCCAAATCATCTTGTAAAGCTCACCATGGCTATGGAAATCACTGACCCAGTTCTTGAGTTTTTAGGTGACACCAGGCAGAAAAATCCCAAGATGCAGGACCTATTCACCCAGTCTGTCTCGAAACATATTGGCGTCGTAGATACATCAGCAGAAAAGTTTGCCTATCTTCAATCAGTATGTTCCATATTTCCCAACCATATGCCGTTGGTGAAATTTTAGCTTAAGTAGATGGGGAAAAAAGGTGGGAAATTAAGGAGATGGGACCTGGATAAACTGAAAGAAACAGAGGTTGTACAGAGTTTCAGGGAGAGCATAAGGAAACAATTGACAGGAATGGGGGAAAGACAGTATAAGAAGAATGGGTAGCTTTGAGGGATGAAGTAGTGAAGGCAGCAGAGGATCAAGTAGGTAAAAAGACGAGGGCTAGTAGAAATCCTTGGGTAACAGAAGAAATATTGAATTTAATTGATGAAAGGAGAATATATAAAAATGCAGTAAATGAAGCAGGCAAAAAGGAATACAAACGTCTCAAAAATGAGATCGACTGGAAGTGCAAAATGGCTAAGCAGCGATGGCTGGAGGACAAATGTAAGGATATAGAGGCTTATCTCACTAGGGGTAAGATAGATAGTGCCTACAGGAAAATTAAAGAGACCTTTGGAGATAAGAGAACCACTTGTATGAACATCAAGAGCTCAGATGGAAACCCAGTTCTGAGCAAAGAAGGAAAAGCAGAAAGGTGGAAGGAGTATATAGAGGGTCTATACAAAGGCGATGTACTTGAGGACAATATTATGGAAATGGAAGAGGATGTAGATGAAGATGAAATGGGAGATATGATATTGCGTGAAGAATTTGACAGAGTACTGAAAGATCTGAGTCGAAACAAGGCCCCGGGAGTAGACAACATTCCATTGGAACTACTGATGGCCGTGGGAGAGCCAGTCATGACAAAACTCTACCATCTGGTGAGCAAGATGTATGAAACAGGCGAAATTCCCTCAGACTTCAAGAAGAATATAATAATTCCAATCCCAAAGAAAGCAGGTGTTGACAGATGTGAAAATTACCGAACAATCAGTTTAATAAGCCACAGCTGCAAAATACTAACACGAATTCTTTACAGACGAATAGAAAAACTAGTAGAAGCCGACCTCGGGGAAGACCAGTTTGGATTCCGTCGAAACACTGGAACACGTGAGGCAATACTCAACTTACGACTTATCTTAGAAGAAAGATTAAGGAAAGGCAAACCTACGCTTCTAGCATTTGTAGACTTACAGAAAGCTTTTTACAATATTGACTGGAATACTCTCTTTGAAATTCTGAAGGTGGCAGGGGTAAAATACAGGGAGCGAAAGGCTATTTACAATTTGTACAGAAACCAAATGGCAGTTATAACAGTCGAAGGACATGAAAGGGAAGCAGTGGTTGGGAAGGGAGTGAGACAGGGTTGTAGCCTCTCCCCGATGTTATTCAATCTGTATATTGAGCAAGCAGTAAAGGAAAAAAAAAGAAAATTTCGGAGTAGGTATTAAAATCCATGGAGAAGAAATAAAAACTTTGAGGTTCGCCGATGACATTGTAATTCTGTCAGAGACAGCAAAGGACTTGGAAGAGCAGTTGAATGGAATGGACAGTATCTTGAAAGGAGGATATAAGATGAACATCAACAAAAGCAAAACGAGGATAATGGAATGTAGTCGAATTAAGTCGGGTGATGCTGAGGGAATTAGATTAGTAAAGTAGTAAAGGAGTTTTGGTATTTGGGGAGCAAAATAACTGATGATGGTCGAAGTAGAGAGGATATAAAATGCAGACTGACAATGGGAAGGAAAGCGTTTCTGAAGAAGAGAAATTTGTTAACATCGAGTATAGATTTAAGTGTCAGGAAGCCATTTCTGAAGGTATCTGCATGGAGTGTAGCCATGTATGGAAGTGAAACATGGACGATAAATAGTTTGGACAAGAAGAGAATAGAAGCTTTCGAAATGTGGTGCTACAGAAGATTGCTGAAGATTAGATGGGTAGATCACATAACTAATGAGGAGGTATTGAATAGGATTGGGGAGAAGAGGAGCTTGTGGCACAACTTGACCAGAAGAAGGGATCGGTTGGTAGGACATGTTCTGAGGCATCAAGGGATCACCAATTTAGTATTGGAGGGCAGCGTGGAAGGTAAAAATCGTAGAGGGAGACCAAGAGATGAATACACTAAACAGATTCAGAAGGATGTAGGTTGCAGTAGGTACTGTGAGATGAAGCAGCTTGCACAGGATAGAGTAGCATGGAGAGCTGCATCAAACCAGTCTCAGGACTGACGACCACAACAACAACAACAACAGCAATAGATGGGGACCAAGATTTACATTTCAGGTATGTGATATTTTGATGGATATGTACAATGGTAGGAACTGCGTGAAGTAGGGGAACGCTTAGTACTTGGTTCCAGTAGAGGATTTAATACAATAACTGCTTTCGCAGAGGTCTCCTCCAAAGGAACTTTGACACAATTATTTAAAAGACTTATTTCAGTTTATTTAATACAAACTAAATAAAACACTCTGAAGTAGCCATAATTTGAACCTGCATGAAAAAAATTATTTAAAAAATCGCGACCATTGGGGTTACAGCTTGAAGTAAGCAGTTGTTGGAGTTGTCAAAGCAATCTTAAAACCCTTAAAATATTAAAGTAACAGACTTCAATTACATCTTTAAATACTCACTTACTAGGAAGATTGATAGATAGACAGGTTTCATAGGCAACAACAAGTCATAACCAGCATCTCTGTTGGAAGCAAACCCGATCAACCCAACAACTGAGCTCGGCTCCATACAGATGGTGAATGTACCTTGTCGTTGTTGTTGTGTCAGTTAAAAGGGTCGAGGGACATGAAAGGGGAGCAGTGGTTGGGAAGGGAGTGAGATAGGGTTGTAGCCTCTCCCCGATGCTATTCAATCTGTATATTGAGCAAGCAGTAAAGAAAACAAAAGAAAAGTTCGGAATAGGTAGTAAAATTCATGGAGCAGAAATAAAAACTTTAACGTTCGCCGACGACATTGTAATTTAGTCAGAGACAGCAAAGGACTTGGAAGAGCAGTTGAACGCAATGGAGAGTGTTTTGAAAGGAGGATATAAGATGAACATCAACAAAAGCAAAACAAGGATTATGAAATGTATTCGAGTTAACTCGGGTGATGCTGAGGGAATTAGATTAGAAAATGAGACACTTAATGTAGTAAAGGAGTTTTGCTGTTTGGGGAGCAAAAAAACCAGTGATAGTGGAAGTAGAGAGGATATAAAATGTAGACTGGCAATGGCAGGAAAAGAGTTTCTGAAGAAGAGAAATCTGTTAACATCGAGTATAGATTTAAGTGTCGGGAAGTCGTTTCTGAAAGTATTTGTATGGAGTGTGGCCATGTATGGAAGTGAAAAATGGACGATAAATAGTTTGGACAAGAAGAGAATAGAAGCTTCTGAAACGTGGCGCTACAGAAGAATGCTGAAGATTAGATGGGTGGATCACGTAACGGATGAGGAGGTACTGAATAGGATTGGTGAGAAGAGGAGTTTGTGGCACAACGTGAGTAGAAGAAGGGATCGGTTGGTAGGACATGTTCTGAGGCATCAAAGGCCTACCAGTGTAGTATTGGAGGGCAGCGTGGAGGGTAAAAATCATAGAGGGAGATCAAGAGATGAATACACTAAGCAGTAGGCTGCAGTACGTACTGGGAGATGAAGCAGCTTGCACAGGATAGAGTAGCATGGAGAGCTGCATCAAACCAGTCTCAGGACTGAAGACCACAACAACAACAACTGTATAAAACGAATCCTAGTGGCAAAACTAACAAAGCTAGAGCTGCGACATTTGACTTGCATACCCACAAAGTGTAGCCATACAAGTATGTGGTCTTGTTTGTGCTAGACATTACGGTAACTAATGAATTCCTCTCGGGTTTTCAGACGAGAAGAATCATCTCCTTCTGGCGAAAAAGATGATGGGTACGAAACTCACTGAAACGTTGCGACAAGACGACGCCACCCCTCGGCTGATAACCCGACAAGAATTCATCAGTGGAATACGCCGAGAAAGACTGCAATCGCATATATTATGGTAACTATCACGGGCTAGAAACTTCTTTAACGTCCCTTGTAATTTCAAGTTTGAAGTCCGATAAAAAATGACTAAACAGATATTTTTCTTCTGAGATATAATAATGCAAATTAAGAATTTTCTAGTTTTTTTCCTTCACTTTCTCCATGAAATTTTTCTTCTTGCCAAATTTCATTATACTGGGTCAAGGGGATGCACCCTATACGTTTTAATGAGTGATTTTGCGAATATCAAAATTTGTGATCGAAATGGCCACATCTTTTGACCTCTCTAATTTAGAAGCTAACATTTACTGCACCGCCAAGGAACCATAGACCTTGGCATGTGATATAAATTTCAACTTCATACTTCTATGGACTGATAGATAGACTGACAAAAAATGACAAAAAATTTTTTTCTGTGGTGTAAATACAGAGTAAAGTTTTCGAATTTTTTCCTTCGGTTGTGGTGTGAAACTTTGCTTCCTGGGAAATTTCATGTTTGTATGTCAACGGGAAGTACGTTGTAGGTTCTGATGAATGAGTCTGCGAGTTTCAAAGTATGTGAAATAAATCGGCATATCTTTTGAGTGCATTGGGTTAGAAGCTTCACCCCTTTACATTGTCAAGGCACTGCAGACGTTAATATGAGACACAAATTTCATCGTAATACATCGACGCGATCCTGAGAAAACGGGGTTTGAACACTCGGACAGACAGACAAGAACTCTAAAAAGATACAGGTCAACATACCAGTTGTTAATTCTCGAGTTTTCTTGCTCTTAAGATAGAACTGAAAAGTTTAACTACATTTGCCTACTTGCCACTTAAGGCGATCATCGCATGATATTATTCATTTAACTCTTTCAGACCTGAAATTTGCTGGAGGAAGAAATATTTTTCTTTATGTAGTAATGCTCTTATGTGAAGTTTTAAATTATTTTGAATGCGAAATTTATACAGAAGTAAGTATCCGTTTTCAAAACATATTTTGTAGACTTGGCTTCATTTTATGAACTAAAATAACTAATTACGAAACATTCTCTATTGTAATAAACAGTAAAACGCTCACTGAGTAATTACTATGTAAAATAACAACATTCAGTTATACACTACAATTCAGCGAACCAACCACGTACGGTATTCCGGTGAGCACGAGCTGCTGCGCACTGCTACATTGACTTGCTGATATTTCCGTAGCGATACCCAACAGCTGGCAGCGCATTCACTAGATGAAAAGGTTAACAGTTACAAACGTGTACCTCAGGTTTCCATTGGGGAAAAATATTTCTGTTGCAGCTAATACCCGGTAAAAGATAATGTACGCAGTTGTAGCCAGAGGTTCTGAAAGGGTTATTGTTGTAACTGACAATTCCCAATTTGCCAGGTTGTTGACTGAACAAAAAAAAAGAAATGTGACAATAACGATGCCATTAAAAGTCTCCTGATTGAGGCAAACAAAAGTTCACTTCTAATTTTCCACAAAGGTTCGTGGTAACACACACACTGGTAAAGTCCAATTCAGAGACGAAGACGTGATCTTCAGTGGTCAAAGTCCACGAGTTCGGCATCCAGAGTGAACTGACCTTCGGGGCTGGTTCTAGCCCCTGATTAGCTGTCTCCAGCCAGTCAGGCTTTGGCGTAGTGATACTTCGTGCATGCTGTGGCTCGAGCTCCCCCTGCAGGAAATACTGCTCGTAATGTCTGTTTCCATTATCTTATATGTAAATAGCTGGTGTTTACTATTGTGCTTTTGGTACGCCTTGGACTTAGACAACCTCGTCCTCTGTGGTGTAATATGGGTTGCCGGCCTTCAGGGGCTACTTTGGTTCCGGCATGACAGTTACTATCAATAACAATGAGCGACAAAAACGGTATCGGAGAGATAGTGTAGGAGTAGGAAAATAATAGAGAAATCCACAGTTATAAAAATATGTGCCAAAATCCAGAAATTATGACCTCAACTATGTAAGATTGTAACTCAGAGCAGCTGTCGGCGATCTTCGTACTCTGCATCACGTTTGCTGCTCCCACAAATGTAACGTACAATACTGAACGGACGCCCAAGCGATTTTGTTTCCTTTTTGTATTTCCTGAACAGTCGTCTCCCAGGAGAAAATGAGAACGGAATACCAATAAAATAAATGAAGCATACTAGAAAAATTGATATAAATACCACACAATTTTGCCATCATTCAACTCACAAATAAGGCACTCCTTTTTAATGTAAAGATTTACCATATATGCATCAATTGTGCTCCTGCATTGTTTGTTAACGTCTGTCCTCCTCCTGATGGGTTGTCTTCCAGGTATTGTCTCAAATCTCCGAATCCAGCAGTAAACGCCATCTATCTGAATGTCCAGCACCAGTCCAATTCACTTTCAGCACCTCCTCCACTGCAGTCTGTTTGCTTACACGTTTGTTTTTTTTCCAACCTCTACCGGCAATTTTGAAATATATCCCTCCTTTACTCACAGCGTACCTCTTAGTGGTTTTCGTTTTAAAATTATGAGCCTTTCTGGACTAGTCAAAAATGGCAATAATTATTGATTGTTAAATTTCAGTTTCAGGGGAATCTGTTTATTACATTCAGGTGAATTGGTTCATTGCAAACGATGAAACCTTTTTTTATCGGTTTCTTTCTTTCGATGTTTATCTAGTTCATGTCTCCAGTTGTTGTCTTACAAAAACTTGGCAGTTTTTTCAACAAGTCAATTGTTAATTTGCAGCAGCTTTTTCCGAATATACATTCTTGACGCAAGGACACAATGTATTAAAAGGGTGGGATGAGTACTTGTCTACCTTGTTGAATATTAAATATAGTTAAAAAGTAGGGAGAAAGAAAACGAAGACACAGTGGAGAAAAGGAGATACCTATGTCATACAGAGAGTAAGCCATACATAATATGAAGAATGTGGTAACCAAAGAAATGATAAAAGTAGCAGGATCAAGCGAGTTACAGTGCTTGCTTAAACTATCAAGAATAATTCGCAACAAGAAAGATGTCCCAGAAGAGAGGGAAAGAGAGAAATTGTACCCATACGTAAGATAGGTGACTGAGAAGAAATGTAATAACGACAGAGGTATCGCCCTTATTGTGCATGTAGCTAAGATCTTTGAGACAGGATTGGCAGGAAATGAGGAGGAAACTTAAAAAAGAATGGAAGAAGAACAGTGTTGTTTCACTTTGGACTGATCTTGAAAGTGAGATATTTGATAGAAGAAATATGGGAATTTGGATATACGATGGTAACATTTATTGATACTGAGAAATCGTTTGTGGCAATGATAGACTGCGTAGATGACGGAGTACATAGAAAGCTGGAGGAAGACTGAGGAGAAAAGTGGAAGGAGAATGGTAGGAGAGCACTGTAGGTCCAGGAAAGACAGACAAAAGTTCTACCTGATCTTTACGTTAAGGCATTTGATGGAGAAAAGGTGGGAAATTGGATAAGAAACGGTGACGACATTAATTGATGTTGAGAAAGCCTCCGTAATTGTGTGTAGACTATTGGTCTGCAAATAATTAAGGGATGTATAAAAAGTGGAAGTGAAAATGATAAGAGCTATACAGGGTGTGTCACCTAACATTACCGCTGGATATATTTCGTAAACCACATCAAATACTGTCGAATCGATTCCACAGACCGAACGTGAGGAGAGGGGCTACTAGTGTAATTGGTTAATACAAAACATAAAGAAATGCACAGAAGTATGTTTTTTAACACAAACGTACGTTTTTTAAAATGGAACCCCTTTAGTTTTGTTAGCACATCTGAACATATAAACAAATACGTTATCAGTGCCGTTTGTTGCATTGTAAAATGTTAATTACATTCGGAGATATTGTAACCTATAGTTGACGCTTGAGTACCACTCCTCCACTGTTCGATCGTGGGTATCGGAGACCACCGAATTACGTAGGGATTCAAAGGGAACGGTGATGGACCTTAGGTACAGAAGAGACTGGAATAGCACATTACGTCCACATGCTAACACCTTTTTATTGGTCTTTTTCACTGACGCACATGTACATTACCATGAGGGTTGAGGTACACGTACATACGTGGTTTCCATTTTCAATTACGGAGTGGAATAGTGTGTGTCTCGACATGTCAGGCCAATAAATGCTCAATGTGGTAGCCATCGTTTGCTGCACACAATTGCAATCTCTGCTGTAATGAATGTCGTACACGCCGCAGTACATCTGGTGCAATGTCGGCCGTAGGCTGCCACAATACGTTGTTTCATACCCTCTGGGGTTGTAGGCACATCACGGAACACATTCTCCTTTGACGTACCCCACAGAAAGAAGTCCAGAGGTGTAAGATAAGGAGAATGGGCTGGCCAATTTATGCGTCCTCTACGTCCTAAGAAACGCCCGTCGAACATCCTGTCAAGGGTCAGCCTAGTGTTAGTTGCGGAGTCTGCAGGGTCACCATCATGCTGATGCCACATACGTCGACGCGTTTCCAGTGGGACATTTTTGAGCAACGTTGGCAGATCATTCTGTAGAAACGCGATGTATGTTGCAGCTGTTTGGGCCCCTGCAATGAAGTGAGGACCAATGAGGTGGTCGTCAATGATTCCGCACCCTATATTTACAGTCCACGGTCGCTGTCGCTCTACCTGTCTGAGCCAGCGAGGATTGTCCACGGACCAGTAATGCATGTTCCTTAGATTCACTTCACCGTGGTTCGTGAAACCCGCTTCATCGGTAAACAGGTAGAACTGCAACACATTTGTAAGGTGTCAGGCAAATCCAACACCTTCCATGAAAACCCTGACACGATAAGCAAATCCAGTTGTATGTCACATAGCTCCGAATAAATCGTGACATTAAATTAACCAAAGTAATACGAGTAACGAGTGAGCAAATGGAATACCACAGACTAACACAAGGATACCTAAATGCATGTCGTACCTTCCGACCGTGAGACCGACGCAGTTCCGAGGGGAGAAACGAGAACAGAAGCCGAGAGCAGAACCGTGTTAAGCTAGAAGGCCCTACAATAAGGGACGGACTGGACACCCACGTCGCCAGCTAACCACTAGGGCCACACAACCCACACGTTTTAGTGCGAGACTGTTTCGCGTCTCTGTTACGTCAAGGGCCACCCCCAGCCCATGTTAAAAGCTAGAGCCCTCCAGAAAAACAATATAGATCTTACAATAACACAAAAAGGGCCACTACCACCCGCAAGTTTTAGCGTGAGACTTTTTCGCGTCTCTGTTACACTAGAACCACACCACCCCCTAGCCCATGTTAAAAAGATAGAGGATAGAGCCCTCCAGAAGAACAGTATAGATCTTACAATAACGCTAAAAGGACCACAGCAGCTGCAAGATTTAGCGTGAGACTTTTTCGCGTCTCTGTTACGTTGCAAACTTTAAAAACATTGCCCCACCACGAAAAGTATAACGTTTCTCATTGGATAGACAGAATTTTTGTGGGCGGAGATTAAGGTTAACATTGAGACCCTGAATGGTCAGATGAAACCACAGCCAGATAGTTTTTTTTTAACCAACTTCGGTAAATTGGAGTAAGGAGAAGTTAGGTGAAGAGTTGCTTCCGAGACGGCGAGGTGAGCGGAGCTGCGCCGGCCGCCGCCCCTGACAAACACCGATAATGAATGCACGCGATGCCGCATTTTTGAGCGCATAAGGCTTCACTCAGAACTGCAGAAGTCTCGCCTGTTACACCCCTTTTTTGCGTAATACTAGTGTCGATCGTAAATTAAACCTCATAGTGATCACATTTGCCACTTGAAGTAAAAATCTGAAACGCGATGATTTCTCTGTTATATAATTATTGAAAAGCCACATCAGCCACTGTAATTTACGACAAGTTAGATAAGTAATTAAAGATAATTGAGGGTCACTGTAGACCATTTTGATGGTTTTTCTCTTTTGTGAAACTTAATTTAAACCTAGATTATAGATGTGATATGGCATAGGTTATCCTTCGATCCATTGTAGAACTTGGAGAAACCACTCAGGGAATATTCGTTCACATTTTTGTTGAACGCAGTTGGTTTTCACCATCCTGTATTGAAACATTTCCTTTTATCAATAGTGCAATTTATAAACAATGTTTTGTGAGTAGAATAAAATTTGCAATGGTAAACTTAACTGTTTTTTTCAACGTTATGTTACCAGCCAACTAAAAATAGGAAAGCTTTGAACCCTTTCCACTAAATGTAGTTAGTATTAAAATTCTTTTACAGGGAGTGAAGTGGAGCTGACGCTGAGATCATTTAGTATTTGGTTCCATCATCGCTAGTTTCACTGAACTCTTCTGAATTCTACATGTCATGTGTGGTCTGGCGTCTCAAAAATGGCTCTGAGCATTATGGGACTTAACATCTGTGGTCATCAGTCCCCTAGAACTTAGAACTAATTAAACCTAATTAACCTAAGGACATCACACACATCCATGCCCGATGCAGGATTCGAACCTGCGACCGTAGCAGTCGCGCGGCCCGGACTGAGCGCCTGAACCGCTAGACCACCGCGGCCGGCCTGGGTCTCCTTACCAGCAACAGGTCCCAGGTTCAAACTAGTCAATTCCCTAAAAAACGCGCTCAGAGCGTCGTTGCGCGAAAGTGGTAGGGAGACACGATATAGAAAAAACAGACACCACCATGAATGTTTAAACATTCTATGTTAATTTCGAGTGAGAGAATTGCACTCGGTGATTAAAGTAATCACCATGTAATTGCTGATTTGGCGACACACGAAACGTGTAAAAGCGGTGACGATGCAATATGCGCATGACACTACTTTGATTCAGTCAAAAAAATGGTTCAAATGGCTCTGAGCACTATGGGACTCAACATCGTAGGTCATAAGTCCCCTAGAACTTAGAACTACTTAAACCTAACCTAACCTAAGGACATCACACACACCCATGCCCGAGGCAGGATTCGAACCTGCGACCGTAGCAGCTCCGCCGTTCCGGACTGCAGCGTCAGAACCGCATGGCCACCGCGGCCGGCTTGACTCAGTCCACCGGGTCAAGCAATGTCCCTTGTACTCATGTGTGGGTTCATGGCAACAGCAGCTAACACATCAACTGCACCCGCTCCTCCTGTGACGGGCCTGTTACGGACCCGTTTGCGTGCTACGACCATACCTGTTGCATACAGGTGGCGGTAGACGTTTTGCAATGTGCGGCACGTTGGAGGCTCTCTGTCCGGGTACCGTTCTGCATACACCCTGCAGGCTTAAGCTGCATTTCGTCGACACTCGCCATAGATGAGTATCATCTCCGCCTTTTCAGAGTTCGAATACACCATGGTCACAGTTCCTACAACACTACACTATCAAAGACGTATGGTAACACGGTGTACTACAGTTGGTCTGCGTGCGTAGTCGAATGCAGAGTAACAATAGCAGCAAGCGCTACATGCGGACACTGCGACAGCTAGACCAAACCACAACAGTGCACTACAGCTACACTCGTAAACACGGTCGTCATCCTAAACATGTCCCTGCAGATGCTGCTCGCCGACCGTGACCCGTATTTGTTACAACACGCAACTGAACGTCGGAGGTTTCAAGCGTCAACTTTAGGTTACAATATCTACAGATGTAATTAACATTTTACAATGCAAAAAACGGCACTGATTACGTATTTGTTTATATGTTGAGATATGCTAACAAACCTAAAGTGGTTCCATTTAAAAAAAAAACGTAGGTTTGTGTTAAAAATACATACTTCCGTGCATTTTTGTGTGGTTTGTATTAAACAATTACACTAGCTCCTCTCCTCACGTTCGGTCTGTGCAATTGGTTCGTCAGTATTTGATGTGGTTTACGAAATATACCCAGCGGTAACGTTAGGTGACTCACCCTGTATATAAAAATTGCGTAGCTAATGACGCATGTGAGATAAACAAAATGTTGCAGAGTGGAAACAGGTCTCTGAAAGGGAAGTGTCCAGATCTCATATTATTCGCAGTAGTGATGTAACAGTTTCATAAAAACGTTAATCGGCAGTCAGGAAGAGATAAAACAAAAGCCATGTCGTTTGCAGACGACGGAGTGAGAAGTGACAAGGAAATGGAATTGGTTTGGTAAGCAGATGCATGGAACAAGATACAGAAAAAATTATACTGAGACTAAGAACAGAGAAGAGAAAATAGTGTAGATGGCAGAGGGAAGGAAGGGAGGGAGAGAATACATAAAAATACATAAAAAATTTTGGGAGTTGTGGTTTCAACTACTTAGGGAGCGATATCATCAATGATGGCAAGATAGCCAAAGAGTTTAGGAAAAAATATAAGAAATCAGCTTTCGCAACAGTGTAAGGGCTATTCTGCAATGGCAGAGACGTCCAAAAGGAATTTAAATAATCTCTGCTATGAAACAATTCTCTCTTATACTAGTGCTACATGGGTCAGAACAAAAAGAGATGAGAGCGGAATGGAAGGAGCATAGAAGATATTTTAAGAGTTATCGAAACAAGAAAGAAAAAGTGTCAGAAGTGAGAACTTCAGAAAAAGGCCGGCAATCTCAAAACTTCGTGATAAGATACACTCCTGGAAATTGAAATAAGAACACCGTGAATTCATTGTCACAGGAAGGGAAAACTTTATTGACACATTCCTGGGGTCAGATACATCACATGATCACACTGACAGAACCACAGGCACACAGACACAGGCAACAGAGCATGCACAATGTCGGCACTAGTACAGTGTATATCCACCTTTCGCAGCAATGCAGGCTGCTATTCTCCCATGGAGACGATCGTAGAGATGCTGGATGTAGTCCTGTGGAACGGCTTGCCATGCCATTTCCACCTGGCGCCTCAGTTGGACCAGCGTTCGTGCTGGACGTGCAGACCGTGTGAGACGACGCTTCATCCAGTCCCAAACATGCTCAATGGGGGACAGATCCGGAGATCTTGCTGGCCAGGGTAGTTGACTTACACCTTCTAGAGCACGTTGGGTAGCACGGGATACATGCGGACGTGTATTGTCCTGTTGGAACAGCAAGTTCCCTTGCCGCTCTAGGAATGGTAGAACGATGGGTTCGATGATGGTCTGGATGTACCGTGCACTATTCAGTGTCCCCTCGACGATCACCAGAGGTGTACGGCCAGTGTAGGAGATCGCTCCCCACAGCATGATGCTGGGTGTAGGCCCTGTGTGCCTCGGTCGTATGCAGTCCTGATTGTGGCGCTCACCTGCACGGAGCCAAACACGCATACGACCATCATTGGCACCAAGGCAGAAGCGACTCTCATTGCTGAAGACGACACGTCTCCATTCGTCCCTCCATTCACGCCTGTCGCGACACCACTGGAGGCGGGCTGCACGATGTTGGGGCGCGAGCGGAAGACGGCCTAACGGTGTGCGGGACCGTAGCCCAGCTTCATGGAGACGGTTGCGAATGTTCCTCGCCGATACTTCAGGAGCAACAGTGTCCCTAATTTGCTGGGAAGTGGCGGTGCGGTCCCCTACGGCACTGCGTAGGATCCTACGGTCTTGGCGTGCATCCGTGCGTCGCTGCGGTCCGGTCCCAGTTCGACGGGCACGTGCACCTTCCGCCGACCACTGGCGACAACATCGATGTACTGTGGAGACCTCACGCCCCACGTGTTGAGCAATTCGGCGGTACGTCCACCCGGCCTCCCGCATGCCCACTATACGCCCTCGCTCAAAGTCCGTCAACTGCACATACGGTTCACGTCCACGCTGTCGCGGCATGCTACCAGTGTTAAAGAGTGCGATGGAGCTCCGTATGCCACGGCAAACTGGCTGACACTGACAGCGGCAGTGCACAAATGCTGCGCAGCCAGCGCCATTCGACGGGCAACACCGCGGTTCCTGGTGTGTCCGCTGTGCCGTGCGTGTGATCATTGCTTGTAGAGCCCTCTCGCAGTGTCCGGAGGAAGTATGGTGGGTCTGACACACCGGTGTCAATGTGTTCTTTTTTCAGTTTCCAGGAGTGTAGAAATAAAAAAGCTGCCTTGTTATGGACATATGATGGATATGAGAAGAAAGTGCAAAAAATCTATTCTCTGAGAGTTTAGCTGGAAAGAGACAAGCCTATAAAGAGATGGGCAGGTACAGTGAGCAACCTACAGAGCGAAACCAGATGACGTGCTTAAAGTAGGAGAGAAGCGGTGGAGCAACAGAGAACGAGGAAGGAATGAGGAAGGCGTTTGATTCTCAGCCCCATCTGGGAAACACGAAAATGGGCAATACAGTAGGAATGGGGTTCTCTAATCTTGAGCTACAAAGATTCGCGAGAATGACGTCATGTCTCTTGTAAGCATTTGAGCGTTCTCTTTTAAGTTTCTTAAGCATTTCTGTTACGCTTTTGTATGGGCTGTTACGATCATAGCTGTCACTAAGTTTATTCTGTGTCTATTGTCATATTCATTTGATACGGGCTCCAAAAACTGGAACAGTAGAATAAGCCGCACTAATATTTTATGTTCGATTTACATTTGTAATCCCAGAGTCCTTCCAATAGCGTTTTCTAACAGTGATATTACGAATCGACTGTCTTAACGGTTGTGGCACTCTGCTGAGTACCTGTACTGAACAAAGTGAGACAATTTGGAAAGAGAGTACTGAAGCCCTCTGTGAGGGGGAGAATCGAAGCATTTGAGGTATGGTGCTACAGAGAAATGTTGCATATGAGGGGTATTGATAAGGTAAGGAATGGGGAGATTTTCCGCATGATGTGTGAAAAAAGGAGTATATGGAAACCGCTGACAAAAAGAAGAGACAAGATAATAGGTGTTAAGACATCAGGCAATAACTTCCATGGTACTAGGAGGAGCCATAGAGGACAAAATTATATAATATGTATAATGCATACAGGAAGTAGGATGAAAGTGCTACTCTGCAATGAAGAGACTGACGCTGGAGAGGAATTCGTGGCAGGCCTCAGAAGGCTGAGGACTGTACAAGGTGGACCATTGATCGTGACCGGGCCAAATATCTCACGAAATAAGCATCAAACGGAAACACTACACAGGACGAAACTCGTCTAGCTCGAAGGGGGAAACCAGATAGTGCTATGGTTGGCCCGCTAGATGGCGCTGCCCAAGGTCAAACGGATGTCAACTGCGTTTTTTAAGATCAGAACCACCATATTTAGTTGCACAACTTTTTCCTCTTTGTGATAGATGGCGCTGTAATAGTCACAAATGTATAAGTACGTGGAATCACGTAACAATCCTCCGGTGCAGACGGTATTTGATTCGTGATACATTATCCGTGTTAAAATGGACCGTTTACCAATTGCGGAAAAGGTCAATATCGTGTTGATGTATGGCTATTGTGATCAAAATGCCCAACGGGCGTGTGCTATGTATGCTGCTCGGTATCCTGGATGACATCATCCAAGTGTCCGCACCGTTCGCCGTATAGTTACGTTATTTAAGGAAACAGGAAGTGTTAATCCGCACGTGAAACGTCAACCACGGCCTGCAACAAATGTTGATGCCCAAGTAGGTGTTTTAGCTGCTGAGCGGCTAATCCGCACGTCAGTAGCAGACAAATTGCTCGAGAATCGGGAATCTCAAAAACGTCGGTGTTGAGAATGCACCCTTACCATATTTCTCTGCACCAGGAATTGCATTCCGACGACTTTGAACGCCGTGTACAGTTCTACCACTGGGCACAAGAGAAATTACGGGACGATGACAGATTTTTTGTACGCGTTCGATTTAGCGACGAAGCGTCATTCACCAACAGCGGTACGTAAACCGGCATAATATGCACTATTGGCCAACGGAAAATCCACGATGGCTGCAACAAGTGGGACATCAGCGACCTTGGCAGGTTAAAGTATGGTGAGACATTATGGGAGAGAGGATAATTGGCCCCCATTTTATCGATGGCAATCTAAATGGTGCTATTTATGCTGATTTCCAACGTAATGTCTTCCGATGTTACTACAATATGTTTCACTGTAAGGCAGAATGGCGATGTACTTCCAACGTGATGGATGTCCGGCACATAGTTCGCATGCGTTTGAAGCGGTATTGAATAGAATATTTCATGACAGGTGAATTGGTCGTCGACGCACCGCACGTTCACCAGATCTGTCGTCCCCGGATTTTTTTATGTGGGGAAATTTGAAGGATATTTGCTATGGTGATACACTGGAACAACCGAATTAAATGTTGAAACGCACCTACGTTCTGTATTTTAATTTAAAAAACATACCTGTTACGAACTGTGCGTCTAATATTGTGAGCAATATGTTTGTGACTATTACAGTGGCATCTATCTCAAAGCGAAAAATGTGGTACAACTAAAACATTCATATTTCTTTACGTACTACAGGAATATGTAATAAAAATGGAGGTTCCTATTTAAAAAAAAAAAACCGCAATTGATATCCGTGTGCCCTATGGCAGTGCCATCTACCAGGCCAAACATAGCGTCATCTGATACCCCCCCCCCCCCCCTTTTCAAGCTAGACAAGTTTCGTTCTTTGTTGTTTTTTCGTTTGACGGTTGTTTCGTGAGGTTTTTGGCCCCGTCACGATCAATGGAGCACCCTGTATATACTAATATGCCGACACATAGTGTTCAAAAAATAATTCAAATGGCTCTGAGCACTATGGGACTTAACTGCTGTGGTCATCAGCCCCCTATAACTTAGAATTACTTAAACCTAACCAACCCAAGGACATCACACACATCCATGCCCGAGACAGGATTCGAACCTGTGACCGTAGCTGTCCCGCTGTTCCGGACTATAGCGCCTAGACCGCTCGGACACCGCGGCCGGCCGACCCATAGTGTCTCAGATTCAGTTTGTGGGCCAATATGGGAATATCTTTAAAGAGGAATTTCAATCTCCGCTGCGTGGATCTGAGGATTTATGGAAACTGTATGAAATAGTGCTATTGAAGGAGAAAGAGGCACAAAATTAAAGAAAATAGAACTGCAGACGGAGGAAAGGAGAAAAATAAAATTAAAAAGTTAAGAGAGTCTGTGTGCGAGACGTTTATGTGACGCGACGCAGCGCCGCCGACGGCGGCGGCGGCCTGCTGTGTCCAGAGCGATAGGAAGGCTGTTTGCACAGCGTCGGACTGTCGGCCGGCGGCGCCACTTGTTATCCGCGGCTAACGAAGCCAGGCTGCCCGGTGAGCTGAGGAGAGCCGCCGCCGTGCCTACAAAAACTCGACGGTCAGCCCATCCGAAATCGATACGCGGTGCAGTAAAATATTCCTCTGAAGGCGGGCCGCGCCCGTTTGTCTGCGCGTAGACGTGCCGCGGGGAAGGATAGATCTTAGCAGTTCGTCTGGTCGAGTCTGCGTCCTGCTCTCACGAAAAGAAGTGATTCCGTTCGGATGTGCTTCCTTTAAGCTTGCAGAGTACGATCACGCCATTATTACTCCCCAGTTTGGGACTCGTAGCAGACAGAAGTGAAAGAGAGAATTGATAAGGTCTAAAGAAGAGTAGCACGTTTCGTCACAGGACGGCAAAAGCGTCTCGGACATACTCATCCAACTTAAGTAGCAGTCCATATAGGAGAGGCGTTGTGCATCGCTGTCTGCATTACCGTTAATGTTCTGAAACTCTACGTTCCTCCAGTTAATATCTAGCGAATGTACCACGGAGGTGAAATTAGAGATGCGAGCTAACAGGGAGGCTTACCAACAATGATACTTGTCAATCACCGTAGCGATTAGTCGGGGAAAGGGGAGATCTGACGGTGGTACGCAAACGACCCTTCGATATGAATGTTAAAATTTTACCTACTAATTGACTGTTCAAACAAATTTCGGGCTTGCACCCGGTCGTCGTTCAATACTTCGCAACATATTATATTTCATCTGGGCACCTGACAGTCATCTTCAGGAAAGCCCTCGCAGACTGGCCAAAACGTCCTCCGTTCCGCAATATATACAGGGTGTTACAAAAAGGTACGGCCAAATTTTCAGGAAACATTCCTCACACACAAAGAAAGAAAATATGTTATGTGGACATGTGTCCGGAAACGCTTACTTTCCATGTTAGAGCTCATTTTATTACTTCTCTTCAAATCACATTGATCATGGAATGGAAACACACAGCAACAGAAAGTACCAACCTGACTTCAAACACTTTGTTACAGGAAATGTTCAAAATGTCCTCCGTTAGCGAAGATACATGCATCCACCCTCCGTCGCATGGAATCCCTGATGCGCTGATGCAGCCCTGGAGAATGGCGTATTGTATCAAAGCCGTCCACAATAAGAGCACGAAGAGTCTCTACATTTGGTACGGGGGTTGCGAAGACGAGAGCTTTCAAATGCCGTCATAAATGAAAGTCAAGAGGTTTGAGGGCAGGAGAGCGTGGCGGCTATGGAATTGGTCCGCCTCTACCAATCCATCGGGCACCTAATCTGTTATTGAGAAGCTTACGATCACTTCCACTGAAATGTGTAGGAGCTCTATCGCGCATGAACCACATCTCGTGTCGTACTTGTAAAGGCACATGTTCTAGCAGCACAGGTAGAGTATCCCGTATGAAATCATGATAACGTGCTCCACTGAGCTTAGGTGGAAGAACAAGGGGCCCAATCAAAACATCACCAACAATGCCTGCCCAAACTTTCACAGAAAATGTGTGTTGATGACGTGATTGCATAAGTGCGTGAGGATTCTCGTCCGCCCACACATATTGATTGCGAAAATTTACAATTTGATCACGTTCGAATGAAGCCTCATCCGTAAAGAGAACATTTGCACTGAAATGAGGATTGACCCATTGTTGGATGAACCATTCGCAGAAGTGTACCCGTGGAGGCCAATCAGCTGCTGATAGTGCCTGCACACGCTGTACATGGTACGGAAACAACTGGTTCTCCCGTAGCACTCTCCAAACAGTGACGTGGTCAACGTTACCTTGTACAGCAGCAACTTCTCTGACGCTGACATTAGGGTTATCATCAACTGCACGAAGAATAGCCTCGTCCATTGTAGGTATCCTCGTCGTTCTACGTCTTCCCCAGTCGCGAGTCATCGGTTGGAATATTCCGCGCTTCCTAAGACGCCGATAAATTGCTCCGAACGTCTTCCTGTCGGGACACCTTCGTTCTGGAAATCTGTCTCGATACAAACGTACCGCGCCACGGCTATTGCCCCGTGCTAATCCATACATCAAATGGGCATCTGCCAACTCCGCATTTGTGAACATTGCACTGACTGCAAAACCACGTTCGTGATGAACACTAACCTGTTGATGCTACGTACTGATGTGCTTGTTGACAGTACTGTAGAGCAATGAGCCGCGTGTCAACACAAACACCGAAGTCAACACTACCTTCCTTCAATTGGGCCAACTGGCGGTGAATGGAGGAAGTACAGTACATACTGACGAAACTAAAATAAGCTCTAACATGGAAATTAAGCGTTTCCGGACACATGTCCACATAACATCTTTTCTGTACTTGTGTGTGAGGAATGTTTCCTGAAAGTTTGGCCGTACCTTTTTGTAACACCCTGTATTTATCAAATAAATCTCTAATTCTACGTCTCATTATTTTTTTTCCTGATTATCTCTCACTGCAACCGAGAGTCAAAGTGTGAAGAGAGTTGAAATGGAAAGTACGTGTGCCGTGCGCCAGTGTTTAAGTTCGCGTAATTGCCGCGGATATGGAATCCCTCTGGCTCAAGAGCGCAGGGAGCCTTACTGTCACGGCTAGAGGGCAGGTCGGAGGAGAAGCTAGTTAATGGCTGCGTCGATCTGGAGAAGTGAAGAGAGAGACATGGGCGACGAACAGCGCAGGTCAGGTGGCGTGTTGTTGTGGCCAAGCGTCCGACGTGGCCGTTGGCTAGAGTCGTACCTTTGCTCACTGCGGGTTTGGCGCAGCAGTCGACAATGCTCGTTAAAGGCAACTACGGCAGGACGCACGTAGTATTTGGCGTGTCCTCTGTCTAACATTCATGGTGGTATCTGTTTGTTCTATATCGTGTCTCCCTACCACTTTCGCGCAACGACGCTCTGAGCGTTTTTTTTAGGGAATTGACTAGTTTGAACCTGGAACCTGTTGCTGGTAAGGAGACGCCAGACCACACATGACATCTAGAATTCAAAAGAGTTCAGTGAGACTAGCGATGATATAACGAAATAGTTAATAATTTGAGCGTCAGCTCCACTGCACTCCCTGTAAAAGAATATTAATACTAACTAAATGTATTGGAAGGGGCTCAAGGCTTTCCTACTTTTAGTTAGCTGGTAAAATAACGTCGAGAAAGCAGTTAAGTTTACCATTAGAAATGTTATTCTTCTCACAAAACATTGTTTATAAATTGTACTATTGATAAAAGGTAGTGTTTTAATACAGGATGGTAAAAACCAACTGCGTTCAACAGAAATGTGAACGAATATTCCCTGAATGGGTTTCCAAGTTCTACAATGGATCGAAGGATGACCTATGTCATATCACATCTATAATCTAGGTCTAAATTAATTTTCCCAAAAGAGAAAACCATCAAAATGTTCTACAGTGACCCTCAATTATCTTTACTTACTTATCTAACGTCGTAAATTACAGTGGCTGGTGTGGCTTCTCGATAACTATATAATAGAAAACACTTCTGCAGTTCTGAGTGAAGCTTTATGCGCTCAAAAATGCGGCATCGCGTGCGTTCATTACCTTGTCGGTGTTTAGGCAACGTCAGGGCGGCGGCGGACAGCACAGCTCCGCTCACCACACTATCTTGGAAGCTATCTCACCTCTCCTAACTACAGTTTACCGAAGTTGGTTTAAAAAAAAAAAACTATCTGTGTTTTCAGCTGACCAATCAGGGTCTCAATGTTAACCTTAAGCTCCGCCTACAAAAATTCTGTCTATCCAATGAGAAACGTTATACTTTTCGTGGTGGGCAATGTTTTTAAATTTTGCAACGTAACAGAGAAGCGAAAAACTCTCACGCTAAAACTTGCAGCTGGTGTGGTCCTTTTAGCGTTATCGTAAGATCTATCTGGAGGGCTCTATCTTTTAACATGGGCTGGGAGGTGGTCCTAACGTAACAGAGACGCGAAAAAGTGTCACGCTAAAACTTGTGGGTGGTGTGGCCCTCTTTGTGTTATCGTAAGATCTATACTGTTTTTCTGAAGGGCTCTAGCTTTTAACATGGTCTGGGGGTGGTCCTTCACGAAACAGAGACGCAAAAAAGTCTCACGCTAAAACTTGTGGGTGGTGTGGCCCTCTTTGTGTTATCGTAAGATCTATACTGTTTTTCTGAAGGGCTCTAGCTTTTAACATGGTCTGGGGGTGGTCCTTCACGAAACAGAGACGCGAAAAAGTCTCACGCTAAAACTTGTGGGTGGTGTGGTCTTAGCGGTTAGCTGGCGACGTGGGTGTCCGTCCATCCCTTATCGTAGGGCCTTCCAGCTTAACACGGTTCTGCTCTCGGTTTCTGGTCTCGTTTCTCCCCTCGGAACTGCGTCTGTCTCACGGTGGGAAGGTGTGACATCCATTTAGGCATTCTTGTGTTAGTCTGTGGTATTCCACTCGTTACTCGTATTACTTTGGTTAATTTAATGTTATGATTTATTCGGGGCTATGTGGCTTACTACTGGATTTGCTAATCATGTCAGGGTTTTCATGGAAGGTGTTAGATTTTCCTGACACCTTACATCTGCTATTGATGCTGCAAGCGGTTTGTGCCGTTGTGGAGGCGGGTTTGCGTCCAGTCTGACCTTTGCAAGAACTGGACGCGGTGGCGTCTGCTGAATGATGTCCGTGGGCTTCCAACTACAAGTAATCTTTGTTACATCGTACTCTCGGCGCTCTCTAAGGAAGCGTTTGTCAATGGGCGCTAGGTTTAACGAGGCATCACGATGGGCATCCGATTAGTGTGAACGTTACTTGGTGTCGTGTAGCGTCTATTTTGACTCCGTACCGTGGTTGCCCGTTGTTATGTATATGAGTGTGTTATTTATGAATGTTTTACCTCGTAGTACTTGAGTTCAGTTCTGTTAATGTATGTGCGTTTGTGTCTGTCACTAATTCAAATTGATTTTAGAATCTAAGTTATCCTGACTGACGACTTATGCTTTTAGTCAGTGAAAATTGTAGGATATAGCCACCTCATTTCTGAGACATGTCTGGCTAGTATCACCACCTCGAGCTGTTTGGTAAATTGTTTGCATATACAAAAAAAAACTAACTGAAGAAGAATTTCTACTTTTATAGTATTTTAATTTTTACTACATCATTAACGAGTTGTTATTATGTTAATTTTTACTTAATAGTTAACGAGTTGTCTGTCTGTTACAGGATAGGTGATTGTATTTCTTGTTAACCATCATCTTGCTAAAGATGCCTGAGTACTATGATTGAAATTCTTAATGAAAGTCTCTAGTACTGTGGTAGCGGCAACCGCCGTCCTATGTTAGTAGAGAAGGAGAAATCATTGCTACTGGAGTCGCCGCCACCGTGTTTATCATTGTCGATTTTAACCACTATAGTCAGTTAGTTTGGCTACTTCTAAAGCAATGGCGTTTTGATAACTACTGGCAATAGCAGATGGTTGATATTTGTGACATATTCATTTGATCATATATTTTGTGTTTGCAATGTAAATTTCTTTCACTTCATTTAATATTCCTTACAAAAAGGAAGTGATGGTATACTGTTGCCCTTTTTAAGTGTTGTCTATCAGGTGGTTATTGAAATTTAGTCTTTTCAGTTAATGTTCTTTTTGGATGCTTGCTTTTAAAAATAAATGCCTTAGTGTTTTTAGAAACGTTAATAAATTCATTATGGCTCAGTACCTTCCCACTCAACACCAGCTCCCTACCGCATTCCAGTACGAAATGTCGTAACAACCAAACCGGTTGAAATTTGGATATGGTGTTTTGGGATTACGGAGTGAGAAATCTAGAACCACGAATGGAACGAGATCACTTCCGCCTAAAATATTCAGAGCTGTGCCCTCAGCAGGGAAAGTGATGCTCACCGTCTTTTTCGATGGCTGTGGTCCGATGCTCATCGGATTCCTCGAACATGGAAAAGCCATCAACGGTGGGAAACACTCCTTAGCCTACGCTAGTCCATTAACAGCAAACGGCGTAGGCAGCTCGTGGTGGGAGTGATTCTGCTCTACGGTAACGCTCGTCCACACGAAGTGTAATGGTCAAGACAAAGTGTGAGAAACTTCAGCTACTTACAGCCCAGACACGTCGCCCTGCGACTTCCATGTGTTTGGTCCGCAAAAAAACATCTCACAGGAAAATGCTTCAATTCGGGCGACGAACTGAAGTACTGACTCCTGTCACAGCGACAGGAATTCTGCGAACGTGGAAGCCTTTGGCTCCTGAAATAGTGGGATTGTTGTGCTCGGTCCACTGGTGATAACTTTTCAATAAGGACTTCAATTACACCCACAGTGATGTTTGTACCTTTTCTTTTGAACGCCTCTCATAATTGTTAAAAACTATAACCCTTTAACTTGGGATTGTATGTACAGGCGAGTTATCTAGAAACGAATTTACAAGACGAAGAAATGGATGCTGGATATCTTGCTCTCAATGACAGATACTTAAACCGAACCTGAATGGACAACTGTAAGAAAGGACAAATATTACAATATTTACCATCATCAATTGGGGTCGTTATGGGCATCTGGTACGCAGATATCTAGATATCAGCACTGCTTTTAAGTAGTTTGTGAACTGTGATTGAGCCGGGGTAAAAATTGCTGTTTTGAAGAGCGCGCCGCAGCGCGTAGTGTGAAGCAGTCGCCCTCCGTTTCTCGAGGTGGCGCCGCTGTGGCAATCGCAGCTTTGTTGTCTCCCTCTGGTGGGAAAGGGGAAAGGTTGCCTGTTCACGTGCATTTAAGGGGCGCTATGAGCTCGCCAGGGGCTCCTCTTGGCACTCTCCCTCCCTTCTCTTTCCGTTTCCCCCGTCCCCTTCCTCCACCCCTCTTCCCCTGGGCTCCCCCCTTGTCCCCACCCCCTATCTCTCCTGCCAATGGCATCGTTTCTACCCTCTCCTTCTCCCTCTCCCTCTCCAACCCCTCCCCCTCTCCTCCTCTCTTGGCAGGTCCCCGGACTCGTACACAGTTAGTGAACATTCGCACGCCGTAGATCAATGCCTCGTCTTTCTGTGTGTGCCATCGTTTGTGCTTAAGTGGTTCAGTGTTATTCGTTTTGTGCACCTACGTTCACATGTGACAATTTTCGTCTATGTATGTGTCCAAGTGTCTGAACAACTTTCAACTTTTATCTTGGACTCTATGCCCATGAACGGCTCCATGTAATCTAAAAATTGTTTGTCTCCGTTTATATGTCCACCGTATTTTTGTCTCACATTGTCTTCATTTGTATCTTGCGTGTTTCTCTGAGGCCAAAGAGCGGCGTATTATGCTGCTGCAGGCCTGCCTGTAAACAGGTTTTGAAATAACAATAAAGAAAAAAAACTCGCCAGGGAATCAGTCTGGGTTTGTCTCTCGTCCGCATTTCTGAGGCAGTTAGTGTCTGCCCGCCGGCAGCGCCCTCGGCGGTGGAATAGCGTTGCTGTTTGGCACAGCCGTCGACGCACTCTGTTGTCTTCGATTTGAGCAAATCGTGGAGATGATGGGATTCCATGCACTGTGCAGCTGGTAGCCGCTGTCACGGTTCAACAGATTTTCCGCCAGTCGTATTTCTATGGATTCTTTAATAATGGAGTCCCAGAAAGACGTTGCTGTGGACAAAATCATTGTTTTCTCATACTCCATTGAACGTCCAGTAGAAATACAACTTTCAGCAATAGCGGACTTGCATGGGTGCAAAAGGAGGGTGTAACATTGATGTTCAATGCAGCGTTCTTTCACGGTGCGTGTGGTTTGACCTATGTAAGCCATACCACACTGGCACGGTATCCCGCAAATTCTGGCTTTTCGTAGTAACAGATTGTCCTTAACTGATCTCACAGGGTCCGCAATCTTCGATGGTGGGCGGAAAATCACCTTTTCCTGAATTTATCGAAAATTTCCACCTTCGAGGGCGCTGCCGGCGGACAGTGTGGTTCATCTATCAAATTTTCTACGCATGCGCAGGATAGTTACAGTACTCCATATATTGAGAAACGGAGGACGTTTTAGCCAGTCTGCGACGGCTCACCTGAAGATGACTGGCAGGTGCCCACTTGAAATACCGTGTGGAGTATTGAACGACAACCGTCTGCAAGGCGGAAATTTGTTTGTGCCGACCCTTCGATATTCACCATTAGGTGGCTTGCATAGTATGGAAGTAGACGCAGATCTCACTTCCTCAGCATGCAAGTAAATGATTTCCAGGATGAATCTCTCTCCATGCAACATGTTGTTCAACATCGTTTAAACCTCCTGACAACTTAAAAGTGTGTTGCGGACTGGAACTCGAAAGGTAGAACTTTGTTTATCCCGAGCAATATCCGGGAATGGTTCCGAGATCTAGTACAGGTTCAACACGTAGTTCTATTGTTCGAGAAAGTTTCAAAAACAGTGCACACCTATGCTTCAAAGATTCCTTTTCGATTCTTCTGTAAACCGTCGACATATAATTTCACTGCGTTAGTCATTGTTCCTGGATCACTAGGATTCGGAAAACACGTCGTACAGTTTCTTTAATGTCTAGAAAGTAGGACAGAGGTACTGGAAGAATTGAAGCTACGGGGGCAGGTCGTATACAGTGTCTGGAGAGCAACAGCGTGGCCAGTAAAAGGCAAGGTTCCTGTTTAAGTCCTAATCTGGTAGACAGTTTCCGTCTTCCACGAAGTTTTAGTCACCGAGTTTTTCAGGAGGGGTACTGAAAATCCTGGTAGGTAGTAGCAACGAAAATTTTGATTCAATAACAGGTTCGTTGATTTAGTGCACTAGCACTGAACCGTGAATTTACTTTCAAAATTTTTCCTTAAAGATTAATTCACTTACTAGCGATTGATCAACAACATTAACACATTTAACCACACTATGTGAGCGTGGAAGTAGTTGCCAGGGAGTAACTGACGATATAAAAATGAAATTGCTTTTAACAAATGGGAATTTTATCCCTAAAATCCATTTCTTTCTTTTTTTTTAACAAACTGATTTAAAATTGTAAGCAGAAAGCTCCCTCTAAATATCAAGTTACAATTTATTCCGAGGCAGAAAGAAACAAATTTTAGAGTGTATGAGCTTTCGGGCTGAGAACCTTGCCAGTCCCTTTCGACACAGCAGTAGTCATGACTGTTCACAACAACCTCTGAAACACTATACAGGTGCAAATCTGCAACAGACCAGATTACCTTAAAGTAAAAGTATTGACAATTCACAAAACACACAAGCTATGCACCCCGTGGGAGGGATGGAAATGCTACAAAACACTAAAATTAAAAGATTTACTTGCCACCGAAGTTGCAACTTGATTTTAACTTCTAACAAAAGTCTTTCAGTGGAAGGGTGGCAACTTTATATACTAAAATAACCATTTAAATAAAAGCCAATGAAATGCAACCTTACATAAAATCATACAAGGTTGGGAAACCATGCTCTAGAGAGCACATATACCGCCTCTCAAGATGATAGGCAAGATAAAAAAACATATTTCATGAATTAGGCTGTTACACTTCAAGCAATAAATTCGTTAACACAAGGAATCCGACAAACTTGACAGAGGCAACTATTAACGTTCAGCAGATTGAGAGGGAGATTACCGAACAATCCGAATGGCAGGTTGCTCTAACCCGCCCCTACTCCACAAGGGAAAAACGGACCTCCAAATTTGTAAATAACCACCTTCTCGCGGATGGGCAAATGGAGAAGAATGGTTGGACATCCCAAAACAAAGCGGCTGGTGACCTCACCAAGAAAACAAGTAGAATTTAACAAGTAAATGAAACAACATATCACCAATCAATTAACTCCTAATAAACTGCGATTTTTGATGAAGACCTGGTGCAGCACCCCCAAAACCAGACTGTTCCAGCTCGTCGGCTCCGTTGTGAGCCGCGGAGCGCTCCCTGCTCCAGGTAGCCCGTGTCGCTCGCTGTGACCATTCAAGTGGGCTGGCATGCTGGCACGTGTCACGGCTGGCTGAGGCAGGCGGCAAGGCGAACGTTTAGATGTGCCAGCTGCGTCTTACAACATCGACAACCTCATACACTTAGCTGCTAAGACGTAGTGACATGCTACACCAGGAAATACGATATTCAGGAAATAAATAAGAAACAACTGTTTTACAAGAAATTACGTACTATATTTATTGGGCCTCTGTACTTGACATTTTCTTTTCATTACACGATCGGAAATGTCAGGCGTCAAAGTGTTTGCAGCATTAATGCGGAGGATAGCCTTCATTGTTGCATCCTGAAGAAACGATACTTCCTTACTTTTTTCTCTTTTCATTGCTGAGAAAAGCTGCTCACAACAATACGTAGATCCAAACATGCATATGATCTGAGCGGCATTGTTGTGAAGCTTGGGAAATCTTTTTTGCTTAACGAACGATACCATCGTGACAAATCCAACGTGTTGTAGCACCTCTCAAAAATCTAAATTTTGTAAATCAATAATCTCCAATTGAAGTGACCATGACAAATCATCGGGGGAAACTGAAAAAGGAGTGCTGAACACCTTAAGCTCCATTTCCAAACCAGTGAGGTCTCGGAATCGTGTTTCAAACGACGTGATGAGCTGCTTTAACTTTGCTTCGTAATCGCCGAAAGTAGTACCTTCAGGTAGTTTTAAAGAAGCAAGGTGATCGAAGAAAATTAAATGTCCATTACTCGTGTGCCTCTCAAATAAACGTAGCTTTTCCATGAACGCTTTGATCTGGTCGTGCATGTCAATGATTAGCTGACCTTTGCTCTTCAATGACAGATGTAAATTATTCAGATGCATAGTTATGTCAGCTAGGAACGCCAACTGATATCCATTTTATACCTTTCAGACAATGCATTTCTTCCCCTTTCATTTCGAGAAAAAGAGATATTTTCTCATGACTGGCAAAGAAAACATCAAGAACTTTTCGCAGACTCAAACAACGAACTGTACTGTGGTAAGGTATATCCCCATACTCCGCTTCCATATCTTTCAGGAATCCTTTGAATTGGCGATGACTCATACCGTGACGCCACACAAAATTCACACACTTCACGACATCTTTCATTACGCCACCTAGCTCTACTGTTTCAGCACACAGTGCCACTTGGTGAATAAAACAATGAAGAGTCAAAATGTCTTTCCCGAATTCGCCCGTGAGTTTATTTTTCAAATGAGAAGCAAAACTATGGTGACGCCCAATCATTTGTATTGCACCATCTGTCGCTACAGAATGGACCTTATCCCACGGCAAAGTCATAATGTCCACTGATTCACAAACAGCTTCAAAAATGTCACGTCCTGTTGCGGTATAATCGAATGGTACCACATCCAAGAGTTCTTCAGTTACTTGCAGCTCCATGTCGACACCACCCACAAAGACTGCAAGCTGAGCACAGTCCGATACGACGGTGATTTCGTCAAGCGGTAGCGAAAATGCAACAAAGCTCTCCGCCTTTTTCCTGAGCTGTGTCTCTAAATCCGCTGCCATGTCCAGGATTGGACGAGACATTGTTTGCTTCGACGGGCAAACCCCTTCAATTGCCTGCACCTGCCTTGGAAACAAACATTCTGCAACTGCTACCATACACGATTTTACGAGTGGTCCCACAGAAAACGGCTTTCCACTCGTCGCAATGATGTGAGCGACCCTGTAGCTTGCTCGATTTGCTGATTCAGTAGTGCTTTCTCCACTCTCATTCACCTGAAAATTATAAACGCATTACAGAACACCTCCAATAGAGATACAGGGCTCAAGCGGGTAGTCATAGCTGTCATTGAACACGGATTATTGCGTCAGTAGTGGCTGCATGCGGCCAGGGGGCAGTGAGTTCGCCTTCCCCCTCCACGTGGGCTCCGAGCTGTCGCAGTCAGCGCTCCGGAGCGCTCCGGCTCCCTGGAGCTCGGTTGGAACAGCCTGCCGAAAACGCTCTCCCGAACCGTCCGCTGCCAGCCGCTTCAACAGACGCAGGAAGGCGTGCCGATCTCCGGTCTCACTGCGTCGCAGCTCGCACCGGCCAGACCGATGTCGTAGATTGACTCCTGTTGCTCTCGTGTCGGCCAAGCCACTACCCCTCGCTATACGGCTCGGCCAATTAGACTCACGTGGCGATCTCACATGCGCCAACGCTGAAGACGGACAAGATATCTTGTGTCTCAGTGCGCAACCGACCAACCGTTCGATCCAACCGCCAATGACCAATGCCTGAGCAAGCTCGAGCAGACTGGCGGCCTAACGCGCAGACTCAGAAGTGCGCGACCGACCATCCGGGTTGACTCCTAACGACAGACATACTAGCACTCCGAACGACAGACAGACACTAACTGCCTCAGAAATGCGGACGAGAGACAAACCCAGACTGACTCCCTGGTGAGTTTTTTTTCTTTATTGTTATTTCAAAACCTGTTTACAGGCAGGCCTGCAGTAGCATAATACGCCGCTCTTTGGCCTCAGAGAAACACGCAAGATACAAATGAAGACAATGCGAGACAAAAATACGGTGGACATATAATCGGAGACAAACAATTTTTAGATTACATGGAGCCGTTCATGGGCGTAGAGTCCAAGATAAAAGTTGAAAGTTGTTCAGACACTTGGACACATACATAGACGAAAATTGGAGAGGGAGAGGGAGAAGGAGAGGGGAGAAACGATGCCATTGGCAGGAGAGGTAGGGGGTGGGGACAAGGGGGGAGCCCAGGGGAAGAGGGGTGGAGGATGGGGACGGGGGAAACGGAGAGAGAAGGGAGGGAGAGTGCCAAAGGGAACCCCTGGCGAGCTCATAGCGCCCCTTAAATGCACGTGAACAGGCAACCTTTCCCTTTTCCCACCAGAGGGAGACAACAAAGCTGCGATTGCCACAGCGGCGCCACCTCGAGAAACGGAGGGCGACTGCTTCACACTACGCGCTGCGGCGCGCTCTTCAAAACAGCAATTTTTACCCCGGCTCAATCACAGTTCACAAACTACTTAAAAGCAGTGCTGATATCTAGATATCTGCGTACCAGATGCCCATAACGACCCCAATTGATGATGGTAAATATTGTAATATTTGTCCTTTCTTACAGTTGTCCATTCAGGTTTGGCATCCAGTGTCGGTTTAAGTATCTGTCATTGAGAGCAAGATATCCAGCATCCATTTCTTCGTCTTGTAAATTCGTTTCTAGATAACTCGCCTGTACATACAATCCCAAGTTAAAGGGTTATAGTTTTTAACAATTATGAGAGGCGTTCAAAAGAAAAGGTACAAACATCACTGTGGGTGTAATTGAAGTCCTTATTGAAAAGTTATCACCAGTGGACCGAGCACAACAATCCCACTATTTCAGGAGCCAAAGGCTTCCACGTTCGCAGAATTCCTGTCGCTGTGACAGGAGTCAGTACTTCAGTTCGTCGCCCGAATTGAAGCATTTTCCTGTGAGATGTTTCTTTGCGGACAAAACACATGGAAGTCGCAGGGCGACGTGTCTGGGCTGTAAGTAGCTGAAGTTTCTCACACTTTGTCTTGATCATTACACTTCGTGTGGACGAGCGTTACCGTAGAGCAGAATCACTCCCACCACGAGCTGCCTACGCCGTTTGCTGTTAATGGACTAGCGTAGGCTAAGGAGTGTTTCCCACCGTTGATGGCTTTTCCATGCTCGAGGAATCCGATGAGCATCGGACCACAGCCATCGAAAAAGACGGTGAGCATCACTTTCCCTACTGAGAGCACAGCTCTGAATATTTTAGGCGGAAGTGATCTCGTTCCATTTGTGGTTCTAGATTTCTCACTCCGTAATCCCAAAACACCATATCCAAATTTCAACCGGTTTGGTTGTTACGACATTTCGTACTGAAATGCGGTAGGGAGCTGGTGTTGAGTGGGAAGGTACTGAGCCATAATGAATTTATTAACGTTTCTAAAAACAATAAGGCATTTATTTTTAAAAGCAAGCATCCAAAAAGAACATTAACTGAAAAGACTAAATTTCAATAACCAACTGATGGACAACACTTAAAAAGGGCAACAGTAAACAATCGCTTCCTTTTTGTAAGGAATATTAAATAAAGAAAACGAAATTTACATTACAAACACAAAATATATGATCAAATGAATATGTCACAAATATCAACCATCTGCTATTGCCAGTAGTTATCAAAACGCCATTGCTTTAGAAGTAGCCAAACTAACTGACTATAGTGGTTCAAATCGACAATGATAAACACGGTGGCGGCGACTCCAGTAGGAATGATTTCTCCTTCTCTACTAACATAGGACGGCGGTTGCCGCTACCACAGTACTAGAGACTTTCATTAAGAATTTCAATCATAGTACTCAGGCATCTTTAGCAAGATGATGGTTAACAAGAAATACAATCACCTATCCTGTAACAGACAGACAACTCGTTAACTATTAAGTAAAAATTAACATAATAACAACTCATTAATGATGTAGTAAAAATTAAAATACTATAAAAGTAGAAATTCTTCTTCAGTTAGTTTTTTTTGTATATGCAAACAATTTACCAAACAGCTCGAGGTGGTGATACTAGCCAGACATGTCTCAGAAATGAGGTGGCTATATCCTACAATTTTCACTGACTAAAAGCATAAGTCGTAAGTCAGGATTACTTAGATTCTAAAATCAATTTGAATTAGTGACAGACACAAACGCACATACATTAACAGAACTGAACTCAAGTACTACGAGGTAAAACATTCATAAATAACACACTCATATACATAACAACGGGCAACCACGGTACGGAGTCAAAATAGACGCTACACGACACCAAGTAACGTTCACACTAATCGGATGCCCATCGTGATGCCTCGTTAAACCTAGCGCCCATTGACAAACGCTTCCTTAGAGAGCGCCGAGAGTACGATGTAACGAAGATTACTCGTAGTCGGAAGCCCACGGACATCATTCAGCAGACGCCACCGCGTCCAGTTCTTGCAAAGGTCAGACTGGACTCAAACCCGCCTCCACAACGACACAAACCGCTTGCAGCATCAATAGCAGATGTAAGGTGTCAGGAAAATCTAACACCTTCCATGAAAACCCTGACATGATTAGCAAATCCAGTAGTAAGCCACATAGCCCCGAATAAATCATAACATTAAATTAACCAAAGTAATACGAGTAACGAGTGGAATACCACAGACTAACACAAGAATGCCTAAATGGATGTCATACCTTCCCACCGTGAGACAGACGCAGTTCCGAGGGGAGAAACGAGACCAGAAACCGAGAGCAGAACCGTGTTAAGCTGGAAGGCCCTACGATAAGGGATGGACGGACACCCACGTCGCCAGCTAACCGCTAAGACCACACCACCCACAAGTTTTAGCGTGAGACTTTTTCGCGTCTCTGTTTCGTGAAGGACCACCCCCCAGACCACGTTAAAAGCTAGAGCCCTTCAGAAAAACAGTATAGATCTTACGATAACACAAAGAGGGACACACCACCCACAAGTTTTAGCGTGAGACTTTTTCGCGTCTCTGTTACGTTAGGACCACCTCCCAGCCCATGTTAAAAGATAGAGCCCTCCAGATAGATCTTACGATAACGCTAAAAGGACCACACCAGCTGCAAGTTTTAGCGTGAGAGTTTTTCGCTTCTCTGTTACGTTGCAAAATTTAAAAACATTGCCCACCACGAAAATTATAACGTTTCTCATTGGATAGACAGAATTTTTGTAGGCTGAGCTTAAGGTTAACATTGAGACCCTGATTGGTCAGCTGGAAACACAGATAGTTTTTTTTTAAACCAACTTCGGTAAAATGTAGTTAGGAGAGGTGAGTTAGCTTCCGAGATAGTGTGGTGAGCGGAGCTGTGCTGTCCGCCGCCGCCCTGACGTTGCCTAAACACCGACAAGGTAATGAACGCACGCGATGCCGCATTTTTGAGCGCATAAAGCTTCACTCAGAACTGCAGAAGTGTTTTCTGTTATATAGTTATTGAGAAGCCACACCAGCCACTGTAATTTACGACGTTAGATAAGTAAGTAAAGATAATTGAGGGTCACTGTAGAACATTTTGATGGTTTTCTCTTTTGGGAAAATTAATTTAGACCTAGATTATAGATGTGATATGACATAGGTCATCCTTCGATCCATTGTAGAACTTGGAAACCCATTCAGGGAATATTCGTTCACATTTTTGTTGAACGCAGTTGGTTTTTACCATCCTGTATTAAAACACTACCTTTTATAAATAGTACAATTTATAAACAATGTTTTGTGAGAAGAATAACATTTCTAATGGTAAACTTAACTGCTTTCTCGACGTTATTTTACCAGCTAACTAAAAGTAGGAAAGCCTTGAACCCCTTCCAATACATTTAGTTAGTATTAATATTCTTTCACAGGGAGTGCAGTGGAGCTGACGCTCAAATTATTAAGTATTTCGTTATATCATCGCTAGTCTTACTGAACTCTTTTGAATTCTAGATGTCATGTGTGGTCTGGCGTCTCCTTACCAGCAACAGGTTCCAGGTTCAAACTAGTCAATTCCCTAAAAAAAAAACGCTCAGAGCGTCGTTGCGCGAAAGTGGTAGGGAGACACGATATAGAACAAACAGATACCACCATGAATGTTAGACAGAGGACACGCCAAATACTACGTGCGTCCTGCCGTAGTTGCCTTTAACGAGCATTGTCGACGGCTGCGCCAAACCCGCAGTGAGCAAAGGTACGACTCTAGCCAACGGCCACGTCGGACGCTTGGCCACAACAACACGCCACCTGACCTGCGCTGTTCGTCGCCCATGTCTCTCTCTTCACTTCTCCAGATCGACGCAGCCATTAACTAGCTTCTCCTCCGACCTGCCCTCTAGCCGTGACAGTAAGGCTCCCTGCGCTCTTGAGCCAGAGGGATTCCATATCCGCGGCAATTACGCGAACTTAAACACTGGCGCACGGCACACGTACTTTCCATTTCAACTCTCTTCACACTTTGACTCTCGGTTGCAGTGAGAAATAATCAGAAAAAAAAATAATGAGACATAGAATTAGAGATTTATTTGATAAATACAGGGTGTTACAAAAAGGTACGACCAAACTTTCAGGAAACATTCCTCACACACAAGTACAGAAAAGATGTTATGTGGACATGTGTCCGGAAACGCTTAATTTCCATGTTAGAGCTTATTTTAGTTTCGTCAGTATGTACTGTACTTCCTCCATTCACCGCCAGTTGGCCCAATTGAAGAAAGGTAGTGTTGACTTCGGTGTTTGTGTTGACACGCGGCTCATTGCTCTACAGTACTGTCAACAAGCACATCAGTACGTAGCATCAACAGGTTAGTGTTCATCACGAACGTGGTTTTGCAGTCAGTGCAATGTTCACAAATGCGGAGTTGGCAGATGCCCATTTGATGTATGGATTAGCACGGGGCAATAGCCGTGGCGCGATACGTTTGTATCGAGACAGATTTCCAAAACGAAGGTGTCCCGACAGGTAGACGTTCGGAGCAATTTATCGGCGTCTTAGGAATCGCGGAATATTCCAACCGATGACTCGCGACTGGGGAAGACGTAGAGCGACGAGGATACCTACAATGGACGAGGCAATTCTTCGTGCAGTTGACGATAACCCTAATGTCAGCGTCAGAGAAGTTGCTGCTGTACAAGGTAACGTTGACCACGTCACTGTATGGAGAGTGCTACGGGAGAACCAGTCGTTTCCGTACCATGTACAGCGTGTGCAGGCACTATCAGCAGCTGATTGGCCTCCACGGGTGCACTTCTGCGAATGGTTCATCCAACAATGTGTCAATCCTCATTTCAGTGCAAATGTTCTCTTTACGGATGAGGCTTCATTCGAACGTGATCAAATTGTAAATTTTCGCAATCAATATGTGTGGGCGGACGAGAATCCTCACGCACTTGTGCAATCACGTCATCAACACACATTTTCTGTGAAAGTTTAGGCATGCTTTGTTGGTGATGTTTTGATTGGGCCCCTTGTTCTTCCACCTACGCTCAATGGAGCACGTTATGATGATTTCACACGGGATACTCTACCTGTGCTGCTGGAACATGTGCCTTTACAAGTACGACACGAGATGTGGTTCATGCACGATGGAGCTCCTGCACATTTCAGTCGAAGTGTTCGTACGCTTCTCAACAACTGATTCGGTGACCGATGGATTGGTAGAGGCGGACCATGGCCTCCACGCTCTCCTGACCTCAAACCTGTTGACTTTTGTTTATGGGGGCATTTGAAAGCTCTTGTCTTCGCAACCCCGGTACCAAATGTAGAGACTCTTCGTGCTCTTATTGTGGACGGCTTTGATACAATACGCCATTCTCGAGGGCTACATCAGCGCATCAGGGATTCCATGCGACGGAGGCTGATTGCATGTATCCTCGCATCCTCGCTATCGGAGGATATTTTGAACATTTCCTGTAACAAAGTGTTTGAAGTTGCGCTGGTACGTTATGTTGCTGTGTATTTCCATTCCATGATCAATGTGATTTAAAGAGAAGTAATAAAATGAGATCTCACATGGAAAGTAAGCGTTTCGGGACACACGTCCACATAACATATTTTCTTTCTTTGTGTGTGAAGAATGTTTCCAGAATGTTTGGCGGTAACTTTTTGTAACACCCTGTATATTATTTAGTCACCTATGTATCCAGACTATCAGAGTTTAAGCTTACGTATGGTGTATAACTTATCTTTTCCGTGTGTGTGATGCACCGCCATTGCATCTCTGTTGTATTCCACTACGTGGTTTCCCTTAGACCTTTTTCCAGAAACGAACTGCAGTGTCATTTAACTGAATTTCAAACGTGGCCAAATACGTATGTACATTTGGCTGTAAATATTGTATTTACACATAGTTCGCCGGTCGTTTTGGCCGAGTACTCTAGGAGCTTCACCTCGGAACCGCGTTGCTGCTACGGCCGCAGGTTCGAATCCTGCCTCGGGCATGGATGTGTGTGATGTCCTTAGGATAGGTAGGTTTAAGTAGTTTCTAAGTCTACGGGACTGATGACCTCTGACGTTAGGTCCCATAGTGTTCAGTGCCATTTGAACCATTTGAGCCATTTTACACATAGTCCACGTTCCTGGGTTAAAGCATCCTCTGTAAGTTTCTCTGTTTTTAATATACTGTATTTATGACGAGCCTACTTACATAGTTCCTAACCAGAAGATATTTTCGTAGTTATAAGTCGTAGTACGTAGATACACAATAAAAAATATTTATAAGCTTAAATAGGTAATGTGACACTTTAAACAGTACCTTTCTGTTTATATCCAAATACTTTTGCGGTCTTGGAGGAATTAGTTTGGTACAAGAGGAAGTGCTAATTCGTTCCACAACTGACACACCTTCAGAGTCGTGTCAGGTTGTAATTACTGCCACCAGTGATCGTTTGAAATACATTGGCAGCGTAACTAATATGTTACAAATTTCAAATATTGCGGAAAGCAGTATCCAGATGATTCTCGAAATGACACACTGCTATGCTTCACAAATAAGACAGAATTAACGACGCTGCTGTAATCAATTCTTGGGCAACAGATTACTCTCTGGGGCTTCCTGCAACTATTACCAATGTCCTTCCTATTACTAAATACTAGCATGGTAAGTATAATGGTTAGGACTCATAAACGAATTTCACGCTTTCATAAAGGTGGTTCGAAATTTATGTGACTGTCTGCTGAAAGTTTCAGTGGTCTGAAAAAGAGACAAGACTACCATTCAGAAAATTTTCAGTTCTACTATTGTTTCGTTGCTACAGATAAAAAGTTTAGAAAAAATGGCTCTAAACTCTATGGGACTTAACATCTGAGGTCATCAGTCCCCTAGACTTAGAAGTACTTAAACCCAACTAACCTAAGGACATCACACACATCCATGCTCGATGCAGGATTCAAACGTGCAGCGCGGATCCAGTCTGAAGCGCCTAGGACCGCTCAGCCACAGTGCCCGGCTAAAATATTTAGATCTCTGATGTACATAAACGTATAGTTGTTGCCGTCATTACCCTTTAATGTAGCTATGTTGGATATCGTAAATCAGATATTCCAACTGCTCCTACATAAATAAATCGAGTGGAGAGGGCAACAGTTGAGCGGCCTGTGCCTTTTCTTCGAGATAAAGTCCGCTCGCAGATAGCTCGAGTCAATTGCTCTGAGTCTCTATCGTTTATCACTGACGGCCAAGGGCACTGCTTTGTTTCTTAATAAAATTCGTGCATTCCCTTGGCATACAAGAGGCACAAAGTTCAAAATAGACATTATTCTGTTCAACATTAATTCCTTCTCACAAATGGAACATACCAAGTTGTGTACAGGAATGTGAGAACAAAATTGTCTCTCAAAAGTAATGAACTTAGGCAAGATCGCAACAGTTGCTACAATACAGACCAAAGTCCTGACACAAACTTCCAAATACTGGGACTGTGTCATCAAAGAAGCCATAGAGATCAGAGTAAGGGAGCCACAACTAAATCGTGACAGCGATTACAGCCTTAGCAAATACGTGGGAACCCGCGATCACACGGATTAAGAAGAAAAAGGATATTTCCAGAATGTACCGACTTCGGGGGAGGAGGGAAGAATAACGAGAGCGGTGCCGGAAGATCCTCCCGAACGAGAAGACCTTTGAATTGTGCTTTATAGTCAGCGAAAATGATTGAATCTAGCCACCTCATTTCTGAGGCATGTCTATAGTTACCTTTAGCTAGTATCACGACTTCGAGTTGTTTACTACATTGCTTGCATCTAAAAATAAAAACAAAAACATCTAAAAAACAATTCCTACATTTGTAGTAAATTAATATTTACTAAATCACTAACGAGTTGTTGTTGTGTTGATTTTTACTTAATAATTCACGAGTAGTCTGTGTGTTGCAGGATAGATGATTGTATCTCTTTTTAACCACGATGTTGTTAAAGGTACCTTAGTACCGTGATTGAAATTCTCAATGTAGGTCTCTAGTACTGTGGTAGCGGCAACCGCCGTCCTATGTTAGTAGAGAACGAGAAATAATGGTTACTGGCGTCGCCGCCACCGCCTCTATCATTGTAAATTTGAACGTCATTTGTCAGTCATTTTGGGTACTTCGAAAGCTTTGGTGTTTTGATAACTACCGGCAATAGCCGATGGTTGATATTTGTGACATATTCATTTGATCATATGTTTTGTATTTGTAATGTAAATTTCTTTTACTTCATTTAATATTCCTTACAAAAACGAAGTGATTGTATACTGTTGCCCTTTTGAAGTGTTGTCCATCAGGTGGTTATTAAAATTTAGTCTTTTCAGTTAATGTTCTTCTTTGATGTTTGCTTTTAAAAAAATTGTTTAGTGTTTTTAGAAACTTTAATAAATTCATTATGGCTTAATACCTTCCCACACAACACCAGCTCTCTACCGTATTTCAGTACGAAACGTCGTAACAACCAAACCAGTTGAAATTTGGATATGGTGTTTTGGGATTACGTAGTGAGAAATCTAGAACTACAAATGGAACGAGATCACTTCCGCCTAAAATGTTCAGAGCTGTGCCCTCAGCAGGGAAAGTGATGCTCACCGTCTTTTTCGACGTCTGTGGTCCGATTCTCATCGGAGTCCTCGAGCACGGAAAAGCCATTAACGGTGGGAAACACTCCTTAGCCTACGCAAGTCCATTAACAGCAAACGGCCTAGGCAGCTCGTGGAGGGAGTGATTCTGCTCCACGCTAACGCTCGTCAGCACAAAGTGTAATGGTCAAGACAAAGTGTGAGAAACTTCAGCTACCTACAGCCCAGACACGTCGCCCAGCGACTTCCATGTGTTTGGTCCGTTAAAAAACATCTCACAGGAATATGCTTCAATTCGGGCGACGAACTGAACTACTGACTCCTGTCACAGCCACAGGAATTCTGGGAACATGGAATCCTTTGGTTCCTGAAACAGTGGGATTGTTGTGCCTGGTCCACTGGTGATTACTTTTAATAAGGACTTCAGTTACTCCCACAGTGTTGTTTTGTCCCTTATCTTTTGGACGCCCCTCATAGTTTTTAAAAATTATAATCGTTTAACTTAGGATTGTATGAATAGGTGAGCTGTCTAGGAACGAATTTACAAGACGAAGTAAAGGATGCTGGATATCTTGCTGTCAGTGACAGGTACTTAAACTGATACTGGATGCCGAAACTGGATGGACAACTGTAAGAAAGAACAAATATTACAATATTTACTATCATCGATTGGGGTCGTTATGAACAGATGGTATGCATATATCGAGATATCAGCACTGCTATTAAATAGTTTGTGAAGTGTACTAGTGCACTAAGTCAACTAATCTGTTATTTAATCCAAATTTTCGTTGCTACTACCTACCAGGATTTTCCGTGCCCTTCCTGAAATACTCTAAAACTGAAACTTCCTGGAAGATGGAAACTGTCTACCATATCAGGACTTGAACGGGAACCTTGCCTTTCAGTAGCAATGATGTTGCTCTCCAGACACGGTATACCCATCCACGCTGCTTTATTTCTTTCAGTACCTCTGTCCTACTTCCTAGAAATTAAAGAAACTGTACGACCTATTTTCCTAGACCTAGTGATCCCGGAATAATGGATACTGCAGTGAAATTGTATATCGACAGTTTACAGAAGAATCAAAAAGGGATCTTTGAAGCGAGGGTGTGCACTGTTTTTGAAACTTTCTCGAACAATAGATCTATACGTTGATCAGGGAAGAGAAACCTGCTAAGCATATGCTCCCCGCGCCCATCTTGAAAGCCAAAGGCAGGTCACAGAATGCAAACACCAGTTGCACCTTTTCGAAGAGAAGGTGTACTATTCTTGTTCACCACACCCTCGATTTAAGTCCAAGTTAAAACACCTTCAGGCTGAACTTTCGTCTATGCTGCCCAACTCGTAAAATAGTGTCAACTTATTTTACTGGATTTAATAACTGTCAGCACAGTTGATAGTTTTCACTATGTGTTTATCATTTATTAGTAATATTTCATTCCATCTTAAAGAAAGATATTACTTGTTTTAAAAGGAACTCTCAGGTGGGAAACCTTTTAAGTTAAATATTATGTTGTTGTTGTTGTGGTCTTCAGTCCTGAGACTGGTTTGATGCAGCTCTCCATGCTAATCTATCCTGTGCAAGCTCCTTCATCTCCCAATACCTACTGCAACCTACATCCTTCTGAATCTGCTTAGTGTATTCATTTCATGGTCTCCCTCTACGATTTTTACCCTCCACACTGAGCTCCAGTGCTAAATTTGTGAACCCTTGCTGCATCAGGACATGTCCTACCAACCGATCCCTTCTTCTAGTCAAGTTGTGCCACAAACTTCTCTTCTCCCCAATCCTATTCAAAACCTCTCTCATTAGTTACATGATCTACCCACCTAATCTTCAACATTCTTCTGTAGCACCACATTTCAAAAGCTTCTACTCTCTTCTTGTCCAAACTATTTATTGTCCATGTTTCACTTCCATACATGGCTGCACTCCATACAAATACTTTCAGAAACAACTTCCTGACACTTAAATCAACACTCGATGTTAACAAACTTATTTCTTCAGAAACGCTTTCCTTGCCATTGCCAGTCTACATTTTATATCCTATCTACTTCGACAGTCATCAGTTTTTTTGCTCCCCAAATAGCAAAGATCGTTTACTACTCTAAGTGTCTCATTTCCTAATGTAATTCCCTCAGCATCACCCGACTTAATTCGACTACATTCCATTATCCTCGTTTTGCTTTTGTTGATGTTCATCATATATCCTCCTTTCAAGACACTATCCATTCCGTTCAACTGCCCTTCCAAGTCCTTTATGATCCAATATGAATTAATTTACAATGCCGTGGTGCTCTAGTGGATAGAATACTAGACTCTGGCCACAGAAGTCCGAGACTCAGTCCTGCATAAGGGCAAATATGTCCTTGCTCCAGTCCCTCCAGGAAGGCCTCAGAACCACTGAACCTGCAATCAAAATGAGTAGAGGGTTTCTTTCTTGAGGAAAAGGAGCAGCCGGAGCAAGAGACACGCCAACCCTCTCCCTCCTAGAACTGTGATGGCTTGAAGGGCTCCATTCTACCTGCAACCAGGCCAATAGTCCAGTCATAGCTTTGCACCAAAGACTTAAATCTTATGAATAAATTCTCTACTGTAGAGCCACTAGCTACTTGATATCTATGGCATATAACTTGACTACATATAGAAACCTAGCACAGGCTTTACTTGGCTTTGAACTGGAAGCAGTTACGGTTACCTAACTGTGACATGAATGTATAAATAGCTTCCACCTACATGCGACTGTCAAAACTGATGGGGTGGATTTATGAATGTGAAGGAGGTGGATCGCGGTCCATGCTTAGTCAAATACCTGTAGTCAAGGGCAGGAAAGGAGACCTCTTTTGGGATGAATCCAGACCACAGCTTCCACTGCCTAAATAGTACCTCCAGCAGTATAAAAACTTTTAAAACAATCACTCACAAGATAGACTGTAATGCACCAAAACATAATCATACTACATATTATAAAGGAAAAGATGCCATTGGAAAAAGCAACATGGCACACTTCACAGACATAATAATCCTTCATCATAATATGCAATCAACAAAAAAAACACAAAAAATCGAAAATGAGCTCCAGACTAAGAACTGCAGACTATTATGTGTCACTGAGCACTGGTGTAGAGACACAGAAATCGAACATGTGGTATTGTCTTTGCTAAAAGGAGAAACTTTTGCTGTTGCGCTACTTCAAAGGTCATTTACAGCAGTAGAGAAACCAATTTGAAATTAAGACACGACTTAAGTACAATATGTGAAGACAAACACTTTGAAATATCGGCTATTGAATTAGTAGGACTTGACAATACAATAAACTAACCATTTAGTGTGTGCATTTATGTTTCACTGGTATTATGGTCACTTCATTGAATAAATTAACAGCAGTTTTAGATATAGTCTCAAGCACAAAAGTCAACATGATTTTGTGTGAGACATAAACCCGTTGCACACTGAAAAACCCTAGGATAATAAGATGTAACTTTTCCTTGAATGGGGCTTGAGTTATATCAGCCACAAAAAGGTATCAGCTACCACATCTTTGGATGGGATTACAGAACTGAGATTTGCCCAGAAAACCCGAAAGCATTTTAAACTGCTTTGAAAACAATTTTTTCTCTTTTCTTACGCAAAATAGAAAACATTTCCAACTCATCTGATTTCCAACATAATGTTTGCTAAGATAAATATTCACTTTTACTACTGTAAACACCATTCAATTCAGAAGATATTCAGCTTGTCACCATTGATGATGCATCAATAGCCTATTACACCAAGGTTGAAGTAGCTCTGACCAAAGTATTCAAAATTGTCAATGTGTAGTGAATATTAATCGCTGTATTCATTGTAAACGATCTTGTATGCTGTTCTGAGCACTACGAAAAAGTTGGCCAACTGAAAAATTACAGTAATGAGGAAATGTTAATTATATTTCAGTCTCATGGAATAAATTGTCTTGAATGGCTCCTTCTTTTACTATTATTTGTAACAGATAATTTTATTCCAAGAGGGGCATTTTTTTATCACAACGCCCTTTAGTAATCGAGGGACACAGCATGCTTTTACGTTCATATACGCACTTGGGTTGCCTACCGTTTGACACGTTAGTCGACTGGAGCCCATTCCACTACATTGTCCAGTGATTAAAAGGCGCAATCGTTTCACAGTCCTGTTCGTCCTTAACCAATAAAGTAATAATCCTTTTTCTCTCACCTGCTCCTGCTCACTGTTCCTTTCCTTCATGCAGCACTTTAGTGCCGAATGCCCACAACAATCCCTCGGTGCGTGGCCTACCCACCTGACGCCACCACTGCACTCTGCAGAATGACGTACTTATAGACCTTCACTGTGCACTGCCTCACTATATTTGTGTAACCTGAACTCGGGAGCCATGCTGGCTTACGTCAGTGAAATACGGTAGGGACCTGGTGTTGAGTGGAAAGATATTGAGTTATGAATCATTAACGTTTCTACAAACACTAATGAATTTATTCATAAAAGCAGAAGTCCAAGAATAACATCAAATGAAAAGACTAAATTTGAGTAACCAACTGATGGCAATCATCTCAAAAGATTGACAATGTAAAATCACTTCCTTTTTGTAAAGAATATTGTTATTGTTGTTGTTGTTGTGGTCTTCAGTCCTGAGACTGGTTTGATGCAGCTCTCCATGCCACTCCATCCTGTGCAAGCCTCTTCATCTCCCAGTACCTACTGCAACCTACATCCTTCTGAATCTGCTTAGTGTATTCATCTCTTGGTCTCCCTCTACGATTTTTACCCTCCACGCTGCCCTCCAGTACTAAATTGGTGATCCCTTGATGCCTCAGAACATGTCCTACCAACCGATCCCTTCTTCTCGTCAAGTTGTGCCACAAACTTCTCTTCTTCCCAATCCTATTCAATACCTCCTCTTTAGTTATGTGATCTACCCATCTAATCTTCAGCATTCTTCTGTAGCACCAGATTTCGAAAGCTTCTATTCTCTTCTTGTCCGAACTATTTATCGTCCATGTTTCTTTTCCATACATGGCTACACTCCATACAAATACTTTCAGAAATGACTTCCTGACACTTAAATCTATACTCGAAGTTAACAAATTTCCCTTCTTCAGAAATGCTTTCCTTGTCATTGCCAGTCTACGTTTTATATCCTCTCTACTTCGACCATCATCAGTTATTTTATTCCCCAAATAGCAAAACTCATTTACTACTTTAAGTGTCTCATTTCCGAATCTAATTCCCTCGGCATCGCCTGACTTAATTTGACTACTTTTCATTATCCTCGTTTTGCTTTTGTTGATGTTCATCTTGTACCCTCCTTTCAAGACACTGTCCATTCCGTTCAACCGCTCTTCCAAGTCCTTTGCTGTCTCTGAGAGAATTACAATGTCATCGGCGAACCTCAAAGCCTTTATCTCTTCTCCCTGGATTTTAATACCTACTCCAAATTTTTCTTTTGTTTGCTTTACTGCTTGCTCAATATACAGATTGAATAACATCGGGGACAGGCTACAACCCTGTCTCAGTCCCTTCCCAACCACTGCTTCCCTTTCATGTCCCTCGATTCTTATAACTACCGTCTGGTTTCTGTACAAATTGTAAATAGCCTTTCGCTCCCTTTATTTTACCCCTGCCATCTTTAGAATTTGAAAGAGCGTATTCCAATCTACATTGTCAAAAGCTTCCTGTAAGTCTATAAATGCTAGAAACGTAGGTTTGCCTTTCCTTAATCTTTCTTCTAAGATACGTCGTAAGGTCAGTATTGCCTCACGTGTACCAGTATTTCTACGGAATCCAAACTGATCTTCCCCGAGGTCGCCTTCTACTAGTTTTTCCATTCGTCTGCAAAGAATTCGTGTTAATGTTTTGCAGCTGAGGCCTATTAGACTGGTAGTTCGGTAATTTTCATATAAAGAATATTAAATGAACTAAAAAAAAGAAATACGTTTACATTACAAACAGCAAAACATATGATCAAATGATTGTGTCACAAATATCAAACATCGGTTATTGCCAGTAATCATCGAAACGCCATTGCTTCCGAAGTAGCCAAAGTGACTGACAAATGTTGTTCAGATTTATGATGATAGAGACGGTGGCAGAGACAACGCCAGTAGCATTACTTCCTCCTTGTTCACTAACACGGGAGGGTGGTTGCCGCTACCACAGTACTAGAAACCTTCATTAAAAATTTCAGTCATCGTACTCAGGCATATATAACTAGATCACAGTTAACAAGAAATACAATCACCTATCCTGTAACACGGAGACAACTTGTTAATTATTCAGTAAAAATTAAACTTGCTACCAATTCAAAAATTCTGCTTTAGTTTTCTTTGTAGATGCAAACAGTTTTGTAAACAGCTCGAACTCGTGATCCTAGCTATCGGCTAGGCATTCCACGGAAATAAGGTAGCTATTTTCAACACTTTTCACGGACTATAAAGTACAATTCCTAAATCAGAAAAATTATTTCTGCATTCTATACCCTCACATTGTAAAATTTGTTTGGAATAGTGACAGCCAAAAGCCCAAACACATTGACACAACTGTACTCAAGCAGTACCAAGCAAAATATTCATTAATAACACATTCATATACACAAAAATGGGCAACCGGGATACGGAGTCAAAATAGTCACCACACGACACCAAGTGGGGCGCTCACCATGATATCTCGTAAAATCCAGCGCTCATTGACAAACGCTTGGTTAGAGAGCGCCAAGAGAAGCATGTAATAAAGATTACCCGTTGTCGGAAACCCAAGAGTTCCGTCAAGCAGACACCACCACGTCCAGTACTTGCAAAGGCTCTACCGGACTCCCACCCAGTACCGCAATGGACACTATCTACCTGCAACTTCAATAGCAGAGGACACACTGAATACTGTGCTTCCTGCCGAAGTAGTTTTTAATCAGCAATGTCCACGGCTGCGAGGAACACTTTGCCCCGCCAAACCCGGAGTGAGCAAAGGCTCCACTCTTGCCAATGGACCACGGCAGACGTTTGGCCACAACAACACTCCACTTCTATTGCGCTGCTCGCCACCCGTCTCGCACTCTCCTCCACTCCAGGTGGCCGCAGCCCTCAACTTCGTTCTCCTCCGACCTGCCCCCTACGGGCGACAGTAACGCTCCGTGCACTCTTGCGGCCAGAGGGATCTCAGATCCTCGGCAATTACGCGAAATTGAACGCGGGCGCACGGCACAGTCAGTTTAACTATTACTAAATTTGGTGTCGTTTTGTGTCTTGAAAACAAAACTTGCATTTTCATTACTACAAGTTAAATGTTACTGGTTACATAATTCTGTATCTTGGTTGTTCGCTCTCCGGCGGGACGGGGTTGGTGGGCTGCGTTGCGCGATTAATGTAATGTCCTCCTACCTCAGTATAGTGCCCATTCGGCACCCGTTGCTCTGCATTCACAGGTACTATGCAGACAATGAGAAAAGCAGGGTTGAAATAACCACCGTTCATACTTACGATTACAAAGCCCGCGTAACTCCAGTAACAAGATAAACCTGTAAATCTCTATTAATGACAGACAAAGTGGATGCTTCCTCCCTCTATTGAAAATGTTTGTTTGTTGATACTGATGTTTTATTACCGTCCTTTTCATTTATTGTTATCACTAAGCCCAGATTTATGTTGTTAGTACATCTACTACTAGATCGTGAAGCTTATATCATACGTAAGACAGCCAGAAATGTACTATGTCCAACGCGTAATATTACAAAATTCACTCAGGCAACACTCTGTTACAAAAAGAGTTTACATTCGGTCCTTTTCAGTGGATTCTTCGAAAGAAGATGCTCGCCAAAATGTTCTGTACTTGCATACGGAACACGCCACGCAGAATATTCTCAAAGGCTGATAGTTTTACACGCGGTTTATTCTGCAACCAACATTCCAAAATCTCTCCTAATTTTACCGAAATGTCCGTAATTGCTTCTGGTAATACTGAGATATAAACCAAGCGCGATTTAACCTTCGTATCCTCATCTTACACAGAATTTTTTCGGATAAATTTAATATGATCTTCTCGTCCGACAGCGTGTCCACGACTGGCTGAATGCAGCCGCTCACAGGGCATATATCTCATTTAATTACGCCAGAAAGACTTTTCTCTCATTGGTTGATCAAAATGATCATCCAATCAGATAACCCTTCATGATCAATTTCGCGAGCAAACCGCTTTACTGCAATCAGCATCCGCATTTCACACTGCAAAAACTCACAAAATGTCCCACAAAACCAAACGAAACGAAAATCAAAAGAAAACTATGCTCGAAATATACTTTAGAACTAATTATACTCTTACTATCTTTCAGGCTGCCTTATTACAAAAGCAAACTCTCCTAGACATACGTCATCCACCAGTTAGGGGGATTCACCGTTTTCAGGACATCCTGGTTAGGTAACACTTGCTAGTTACGGATGGTGCAATACATTATAAAATTGAAATCTGACGTATGTTCCCACATACACAATCACATTCACTCTCATCTACTCCCACGCAAAATATAAATATCAACTCTTAAACTACGCTCCTGGAAATGGAAAAAAGAACACATAGACACCGGTGTGTCAGACCCACCATACTTGCTCCGGACGCTGCGAGAGGGCTGTACAAGCAATGATCACACGCACGGCACAGCGGACACACCAGGAACCGCGGTGTTGGCCGTCGAATGGCGCTAGTTGCGCAGCGTTTGTGCACCGCCGCCGTCAGTGTCAGCCAGTTTGCCGTGGCATACGGAGCTCCATCGCAGTCTATAACACTGGTAGCATGCCGCGACAGCGTGGACGTGAACCGTATGTGCAGTTGACGGACTTCGCGCGAGGGCGTATAGTGGGCATGCGGGAGGCCGGGTGGACGTACCGCCGAATTGCTCAACACGTGGGGCGTGAGGTCTCCACAGTACATCGATGTTGTCGCCAGTGGTCGGCGGAAGGTGCACGTGCCCATCGACCTGGAGCCGTACCGCAGCGACGCACGGATGCACGCCAAGACCGTAGGATCCTACGCAGTGCCGTAGGGGACCGCACCGCCACTTCCCAGCAAATTAGGGTCACTGTTGCTCTTGGGGTATCGGCGAGGACCATTCGCAACCGTCTCCATGAAGCTGGGTCCCGCACACCGTTAGGCCGTCTTCCGCTCACGCCCCAACATCGTGCAGCCCGCCTCCAGTGGTGTCGCGACAGGCGTGAATGGAGGGACGAATGGAGACGTGTCGTCTTCAGCGATGAGAGTGGCTTCTGCCTTGGTGCCAATGATGGTCGTATGCGTGTTTGGCGCCCGCAGGTGAGCGCCACAATCAGGACTGCTTACGACCGAGGCACACTGGGCCAACACCCGGCATCATGGTGTGGGGAGCGATCTCCTACACTGACCGTACACCTCTGGTGATCGTCGACGGGACACTGAATAGTGCACGGTACATCCAAACCGTCATCGAACCCATCGTTCTACCATTCCTAGAACGGCAAGGGAACTTGCTGTTCCAACAGGACAATGCACGTCCGCATGTAACCCGTGCCACCCAACGTGCTCTAGAAGGTGTAAGTCAACTACCCTGGCCAGCAAGATCTCCAGATCTGTCCCCCATTGAGCATGTTTGGTACTGGATGAAGCGTCGTCCTACGCGGTCTGCACGTCTAGCACGAACGCTGGTCCAACTGAGGCGCCAGGTGGAAATGGCATGGCAAGCCGTTCCACAGGACTACATCCAGCATCTCTACGATCGTCTCCATGGGAGAATAGCAGCCTCCATTGCTGCGAAAGGTGGATATACACTGTACTAGTGCCGACATTGTGCATGCTCTGTTGCTTGTGTCTATGTGCCTGTGGTTCTGTCAGTGTGATCATGTGATGTATCTGACCCCAGGAATGTGTCAATAAAGTTTCCCCTTCCTCGGACAATGAATTCACGTTGTTCTTATTTCAATTTACAGGAGTGTATTATTTCCATTAAAAATACAGAATCATTAAAAGTTACCATCCAGATTCCTTAAAAATAACTTGTGCGCGCTGAGAGGGGTGTTATTGTTTTCAAATAACAAAGAAACTTAAACCGTCATGATTCCTATCTGAATGTACTTTACTAGGTGTCGGTTAAGTACTTTTAATTTATTTTTTTCAAAACTTTTAAAATTATCCACAAGAAAATTTTACACACTGTTCTTCTAAATTATAAAAGTTCCTATACCTAATTTGAAAACAGACAGATCATATTTTCATAGTTACTTAGTTTATTAGGTGAGATGAATAAGTGATCTTAGTACGCTCCACACAGAGCAGTTCTCACAGACCACACACCGCGACAGATGGCATTGTGACGCCAGCAGCCTACTACACAACGGCCGGGGCTGGAGACTTCATTACCAGCCTCCAATACAGCTTGAAACTTACTGCAAAACTCTACAGCCGTGAAAATAGGTGGCAACAGCCAGGCTACAGATCGAAAGGTCTCGTGTTCGATCACCAGTCACTCCGCTCCTTCCGATAGAACAGCCGGCGACACCACCCACCTCCTCCTCTGAAAATGGTTCAAATGGCTCTGAGCACTATGGGACTTCTGAGGTCATCAGTCCCCTAGAACTTAGAACTACGTAAACCTAACTAACCTAAGAATATCACTCACATCCATGCCCGAGGCAGGTTTCGAACCTGCGACCGTAGCGGTCGCGCCGTTCCAGACTGTAGCGCCTAGAACCGCTCGGCCACCCTGGCCGGCTCCACCTCCTCCTCTGGTGGCCGTCTCTATATGATGGACCAAACATTGGGCACAAGATTTATTCTTAATATAGGGGTGCAGACTAGCCTCATTCCCATCACATCAGCCGCCATTCGCACATTTCCAACCCTATGTATGGCTGACAACTCTAGCATGATAGTCCTCAGTTCTGCAGAGCTTTGGACTTTCCAAGTAGCAGATGTCCTTAAACATTTTGTGTTATTACCTAATATCCAGTCGGCCTCATTGCTACCCCACAACTCTGGCTCCTAAGCCCCGGGCTGGCTCTGCCCCACTCCTATTTTCTCCTCTAAGGACTCCCTATTTAGCTCTCTTTCCGAATACTCAAATCTAAGAGCTCACTCACAGCATCACTCCTTGAGTTTATGCTCGAGCATTCTGCTTCGGAAGCTATATGAGCGCACAGTGCCATGGTTCACCAGTTGATAGAGGCAGCGTTCAGGCAACTTGACGAGCTCTCTATAGAGTATTCGTCAGAACCCACCAACGCTTCGGCAGCCACTCCCCAGCCTCCTCCGGTGTCATCTCCTACACAAGATTCCAAGGTCAGTGACAATTTGGTCCCTCGAGAATCCATTTCCGCCTCACAGAAACAGTAACGTTACTCCTGCAGGCTTATATGATGCACGTGTAGGTGTAATTACTAACGGTACTCACAGAATCAATACAACCGAGGCACTTTCCGCCCGACACGAGGCTCTCCACCTCAGTCCCAAACAGCTGCATCACGTTAAATCAGCTATTAGTGAACTGTATGACATGGATTTTACACACACTACAGACAGCAATTGGTCTTCCCCCGTACATCTCATCCAGAAGAGAAACGATTCATTTCGTCTCTGCAAGGACTACAGGGCTACGATCTTTCGCTCTGTTCGTACTAATCCACCGCCTACGCCTATAGTTAGTTGACCTGTATCGGTACATAGATACCCAATAAAGACTTTAAACTACATAAGGATTTTCTTACTAACGCTAAATTAGGGACTTAAAGATATCAAAAGGGTGGTGGAATAGTGACACTGTAATTTAATTTTGTCACCAAGTGAGGCACGTATGTAATGGAAGTCAAAGTTACCATAAGTTCTATTGTTTTGTATAAAATCTCACACAAAACGAGTGCAGTAGCTGCACTCAAGTATAAGACTAACACCTTTAATAACATATCATAATTCCTCACAAATTATCACAAGGACACGAAACAGCTACAAGTAACTAAGGTTATCGGAGATTAAAGACAAGGAACAGTTAGGGAGGTTACTACATAATTAGCACAGAGATCCGTTTCCGCGATCTGACGACAGTCTTTGCAAAAGTTTATGCATGCCGGAAGGCCCTCTTCCTCCAAGTCATTATGAACTACACAAGCCGAAGCCGATTGCAGATGTCACCATTCTTTTTTAAGAACGTCCTTGCGTTGTCCGCCATTGCTGCTGTCGTCGGTTGCTGTGTCGGCGATGACTGTGAATCCCAAAAAACTACATAATGCAAACTTTCCATCATGCTCCAAAGTTGCATAGTGAAATTACTACTTGTCTCACCGAATTATGCGGGGAAAGTTCCAATCGATTCTCTCACCAGCAGCGGACGAGCGTCACCTTAGTTCCTACTGTCTTCCCTTGTGAGATTCTTCGAGGGCCAATCCTAGCCTCTCATGAGTAATCATCCAATGACAAGTATCAGTTCTCTTTGACTGTCTTCCAACTTCTCAATAATTTTCCAAAACTACTACGTCAGACTAATTAAATTCCCACATTTCCGTGTCAGAGGCCCACAGCTGAAGAAAGGGATGCGTTTTGTCTCTGTCCTGTTGACCACTGAAAGTAGCGTGATGGCATGTTGTTACCTCCGACCCTCCTAAGATTCCTGTCTGCTTTTTGTATATATGCTGAAGCGCCAAAAAAACCGGTAAAGGCATGCGCATTCAAATACTGAGATATGAAAAAGGCAGAATATGGTGCTGCGGTAGGCGACGCCTACATTAGACAACAAGTGTGTGACGCAGCTGTTAGAACGGTTACTGCTGACAGATTATCAAGATTTAAGTGAGTTTGATTGTGGTGTTATAGTCGGCACACGATCGATGGGACACAGCTTCTCCGATGTAGCGATGAAGTGGAGATTTTCCCGTGCGGCCATTTCAAGAGCGTACCATGAAAATCAGGAATCCGGTGATACATCACACCTACGACGTCCCTGAGGCCGGAAAAAGATATTGCAAGAACGGGGCCGACTAATAGTACAGAGGATTGTTCAGCGTGACAGAAGTGCAACGCCTGCCCTGTGGCCGAGCGGTACTAGGCGCTTCAGTCCGGAGCCGCGCTGCTGCTACGGTCGCAGGTTCGAATCCCGCCTCGGGCATGGATGTGTGTGAGGTTCTTAAGTTAGTTAGCTTTAAGTAGTTTCTATGTCTTGGGACTGATGACCTCAGATGTTAACTTCCATAGTGTTTACAAGGGAACCTCCCTATCGCACCCCTCTCATATTTAGTTATAAGTTGGCACAGTGGATAGGCCTTGAAAAACTGAACACAGATCAGTCGAGAAAACAGGAAGAAATTGTGTGGAACTACGAAAAAGATAAGGAAACTGTACAAACTGAGTAGTCCATGCTCGAGATAGGAACATCAAGGAAAGTGTGAGCCCAGGAGCACCGTGGTCCAGTGGTTAGTGAAAGGTTTACTTTCTTTATTTTCGCAAAGTTATGATCTGTCTGTTCGTCTCTGTTCACTGTAATAAATTTAGTGTCTGTGTTTTGCCACCGCACCGCAAAACCGTGCGCTTAGTAGACGAAAGGACGTGCCTCTCCAATGAGAACCGAAAACATCTAATCGCAAGGTCATAGGTCAACCGATTCCTCTGCAGGAAAACACGTCTTATATATTCTATACGACGCTAGTGACGGCATGTGCGTCAGATGACAGGAATATGTTGTCGATCCACCTAACTTGTACACTTGGCGAATGGGTAAAAAGGTTCTTCTACCTTGCCCGATTTAGGTTATCTGGTGGATGTGATAATAACTCCCAAAAAAGTGATCGCATCGGATGGACAGATAATAATTGTCTGAAAATAAAAATTTAAACTTGTCAATCAAGGGAAGACTTGGACCAAGGACCTCTCGTTCCGCAGCTGCTCACACTAACCACAGGATCACGGTGCTCCTATCCTTGATGTTTCCTATGTTGCGCATGGACTACACAGTTTGTATATTTTGCTTATTTTTTTCATAGTTACACACACCTTCTTCTTGTTTTCTCGATTGATCTGTGTTCAGATTTTCAAGGCCTATCCACTGTGCCGACATATAACTAAATCTGAGAGGGTGCGATGGGCAGGTTCCCTTGTTAGAAGTGCAACCCTTCCGCAAATCGCTGCAGATTTCAATGTGGGCCATCAATAGCTGTCAGTGTGCAAACCATTCAACGAAACGTCATCGACATGGGCTTTCGGAGTTGTAAGCTCACTCGTGTACCCTTGATGACTGCACGACACAAAGCTTTACGCCTCGCCTGGGTCCGTCAACACCGATCTTGTACTGTTGATGACTGGACACACGTTGGCTGGTCGGACGAGCCGATGGACGTGTACGGGTATGGAGACAACATCATGAATCGATAGACCCTGCATGTGAGCAGGGGACTGTTGAAGCTAGCGGAGTCTTTGTAATGGTGTGAGACGAATGCAGCTGCAGTTATATGGGATCCCTGATACGTCCCGATACGACTCTGACAGGTGACGGGTACGTAGGCATCCTGTCTGATCACCTGCAACCATTTATGTCCATTGTGCATTCCGACGGACTTCGGCAATTTCAGAAGGACTATACGACACCCCACACCCTCAGAATTGCTACAGGGAAACACTTCCGAGTTTAAACACTTCCGCTGGTCACCAAACTCCCCGGACATGAGCATTATTGAGCATATCTGGGATACCGTGCAACGTGCTGTTCAGAAGAGATCTCCATCCTCCGTACGCTTACGGATTCATGCACAGCCCTGCACGATTCAGGGTGTCAGCTCCCTCCAGCACTACTTCAGATATCAGTCGAGTCCATGCCTTGTAGCGTTGCGGCATTTCTGCGTGCTCTCTGGGGCCCTACACGGTACTATGCAGGTGTACCAGTTTTGTCTGCTCTTCGTTGTATATTTTCTCCTGCTGCGGAATGGCGTCGTCTTCTGTGATGCTCCGCCAGAGGCTCGTAGTGGCCTGCCTCCTGGGACTTTTAATTTAGTTTACAACGCCATCACCGCAAAAAGACGCTTTACGATCGTGGGAGTGGCGGTCTTCTAGTCTCTAACGACTCCTCGGCGTGTTTCCGGACGGCCGCGGCATTACCCGTTGCCCGCATTTTGTCGACTCGCGACAGGCGTCTATCCATCCTGTCCAGTACAAACGTCAGCCTTCGGCGAACGCTGTCCTACCTGGCGTCGGCGTCACCCGTTTGTTCTTATGTCTGTCTGTGAAATTCCCAGCCCAGCCAAACGTATTTCGCAAGGAACAAAACACATACAAGTACTTCAATTACTGACAACCACTATCAGACAGTTTTTAATAAAAATAAGCGAATATGCTATATACTGATAATGCGAAAGTCGACGAAACCATCAGTTTCACTGTCTCTCATATTGCAGAAAACTATCTGAACACACACACTCATGATTTCGCCCAATTGTTCAATGGCATGCGGGTGTGAAGTGTACTTGATCGCCAAAAAGCTTACCATCAAATTACGTGTTCAGGAGCGACATCCCTAAGACTGCTCTAATTACGCCTTTCGTACTGCTCGGGCTCTGTTTCATGACATATGGTCTCAGAAATAGTGCTGAGACTTGGCGGCAGTCTACTGATTCTTTAATGTTCAACTTTCCTTTTGTGTACGCCTATTTGGATGACATCTTCATTTCTTCTGCCTCCCCGTGGAACACGAACACCATTTGGCACAAAATTAACCACGGGAAATCTCAACTATTCACGCCAGTGCAAATTTTCATAGCTATACCGTACTGGTTGAGGGACTCCCTCTGACATCAGACCATACAGATGTTATCTGTAACCGGTATTTAGCAGTGGACTAACGTGAAGTGCGAAGATTCCTACGCATTATAAACTTCTGCAGTGTCAACTACCTTTCCCTACCTCCATCCAGGCACCGCTCATGGACTCCTTGATCGGTAGAAACGCTGTGGCCACGAGGAAAGTTATGTGGACTGATGACGTGATTTAAGGGTTCGATTCCCTCATACCTGTCCTCACCCACATCATCACATTGGCGCACCCGGCTCGTGACACCCACATCTGCGTCATTGCTGACACGAGCGAAACATTAATAGGTGAGGCCTTCAGAAGCATATCGGTGATACTATTGTACCTTTCCGATTTTTCTCCTAACTCTCTCCTGCTCAACGCATGTGGTCTAAATTCGACTGCAAACTCCTCAAGTCTATGAGGCCATTCCACATTTACGCAACAATATCAGAGAGCTTGAGTTTACCCTCTTTGCCGACCATCAGCTGCTTACAGATGCCATCCGAAAACCGAACAAAATGCCGCTCACTTAAGCCTGCGGTACACGAAATTACACATCCAGTAGTCGACAGAAGTACGCTACGCATACGATTCTGACGGCGCTGTCGTCGATTACGTGCCCCGGGTGAACATTATCATGTTCTCACCGCGACACTCATGAATCATGGCGGTTCCTGGTCAGAAGCACTACCTCAAAGAATACTTACAAGCGTCACTTCCCAACATCGTCTATGACGAACCATTCACCCTCTTGACTGACTTCGTTGAACTTCCCACTCTCGTCCATTAAATACGTGAACTTATTTAGCATATCAATACTCCGCGGGCGAAACCGCATTCTGGACGACCTCTCTATCATGGTTGGTGATGGAACTGTCTCAACTCAATGCAGCTATTAAAATCCTTAGAGATCCCACAGGTCGCTGAGTAGGTTCTCCTAGCACCCCACATCTTGGGCGAAGATCTTCCATTCCTTTGTCGTGAGTCTATTTCTCCTCCCGGGTGGGCCTTGCAATCCAGTATCTGATGTTGGAAACTCTTGCCTGACCATGGTGTAATCAACCTGAAATCTTCCCGTACCCCTCGGCCTTTTCCTAGTATACCTCCTCCTCTTGTGATTCTTCGACAGAGTGTTCCCTATTACTAGCTGAAATTTATTACAGAACTCAATTGGTCTTTATCCTGTCTCGTTTCTTGTCCCAAGCTCACATTCTCTTGCAGTCTTTTCTTCGATTCCTTCTCCTACAACTGCATTTCCATCTTCCTTTTTGTACAGCATTACCCTTTCAATATCCACAAATACTTTCTCTATCTCTTCATCTTCAGCTTGCGACGTCGCCATATATTCCTGAATTATCGTTTCGGTGTTGGTTTGTCGTCGATTCTGATAAGAACAGCCCTATCACAGAACTGTTCACAGTAACATACTCTCTGTCCTACCTTCCTATTCATAACGAATCCTAATCCCGTTATACCGTTTTCTACTGCTGTTGATGTTACCCTATACTCATCTGACCAGAAATCTTTGCCTTATTTCCATTTCACTTTACTGACCCCTACTATATCTAGACTGAGCTGTCGCAACACCCTTTTCAGGTTTTGTAGTTTCCATACCACATTCAAGCTTCTGACATTCCACGCCCCGACTAGTAGAACATTATACTTTCATTGATTATTCAATCTTTATCCTTTATCCCTTGGTCACCTCCCCGTTGGCAGCCACCTCCCTGAGATCTGAATGGGGGACTATTCCGGAATCTTTTGCCAATGGAGAGAGCATCATGATAATTTTTCAGTTAGAGACCATATATTCTGTTGATACAAGTTATGTGTCTTTAATGCTGATTCTTCCTCCTTTAGAGAAAATTTCCCCAGCCCAAGGACAAGAGAGTGCACTGAACCTCTATCCGCTCTTCTGTCCTTTCTCGGGCGTGGCCGTTGGCAGAATGAGAAGGAAGTCTTCGGCGGCCGATGCTGATTATGAATCAGAATTTTGTCCGATGTTGGATATCGAACCTGGGACCGACCACGTTTTGATTACTAATCAAAGACGCTACCCCTAGACCATGGGTACCTTCTCAGACTAACAGCAAATACATTATCAGAGCACTTTAGTCGAGCTACTAAACGAATAAAACACTTACACAACATTGGAATCATGTTACTGAGTAGTCAATCTAGGTACCGCAAATTATGTTTGAGCGCAGTATCGACAAATTCTTATTATGTATCCACATTCTGATGCGTTTCATTCATTATCCTATTGTTTGCTGTGTAGTTGCCTCCAAGAGAATATAACTTTAGTTACTGTCGCTGTTACATTTATATGTTCCTCGTGGTTTGGCTTTTTCTGTAGACATTGCGCATCCACTGTTATTCTCACGCAAAATTTTACGTTTACGTTAACTTTAAAGATTTCCACTTAGATCCCAGATACAGCTCACTACAGGAAATAAATACCTGGTCCGGCGAGGAGTTGTCCATTTGTGTCTCATCTTCATACGAGCTTTCGTTAGGCTTATTCTCGAATAGAATTGTTACTTTGCTTCTTTTTTTTTTGGGGGGGGGGGGGGGGGCTTGGATTCTGTTATGGGACTCCTGTGTTGTGTACAAGGATTTTAGATTGTTTCATACATACTGATGTAGGATAAAGGTATAGTTGTAAGTTTTTTTCTCTTCTGTGTTTTCATCCATCAAGTAACATGATCTTGGATTACACACAGTAAGTAATTCTTGCGAATCAAACTACAGCACGAAAGGAAACTCAAATACTTGGGTTTTATTACTTTCACTAACTTTAAATCAGCTATAGATGCAATTTTGATTACATAAAATGTAGCTAAGTTGAACAGAATAGAGGGTGGATTTAACACATAAAGTTTTAACTCATGTGTAAATCCATAACTTGTATACTGTTAACTCCTTGTGTATCGTTGTTGGAGTAGGTCATTTGAATAGCACCATGAGCTTTGTATGTAGTACCGAACTTCATTTCCCAGTCTTTTCAAAACCTAAAGATAATCCACTTACTTTAACCGTGTGTTCATGATTTCAGTATTTCATTATCTGTCTACTTTTTATTCCTAAAATTGTATCAATAATAGTGAAGATTAGATGGGTAGATTGAGTAACTAATGAAGAGGAACTGAACATAATAGTGGAAAAAGTAGTTCACTACTCATCTTGATTAAAGGAAGTGATAGGTTGATAGGAGACATTCTCAGTCATTAAGAAATAGCTAATTTGATAGTGATGGGAAATGAAGGAGGACTGTGAAGGGGAACTGCAGACGAGGAGGATGTGAGTAGGTGGGTATAATCAGAGAGGAAGTTGTAGTCTTGAACATGGTAATAACTTCAGCAGTTAACCAAAGATAGTGAGGAGAGCAGCATCAAACCTGTTGTCAAACAGAAGATTACAAGAATGGAGTCTTGAGTGGTCTGACAAACAAGATATAACCCCGCATCTTCTAGCGATGCAGTTGGAAGACAGTGTTGCACAATTTTAGCTAAACCACAATTATATGCAAGGTAATTAGTTATAAATTATGTCTCTAGTATATTACATGTTATTGTAAATATGAAAATTTCTGTTGATGGTTTCCAAAAAATAGAAATGTTTTTCTACAGAGAATGTTTCTCTATTAAATGGTTGTAAATTATACTGTGCAGGAAAAGCTCAACTTTTCAAATAAAATTTTATAATGAAATTGGACAGTAATTAGTTACTATTTTTCAGTTTCTCAATATCTGAAATGGCTTGAGAGTAATGTGAAAGAAAATATCCACATGAAAAGATGACATGAAGTCAGTCCTCAAGCTAGCTTTACCAATATTTGATTAATTTATTAGTCAGTTCGTGGTAACTACTATTTCGGAACTGAACCAACATTCTTTGTTAGTGCAGCAAGTAGATGAATTCTATCAAAGGTTCTGTTCTCAAATCTTTCCTTGAAAATTGTAGGCTATCCACACAGTAGGTGTTGAAACCGAAAATGTAATAAAATATTTTGTACAGTTTGAGGCTATCTTTAATTTGTTCATTAACTGGCTTTTATGAAAATTGCTCATTTCCTGATATGTAGTTAATTCTGACTGATATTATTGTTCCAGAAGTTAATTTTTTCCTTAAAATATCTAGATCAACGTAAATTTCCTTAAATAAGTAGGTTAACTTAAATATCACTCGTGGCTTTCTGGATGTGAGACCTGGTTGTAACTTAACAATTTAAGAGAATAATTTTACTCGATATCTTCTGTTATGATAACGTAACAGATGACAGATTTTGGAAGAAAGAGCTTTGGACACACTCCGTTGTATGCAGAGTACACGAACGAAATGAAACGCAAAGCACCCTACAAAATGTATTTACCCCAGAAATAGAAATGTAGTTTCCATAACATGTATTACTGAGGGTGGTGGACAAGGGGGTATTTCATGCCTCCACACAACAATTAAAAAGAAGGAAAACATATTCTTCTTGAACGGCACACTTTTTTAGATAGATCCTAATAATTAACTAGGGCTCAGAACCTGAGTATATGTTTTAACTCAATTTTACGAACACCTACTCATTTTGCGTAATGTGTTCATCGACGAGATGGGTACTTTATGACCAGCGCAAAAATTCAGCCGCCGACATAGTGCAACTGAGGCCGAATAAGGGGAACCAGTCCACATTCGCTGAGAAAGATGCAAAATCGGCTTAAAAACCATCCACAGGTTGGCTGGCACGCCGAACCTCGAGACTAATCCGCCAGTCGGATTCGTGACAGGCACCGATACACCTTCCCACTAGGGAAGCAGCGCGTTATACCGCGCGGCTGGACCGACTGAATCTGCTTCATCCGTGTTGCTTTTACTGCAGTAAGTTACCATAATGGTGTTTTGAAGCAGAATGAATGTGCTTGTCCAATGTTCTGTTCATCTGCCGATCGTTGTACGAGTCTTACGCCCTGCCTCAGTCGCCTTTCAATAATCTGAATTTTCTTGGCCAGATTTAGAGCGATTCTGATGTGGGGCTGACTGAATCTGTTTCTACGTTGCTGTATTTACCTGCCAAGAGCTGGCGTGATTCTGAAGCTGGGCTGACTAGAGTTCTCTGGCCAGCATTTGTGCGGATCTGATGTGGAGCTACGAATCTTCTAGTACAACCCTGCATATACCTGACCAGCATTGTGTATTTCTGATAGTTCGCTGATTGATTCTAATTGCACAGCTCTGCGTCTATGTGGACTACAGTAGCAGCGATTAAGAACCTAGGCTGACTGAACGAGCTAGTACAGTGCCGAATTTACCTGGTGAGCGTAAATGCGATTATGAAACTTGTCTCATGTGTTCGCCTTATCTGTATTAGCGTGGTTCCGATCTGAGTGACCTGAATTTGCTTTTACAGCTCTGTATTTACCTGTCCAGCGTTCCAGCATTGTGTGATTCTGTTGAGGGTTACTGAATTTACTTTTGCAGTGCAGCGTATGCCTGTCCCGAGTGTGCAATTGTGATGCGGAGCTGAGTGAATCTTCCTGTACAGCTCTGCGTTCACCTGTCTAGCATATGGAGATCCTAATGCGAAGCTGACTCAAACTGCTCGTATAGTGTTGCGTGATTCTAATTCTAGGTTAACTGTGGTTTCCTGAACAGCTTCAACGTGCTATTGATGTGAGGTTAATGAGTCACTTTGTGCAGCACTGCATTTATCTGACCAGCATTGAATGATTCTGATGAGGTACTTCTGAGGCTGTTTGTTCTGTCGTGCATTTACCTGGGCAGCATTGTCCGAGTCAGATGAGGTGTACTGAATCTGTTTGCACAGCGTTGCATTTATCTGGCCAGCTTTGTGTGATTCTCATGCGAGACCGACTGTATCTGTTTGTACAGTTTTGCATTTTCCAAGACCAGTGTTACCGTGCTTTGTATGTAGTGCTGAATGAATGTCCTTTCACAGTGGTGGGATTAACATGTCAGGGTTAGTGTGATGAGAGGTTGACTGATTTTGCTTGTACAGAACTGTATTTACAAGGCATCGTTTGCACAGTTCTGAAGTGGGCCAGATGAATCAGCTGGGACATCACTGAGTTTATCTGAAAAGCATTGTGCGATTACGTTATGGGGATGATGTAATAATATTTTACAGTTTACTTGGCCAGCGTTATTGCGATAGTGATGATGGCCTGACTGAATCTGCTTTTACAGTTCTGCATTTACCACACAAGTGTTTTCTCAATTCAGATGCTGGTCTGTGTGCGTATAAATCGCCAACCTTTGCGCCATTCTAATGTGGGGATGAGTGAATATCCTTGGACACTACTGCATTTACCCTGCCAGGACTACGTGATTTTGTCTGTTCAGCACATGGTTTATATGGTTTTATGGGCTATATTAATGTGATTCTAATGTGAGGCTAGTGAATCCACTTGTGTGGTACTACATTTACCTGGTCAGTGTTAGTATGATTCCGATGCTAGGCTGACTAAGGTGCTTGTACCCAGCCAATTTCAGCACGTTTCTGATGCTGATCTGACTGAATTTCCTTGTACAGCACTGCATTTAGATGCGGTAGTGACTGAATTTGCTTATAGAGTTCTCCATTTCGTACGCCAGCTTTTTTGTGATTATGATGTGTTGCCACTGAATTAGCTTGTACAGCACTGCATTTTACTGCTAGCTTTATACAAATGTGATATGACTCTGACTGAATCTGCCAGTACATCTCTGTGTTTACTGGGCTTGCAATAGCGTGATCCTGATGTGAGGCTGAGTGAATGCGTTTGTACAGCAATGTGTTCACATTGTCACGTTTCTTATGCACGGTAGTCTGAATCTCCCTCCACAGTTCGGCATTTACCTGGCCAACTTTAGTGTGATATTGACACAGGCCTGAATGAATCTGCTTGGACAGCTCTGCGTTTACCTGGTAGTCAACAGAATGATTCTAATGCGAGGCTGACTGAATATGCTTCTACAGTGCTGTGTTTACTGGTCCAGCGTTAACGCAATTCCGAAGCAGGGCTGTCTGAATCCCTCTTCACAGTTCTGTCTTTACTTGGCTGGCATTTGTACAGTTCCGCTCTCGAACTGGCTGAATCTGCTCATACAAATCCGCAATTACTAGGTCACCACTGTTGGGATTTTGAGGTGAGGTTGACTGATATGTTTTCACGGTGTGGTGTTTACATGGCAAAATTTAGCGATTTTGATGTGAGGCTGACTAACTCTGTTTGTGTAGTCCCTGGCCAACATCTGAGCGATTCCTCTGTGAGGCTCTACGTTTAAGTTCCCAGCTTTGTGTGATTCTGAAGCGAGTTTCACTGACTCAGTTGTAGATCGCTGTTCTTATCAGCCAATGTTAGTACGATTCTAATGCTAGGGTGACTGAATGTGCTTTTATAGCACTTTGTTCAGAAGGCCAGCGTTAGCATGATTCTTATGTTGGGATGTCTGAATCTTCCTTCACAGTTCTGCATTAACCTGGGCAGCTTTAGTGTAATAGTGATGCGAAGCTGACTGAATCTGCTTGTACAATGGTGCATTTTCCTCTCCAGAATCAGATCAGTTCAGATGCTGGGCTCACGTCATTTACATGGCTAGTGTTAGCATGACTCTGATGTGGGGCTGAGTGAATGTGCTTGTGCAGTGCAGCATTTACCTCGCCAACAATAGCGTGATTCTGAAGTTGCACTGATTGCGTTTACCTGCCCACCTGCCCAACACTAGCGTGATTCTAATGTGGGTCACTGAATCTGATTGTACGACTCTGTATGTAAGCGCCCAGCATTGTGAAATTTTGATGAGGGTCTTCTAACACTGTTTATAGAGTGCTGCATTTACCTGACCATCATTGTGCAATTCTAATTCGGTGTTGACAGTATTGACATGTATAGGGCTACGTTTACCAGGCCATTGTTAGCGAAGTTCTGATAGTGGGCTGATTAACCGGGTTCTGCAGCACTGGTTTTACCTAGCTAGCGTTAGAGCGATTCTGATATGGGGTTCACTGAATCTACATTTCACTTGCCAGCATTGTGAGAGTCTGATGTGAGGCTGACTGGCTCTTCTTGAGCGCTATGGGCACATGGCCAGCGTTAGAGAGTTTCTGAGCTGACTAAATTTGCTTGTATAGCTCTGCATTTACTGCCCATCGTTAATGTGATTCTGATGCAACGCTGACTAAATGGCGGTCCCTAAACAGGGCTGTCTGAATCTCTTTCCATACTTCTGTGTTTTCATGGCCAGCTTGACAGTGATACTAACATGGGTCAGACTAAATGTGTTTGTGTAGCTCTGCATTTACCTGTCAATCGATGGGTGATTCTAGTGTGATGCTAATTGAAGCTTATTTTACAATGCATCGTTTACCTGTATAGCATTTCCCAATTTTGATCCTGGGATGACTTCATTTACCCGTACAGTGCTAGTGGGTACCTGATGTTCCGCTGCTTCGTTTACCTGGGCACCATGAAGGTGATTCTGATTCTGGGCTGATTGTGTTTATAATGCCAGCGTTAGCGCGATTCTGATGTACGGGCTAACTGAACGTTGTATCTCATCTCTGGCTTTATCTGGCCAACGTTAGTGCGACTATGACGCGGTGATGACTGAATTTACTTGTACTTCTCTGCATTTACCTGGACAGCATTTTTTCAATTATGATGCGAGGAGGATTCAATCTGCGTGTACAGAGTTGCGTTTGCCTGGTCAGCCTCAGTGCTATTATGATGCTGGGCTGATTCCATTCAGCTAGCCAGAGTTAGTGTGATTGTCATGTGGCCGGCCCTTGTGGCCCAGCGGTTCTAGGCACTTCAGTCCATAACCGCGCTGCTGCTACGGCCGCAGGTTCGAATCCTGCCTCGGGCATGGATGTTTATGATGTCCTTAGGTTAGTTAGGTTTAAGTAGTTCTAAGTTCTAGGGGACTGATGACCTCAGATGTTAAGTCCCATAGTGCTCAGAGTCATTTGAACCATATTTGATTCTCATGTGGGGTTCATTGAATATGCTTGTGCAGGTCTGTGTTTACCTGAGAGGCATTTGTGTGATCCTGATGCGAGGCAGACCGTATCTGCTCGCACAGCGCTGCATTTACCTGGCCAGCGTCAGCTCGATTGTGATGCTAGACTGACTGCGTTCACCTGTCAAACGTTAGCATTCTTCTAATGTGGGTCTTACTATTGTTAAATTAGATGGAGTTATCTGAAATTGAATAGTTTTTTTTTGTCAACGATCTGAGACGATAAAGCGAGTCTGCAAGTTACCTTCGTTTACAGGCTGGCGCACGGCAACGCCCATGTTGACAGATCCAGTCTAATGACGCTTCGGCTTTACAGCTTCCTATCCTCTTCAAAAGATTTCGGTAGTGTGCTACTATGATGTTTTTTCCCTTACATGTACAATGTGCTAGCGTCTCACGAAGACAGGCCTGCAAAACAGAGACACTTAGCCCATAACCTCGTCTTCAGTGGTGTTGAATCCAAATGTTACCGCTAGTTGCTTACTCTTTCGCCTCCTGCTCATAGTGACAGACCCAGTTCTCTTCGACGTTGATCAGGGTTGCATCTGTTTGGCCTGATGCAAGTAAATAACTTCCGCTGTTTTCTAAGATTGGCACGATTTTTGAATGGGGTCGCGCAAACCAGCAATCGGCGACCTTCCTTATGATCTCATGGGCATGCATGTTTTGATAACGGATCCATGGCTGATTTTCACTTTTTCCATGATGACAGTGGTGTCACCGCCAGACACCTCACTCGCTAGGTTGTAGCCTTTAAATCGGCCGCGGTCGGTTAGTATACGTCGGACCCGCGTGTCGCCACTATCAGTGATTGCAGACCGAGCGCCGCCACACGACAGGTCTAGAGAGACTCCCTAGCACTCGTCCCAGTTCTACAGCCGACTTTTCTAGCGATGGTTCATTGTCTATATACGCTCTCATTTGCCGAGCCTTCAGCTACGTCATTTGCTACTACCTAGCAAGGCGCCATATTCAGTTACTATTCTGAACAGATGATATTGTGAATCATGTACCGTCAAGAGCGACGTTCATCATTAATGGATTAAAGTTAAGTATCAAACTAGCTACGACCGCTTTCTGAATTCTAATTCCTCGTCATGTTCCAGACCTCACGTCAGTATAGTCCTTCCCTCCTCACGCCAGCCTGCGTGAGCTAAAACGCTTGCATTTCGGCCTCCTCTAGCAACACGGTGTTGGTTCTTCTGCCAACACAACAATGACATCGTCTGTGATAAGGTTTCTGAATACCAGACCCAGAATTATGAATTCCAGCCGTCAGAGACAAATTGTCTGACACATTGTTGTTCGTCATTCACACTTTAATGACCACACTGGAAGCGATTGTATTGTCTAAATTCTGCATCAGACAACGGCTCACTGTTCCTGTACACTTCCACAAACTCAACATTGACAGGTGCAGCACTGTTTCTCTTAAACTGAAAAGAAATTACCAAATGATATTTCGTTGTACCCAATAAGTGTGCGATTTTACTTATTTATTCTCATCTACAGGCCTGTTACGTGACAGTGGCTCAAAGATTTCGGTATGTATCAGGACCGCAGACATATACATGCCAACAAAATGTCAGTACCTGACCTTTAATTTTTCAAGATGATTATTAAAACCTAATGACCTCTCCAAGAATGTCACGATACTCTTTTCCTGTTACTCTTAACGTTGGAAACCAATCCAGTGCCAGTGCTGATATAAAGCCGAGTCTTTTCCAACAGCATTATAGCGATAGCCAGGTTTAACTGCTGCTCTCTACTATGGATTACTATTAAAAAACGAACATATCCTATTCCCATGAAAAATATCATTTCCTAGTCATAAGGTGAAGGTGAACTTTTTCGCAATGTATTTGTTAAATCACTGTGACGAACCTAGTCTTTGGTGACTTGCTTTTGGTCTCTTTTTAATAGCAAGTGCCCACGGGTCGCAAGCCACGTCGTTTTCTGTTTAGTACTGGGGTGACATCCAAGGCTGGTTCCGGTCGTACATCAGAAGAGCTACTTTCGAGATCACTCACTGTCCTGATGGGAATAACCTTTATTTGATGGAGAGACTTGTTGTTGGACGGCTATTACAATGTGCAAGAAGTTTGGAAGTATCAGTCCTGTTTATATTAAATGATGAAGTTTAGTTTTGTTTTCGAGTGTAGCTGGCTTTGTTTACTAGTTTCACTTTGTGCGCAGGTATTTGATTGTGATTCCGCACCGTGGAGTAAGTACGAATTGGTTGTAAATTCTTAATTACTTGGAAGCTCCTTCATCATTGATACACTTATGAAGTTGTTTCCAATCATAACTTAATAGATGTTAGCTATTCATGTCTAACATTCTGCGTGGTTTCTGTTTGTTCTAAGACATGTCTCCCTACCACTTTCGCGCAACGATGCTCTGAGTTTTTTTTTTTTTTTTTTTTTTTTTTTTTTTTTTTTTTTTTTAGGAAATTGACTAGTTTGAACCTGGGAGCTGTTGCTGGTAAGCCGACGCCAGACCACACATGGCATGTAGAGTTCAGAAGAGTTTAGTGATATAATCAAATACTTGATGATTTCAGCGTCAGCTCCACTGCACTCACTGTAAAGGAATCTTAATACTAACTAAATTTATTTGAAGGGGTTCAAGGCTTTCCGGTTTTTAGTTAGCTGGTAAAATAGCGTCGAAAAAGCAACATTGTTTATAAATTGCACTATTGATAAAAGGAAATATTTTAATACAGGATGATAAAAATCAACTGCGTTCAACAAAAATGTGAACGAATATTCCCTGAATGGGTTTCCAAATTCTACAATGGATCAAAGGATGACCTATGACATATCACATCTGTAATCTAGGTTTAAGCTAAGTTTCATAAAAGAGAAAACTATCTAATTGGTGTATAGTTACCCTCAATTATCTTTAATTACTTATTTAACTTGTCTTAAATTACCATGGCCGATGTGGCTTCTCAATAATTATATAACAGATAAATCATCGCGTTTCAGATTTTAACTTCTAGTAGCAAATGTGAATACCACAAAGTTTAATTGACGATCGACACTAGTATTACGTAAAAAGGGGATGTAACAGATGAGACCTCTGCAGTTCTGAGTGAAGCCTTATGCGCTCTTATGCGGCATCGCGTGCGTTCATTACCTTGTCGGTAGTTAGGTAGCGTCAGGGCGGCGGCGGGCGGTGCAGCTCCACACACCTCACCGTCTCGGAAGCAACTCCCTAACTTCCTTACTACTCTTTACCGAAGTTGGTTTAAGAACAAAGTATCTGGCTGTGTTTTCAACTGACCAATCCGTGCCTCAGTGTTAACCTTAAGCTCTGCCTACAAAAATTCTGTCTATCCAATGAGAAACATTATACTTTTCGTGGTGGGGCAATGTTTTTATTGTTGGCTGCATAACAGAGACGTGTATAGTCTCACGCTAAAACTTGCAGCTGGTGTGGCCCTTTTAATGTTATCGTAAGATCTATACCGTTCTTTTGGAGGGCTCCATCTTTTAACTTGGGCTGGGGGCTGGTGATGTGGGTGTCCGTCACTTATCGTATGGCCTTCTAGCTTACACTGCTCTGCTCTTGGCTTCTCGTTTCTCCCCTCGGAACTGCATCTGTTTCACGGTGAGAAGGTATGACGTGTATTTAGGCGTTCTTGTGTTAGTCTGTGGTATTCCATTTGCTCACTAGTTGATCATATTACTTTGGTTAATTTAATGTGAGGATTTATTCGGAGCTATGTGACATACTGCACGATTTGCTATCATGTCACGGTTTTCATGGAAGGTGTTGGATTTGCCTGACACCTTACACGTGGAGCGTAATATCAGGAGAGGATAGGGGAAATACATCCGTGAGGGTAATCTCATCCAGGCTGGATTATGCTGTTTGAATGGCGTGGGCTTTATCCAGTTGTTGCTACATCCTGCTGGCAGGGGTAACACCTCAAGCACCAGTCATGCCAGCCATTTTCCAGTTACATTGTGGTACTACTAAAGTGAGGTTTATTTTCAATGTGTTTGTCACGATTTTTTCAGCTGTATTTTGCAAAGAATGTGCTACTATAAGTTTCTTTAAAGTACTGTGTGCATGTCAACTACTAGCCCTAGATTTGAACTTTCATTTAATTGTAGATTTGCCGAGGTATTTGAATTAAAAACTGAGTTCTGCTTAGGTTAGTCGCGGAACTCACTTGGGGTGTTGGCACATTATTGTTGAAGTGTGTTGCATTCCCCCTTGATAATAAAAGTAGGTGGTTATGATTCCAATTCGAATGATTAATTTAAAAATTTGGATAACTAGAGATTCAGAATAAAAATAAAGAAAACTAAAATAAAAGAAGTATAAAACACTTTTGGGATTCATGAAGCTACTTTGCATACGAGAGTGAAAGTGAAATACTCAGGGTACAAAATTACATGCCTCCAGCTGCGAAACATCGTATTTGGGTACGTAGACGCTAACAAGGTAGCGAACAATTTTGATAGGTAATTCAGGTTAGATGGAAAGAATTGGCTAACTCTAGCTCTTTGACACGTAACGTGTGTCCACAGGACATGTGGCCTGTGGTTGAAGAAGTGTCATGATGATCTCTCCATTGGCAAAATATTCCGGAATAGTCCCCCATTCGGATCTCCGGGAGGGGACTGCCAAGGGGGAGGCTACCATGAGAAAAAGATTGAATAATCAACGAAAGGATAATGTTATACGAGTCGGGGCGTGGAATGTCAGAAGTTTGAACGTGGCAGGGAAACAAGAAAATCTGAAAAGGGAAATGCAAAGGCTCAGTATAGATATAGTAGGGGTCAGTGAAGTGAAGTGGAAGGAAGACAAGGATTTCTGGTCAGATGAGTATCGGGTAATATCAACAGCAGCAGAAAATGGTATAACAGGTTTTGGATTCGTTATGAATAGGAAGGTAGGGCAGAGGGTCTGTTACCTTGAACAGTTCAGTGACCGGGTTGTTCTAATCAGAATCGACAGCAGACCAACACCGACAACGATAGTTCAGGTATACATGCCGACGTCGCAAGCTGAAGATGAACAGATAGAGAAAATATATGAGGATATTGAAACGGTAATGCAGTATGTAAAGGGGGACGAAAATCTTATAGTCATGGGTGACTGGAATGCAGTTGTAGGGGAAGGAGTAGAAGAAAAGGTTACAGGAGAATATGGGCTTGGGACAAGGAATGAAAGAGGAGAAAGACTAATTGAGTTCTGTAACAAGTTTCAGCTAGCAATTGCGAATACCCTGTTCAAGAATCAAAAGAGGAGAGGTATACTTGAAAGGCCGAGAGATACGGGAAGATTTCAATTAGATTACATCATGGTCAGACAGAGATTTCAAAATCAGATACTGGATTGTAAGGCGTACCCAGGAGCAGATATAGACTCAGATGACAATATAGTAGTGATGAAGAGTAGGCTGAAGTTCAAGACATTAGTCTGGAAGAATCAATACGTTAAGAAATGGGATACGGAAGTTCTAAGGAATGACGAGACGCATTTGAAGTTCTCTAACGCTATAGATACAGCAATAAGGAATAGCGCAGTAAGCAACACAGTTGAAGAGGAATGGACATGTCTAAAAAAGGGCATCACAGAAGTTGTGAAGGAAAACACGTACAAAGAAGGTAGCTGCGAAGAAACCATGGGTAACAGAAGAAATACTTCAGTTGATTGATGAAAGGAGGAAGTACAAATATGTTCCGGGAAAATCAGGAATAAAGAAATACAAGTCGCTGAGGAATGAAATAAATAGGAAGTGCTGGGAAGCTAAGACGAAATGGCTGCAGGAAAAATGTGAAGACATCGAAAAAGATATGATTGTCGGAAGGACAGACTCAGCATACAGGAAAGTCAAAACAACCTTTGGTGACATTAAAAGCAACGGTTGTAACGTTAAGAGTGCAACGGGAATTCCACTGTCAAATGCAGAGGAGAGAGCAGATAGGTGGAAAGAATACATTGAAAGCCTCTATGAGGGTGAAGATTTGTCTGATGTGATAGAAGAAGAAACAGGAGTCGATTTAGAAGAGATAGGGGATCCAGTATTAGAATCGGAATTTAAAAGAGCTTTGGAGGACTTACGATCAAATAAGGCACAAGGGATAGATAACATTCCATCAGAATTTCTAAAATCGTTAGGGGAAGTGGCAACAAAACGCCTATTCACGTTGGTGTGTAGAATTTATGAGTCTGGCGACATACCATCTGACTTTCGGAAAAGCATCATCCACACAATTCCGAAGACGGCAAGAGCTGACAAGTGCGAGAATTATCGCACAATCAGCTTAACAGCTCATGCATCGAAGCTGCTTACAAGAATAATATACAGAAGAATGGAAAAGAAAATTGAGAATGCGCTAGGTGACGTTCAGTTTGGCTTTAGGAAAAGTAAAGGCACGAGAGAGGCAATTCTGACGTTACGGCTAATAATGTAAGCAAGGCTAAAGAAAAATCAAGACACGTTCATAGGATTTGTCGACCTGGAAAAAGCGTTCGACAATATAAAATGGTGCAAGCTGTTCAAGATTCTGAAAAAAGTAGGGGTAAACTATAGGGAGAGACGGGTAATATACAATATGTACAACAACAAAGGGGGAATAATAAGAGTGGACGATCAAGAACGAAGTGCTCGTATTAAGAAGTGTGTAAGACAAGGCTGTAGCCTTTCGCCCCTACTCTTCAATCTGTACATCGAGGAAGCAATGATGGAAATAAAAGAAAGGTTCATGAGTGGAATTAAAATACAAGGTGAAAGGATATCAATGATAAGGTTCGCTGTTGACGTTGCTATCCTGAGTGAAAGTGAAGAAGAATTAAATGATCTGCTGAACGGAATGAATAGTCTAATGAGTACACAGTATGGTTTGAGAGTAAATCGGAGAAAGACGAAGGTAATGAGAAGTAGTAGAAATGAGAACAGCGACCAACTTAACATCAGGATTGATGGTCACGAAGTCAATGAAGTTAAGGAATTCTGCTACCTAGGCAGTAAAGTAACCAATGACAGACGGAGCAAGGAGGACATCAAAAGAAGACTCGCTATGGGAAAAAAGGCATTTCTGGCCAAGAGAAGTCTACTAATATCAAATACCGGCCTTAATTTGAGGAAGAAATTTCTGAGGATGTACGTCTGGAGTAGAGCATTGTATGGTAGTGAAACATGGACTGTGGGAAAACCGGAACAGAAAAGAATCGAAGCATTTGAGATGTGGTGCTGTAGACGAATGTTGAAAATTAGATGGACTGATAAGGTAAGGAATGAAGAGGTTCTACGCAGGATCGGAGAGGAAAGGAATATAAGGAAAACACTGATAAGGAGAAGGGACAGGATGATAGGACATTTGGTATAATATGAGGGACTGACTTCCATGGTACTAGAGGAGCTGTAGAGGCCAAAAACTGTAGAGGAAGACAGAGATTGGAATACGTCTAGCAAATAATTGAGGACTAGGTTGCAAGTGCTACTCTGAGATGAAGAGATTAGCACAGGAAAGGAATTCGTGGCGGGCCGCATCAAACCAGTCAGCAGACTGATGACCAAAAACAACAGCTCTTTGAAATCAGTCTTCAGTCGAGAGTTTGACCTGTATATGAAGTCAACGCTGTATGAAAAAATTACTCCTCATGGTAAGCTAAACCGTATAGTAAGGCATATATTAAGAATACTACTGTGGACAACGGACAGTCGGAGTTTAAGACATGTGACATTCGCCCTTTCAACCAAAACAAATTTCAACTTATTGACTTAAAATTACGTGAGACCTTCAGAGATATTGTCCTTAATGGTGAAGAGCTCCCGAGTGGAGCAAATAGAAATGAGATGGTTGCTTCTCAAAAGGAACAAGATATCTCAGAAAGCAGTCAAGAGCAGTCCTGGATCATCAGCAGAAGATGTTCCGATTTTACTAGGAGAGGTCTCAACAAAATCAAGTACAAGTGTCGAGCATATAAATGTATCTAACGTATATCATATCCTAAAAACTGAAAAGTTATTTCTTAGACAAAACAAGATAAGTGAAAGTGAAGGAGAGTCAGGCACCCTTACAGCAGTCCCAGAGAAGAAATAACTACAATTGGAGTTATCAGTAAAGAAATAAAAAGAAGCTATGAAACAGAAAGCTGAAGAAAACAAGAAAAGAATACTTAAAGATACTGAACATAGCATCCCAGTTCTACTAATTAAAAAAAGAGCTCAAAGAAGAAACAGATGTCGTACTATAAGGAACTCAAACTGGGAAGAGAAAGAAAAAGCGAAGATGACCTAAATATCGTCTTGAAGGACGTTTGTGACGACAATGAAACGGATGGTGTTTATCCAACAGTATTTCCAGAATATGTCTGTTTAGTGTGCGGAGGATTTGGGAAAGATGGGGAACTATAGTATGTACGTGTTTCGTGTATTAGGTGGAGCCGTGAACAATGTAGTACTTGGAACACCCCAAAAGATTACAAAAAGGTTACAAGTGTGATATTTAGAGAGAGAGAGAGAGAGAGAGAGAGAGAGAGGGTGTATCACAATTAATGGCGTAAACGCATGAAGTTGATAGTACACGATACTAGAAGCAAAAAAGTCTCATTTAACATATAGTCGAAGATGCATACCTTAAGGACTATGAGCAGTTTTTCATCATCGATACTGTGAAACAATTCTTTTCTACTGCCAGTTCTTTGCTTTCCATATTTTGGGAAGTGGTAGTATGGACCAAAATAAGAAAAAAAGGTTCAGCAAACATGTACTCTAAAACGCATACCTTAAAAGTTACGAGCACCTGATCATTAGAGGAGTTGTGTTTCAAAGTAACAAAGATGAAAAATTGCTCGTAGCTCTTAAGGTATGCATTTTCGACCCTATGTTTAATGAGACATTTTTGCTTCTTGTACTTTCAACTGCATGTGCTTATGCCATTAATTATGATACATCCTATATACAGGATGTAAATTTTAAGTTGACAAACCAGAATAACTCGAAAAATAAGCTTCACACGAAAAAATGTGGATAATCCAAAGTTGACATTTTCGAGAGGGACATCCGCTGATATATATCATAATTATTTTGTTCATTAATGTCTGTTTAGTATATTTAATCCATGAACGAAACTAACAAAATGCTGTGTCGTCCTTTTTTTTTGGACTGTTTGTTTTGCGTGTTATTAGCCCGTGCTATGAGTGTCATTACCCTAATAAGCCGAGAATACCACGCATTTTCCCTTTTATTTATTTTAACGCTAACATTAATGTTTATAATCGTTTACAGTCGCTTTGAATATGTCGAAAAACGTCCGTAATATGATATGAATTTGTTTTAATAGCTGTTGATGATGTAATGAACAATTTACATCGATGTTTCCTTAGGTATGTGTATTTCCTCCACCCCACCCTAGTTTTGTGCTAATGATTCTGGATTGCGAATTCGAAAGATGTTATCTTGCTTTCTAAAAACGAATATAGTTTGAATCATCTCTGCAAGGTTATAAAACGTTCCAGTTGTCTTTAAAGGTCAGTATGTTTCTTATTAAAATCAAATCGCATTGTCTTTTACACTTGCTTTTTTTACATGTGGCACGCTAGTGAGCCAACATCTTGTCATGCCACAGAAGTGAAGTACGTCAATTCACAGTCAGTTTAATAAATTTCCATTCAGCTGCAGAGCAGGCACTCAGAATAATAAATATTAATCAGTAGAGCCTCTATGCAAGGCAATCAGTATGGTGTGGTGCTGGCCTGTAAAATGAGATTTAATGGTTGCACTGCTTCACAGAACTTCTATTATGTCATATCATATACGAATATAGACTTTTATTAAATACGCTTTCAGCTAGTTAACTATTTTCTGCACTCTGAACTTATGCGTACATAGCAGAGGAGACTACTGCTCAGCACATCAGGACGATATAAACAGGAAGCTAAAAAACAGTGTAATCCGTTGCTTTCATGAAGCTTTTCATTCCTGTACTGCATGACGTATTTCGATATGCTGACCCATATCACTACTGTTATGTAACTTGAAACGCCCCTTTGAACAATTTATACAAGACTGTGCTTATACTGACACACAATATTTTTTAGCGCAACGCAATCTGACTTCCAAAAATCCCTACGAAAGAATGGCCCTGACTAGCATTAACCTATAAGTTTCACAAATCACTTACCTCACAAAAATCTTCGTTACTCAAGTTACTACAATACAGCGAGCGCCACTACTGCCAGCTAAATAAAAGATTCAAACTACTGAAGGCACTAACTACTGATACATATAGTTAGCAAATGAAAGATTTTAATAGAGAACAAACAGTGTATTTACCTTAATAGTCAAAATATATATGGTAGTTCATGACATCCAGTCTTACAAATTACAAAACTCCGCCATCTCTCTCCCCACGTCCACCACTGCTGGCGGCTCACCTCCAACTGCGCAACGCTACGCGCTGTTGGCATCCAGCTGCCGCTGCCCAACACTACAATGGCAGACAACAATGCAAACTAGCCACAGACTGCACAAGGCACAGCCAGTGATTTTTATACAGAGCGCTACGTGGCGGCGGCGTTACCAATAAAAAAACCTAAACAGCCTACTTACATAGCCCCCAAGCTCCCTACAAAAAAATTTACAAATTGTTTTGGGCCGTGGCCAATACAGATTTGAAATTTTTTTTCATAATTACAATAACAAAGAAATGAAATGCACACACTTCTCGATACAATGTTGGTCAAAAGCTAAAATTTTCTCACAGTCCATAAAGACAGTCCTGATCATTCATCAAAGTAAAATTGCAGTGTTTTTCTCAAAGTCTGAGTAGTAAAAGAAATTGCACTTGGAAGTAGTGGATTTCTAAGCAGTCTTGAAGAAGTAGTGTTGTCCTTCCAACGAAAGACAGTGCTGACTCTTGACATGCAGACAGGTAATGGGCCACAGCAGTCGACGTTGAAGACTATCGGTAGGTAGGTCATCACAGAGTAGACCCCTTGTAGTCCTGGTAGAGATTACGGTATTGGTGGGCCACCAGAGGTGCAGACCCACTGCAGTCCTTGTAGAAATAATGGTATTAGTGGGTCATCAAAGGTGTAGACCCACTTTAGTCCTTGTAGAGATAGCCAGCAGCCATCTGTTTGACTGTGCAGGCGCACAATCACCATTGAAGAGACTTGCGGATAATATAGCAAGTCCATAACCACCACTTGTGCACTCACAAAAATTGTTTTTGAAATGTCCTTACAACCAGCAATGCTGTTATCCAGTCCCTTACTGAATTATTAACACACGTGCAAACACTATCAGTCCCTACTTCTCACATATTGTCCATATACTATGACCAACAGAAACGTGTGCAGTGAAATGTAATTTACAAGTTACTTAATTTGATGAACTGGTGTCAATTACAATTTTATAACATAAGAATACACTAACAAAGGTACAAAATATATCATTAAAGAACATAATAGTACAGATAACATTTGCAGTAATGCAGGCTTTACAAAAGAATCGAAACAACAAATACATCAGTGTTACAAAAATTATGAAGGTAAGTACATACATAAAAGATCAGAATAACTCTTGAAACATCAACTTCACACATGAGCATTAAAACAAAACACAATAAATAATGTCTGAACATATTTACAAAGAAAATAACATAGTATTTGAAAAATTCTACAACATAAATATTATTAGCTAAACACATAAAGACAGGAAAAAGACAAATACACAAGGGTACATAAACACATAGAGGGATAATACGAAAGGAAAGGACAGGGTTTGTTTTACTGCAGTATTTTGCATAGAGATCTCCCTTAGTTCATCATTATTTCCAAAAAGTCATATCTATACCTGCTTTCTGTACTTTTCTCATATAACCTCTCAGTGCATTTCTTCAAATCCATCGCAACTCATTCTCTTATATAGGCTACCCCCTCTTAAGCTAACTTAAATCTACTGAGCTCAGATGCTAAACTAAGGGACGAGGCAATGCAGCAGCACAAAACAATTAACACAAACAGAAATGATAAAAAAACGGAAATTGGCAAAAAAAGGCAGCGTTATTACAACTAATATAAGGCAATGCGCAGCAAACAAGAAAAATAAATCAGTAATAAAATTGGCTTAACCTAGTAATACAAAGTGACATTCAGTAGCACTATGAATTGCAAACAGCCACAGCAAATGCTATAACTTATACCTAAACATGACAAAGCTCAAGCAGAAAAAATAGTACACTAAAGACAACAATGCAGATAAGGGAAAGTTATAATCACATCTTAATGACTATGTAATTAAAGTGGTGCACCACAACTTATTCTATTAAATAAATTACCACGTACTTGAAAAGAAAATTATGTATGCAGTTCCTGTTACTAGTCCCTTCTTATTGTTCTTTCCTTTCCAAGTGCTCCATTTTTTTTGAAGAATGTGGATCATAAAATTATTATTTAACAGATCTGTTGACAGAAAGTTTTCACATTAGCAAATGCATTTAATTTTATTTTATAAAACCAATGCTGTAACACAGCTGGAAAACAGATATCAAATGAAATAAGCAATTATGCAAAGCAAAGAATAAAAACATCAGTCAATAGCTATGTGGCATTTCATAAGTCAGTGGAAGTTCTCTCAACTCTCGTAGAAAGACACTTGTTAATCAGGTGTGCAGATGTAAGAATGTTTCCAAACAGCCTACTTACAAACTGTCTTTGTATGACTACATGTTTATTCGAGCAGATCTTTGTTCTCTCGGGTATTACATGTTTACATATTCATATCATTATGTATCTGGGCTTATGTTATCACTATGCGTGAGAGTAGTCTAAACTGAGGGGACAAAAGTCATGGAAAAGCGATATGCGCGTATACGAGTTGGACTCGAGACAACTGCAAAGCCGTGGTCTGCTCAGATGAGTCCCAGTTGATAAGAGTTGATGGTAAGGTTCGAGTGAGGGCCAGACCACGCGAAACCACGGTCCCAAATTGTCAATAAGGTACTGTGCTAACTGGTGGTCGTTCTGTAACGGTGTAGGCTGTGTTTACATGGAACGGACTGTCCTCTGGTCCAACTGGATCGATCATTAAGTGGAAATGATTACGGTCAGCAACTGGACTTTATGATCGCAAACAGTGATGGAATATTTGTGAATGAAAATGCATTCTGTCACTGGGTCATAATTGTTCGCGATTGGTTTGAAGAACGTTCTGCACAATTCGTGAGAATTATTTGACCACCTGAATCGCCCGAAATGAATCGCATAGAAATTTATGGGACATGATCGAGAGGTCAGTTCGTGCACAAAATCCAGCACCGGCAACTCTTTTGCAATTATAGACAGCTTCAGGGGCAACATGATTCCACAGCTTCAGGGGCAACATGATTCTGGAATATGTATGGATGAAAATACACTCTGTCACTGGGTCATAATTGTTCGCGATTGGTTTGAAGAACGTTCTGCACAATTCGTGCGAATTATTTGACCACCTGAATCGCCCGAAATGAATCGCATAGAAATTTATGGGACATGATCGAGAGGTCAGTTCGTGCACAAAATCCAGCACCGGCAACTCTTTTGCAACTATAGACAGCTTCAGGGGCAACATTATTCAATATTTTTACATGCAGTACTTGCTCCACTGAACTTTGTAATCATCTTACGAACCCTTTAATTGTAACGATATTGTCCTTAGGCAGCTGTAAGGCTGCTGTGTTGTTTATATACATTCAAAGTTCAGCTATGCTCGCAAAAAGAAAGTTAAATTATTGAGGTCCGTTTACAATGAAAACGATGTTCATCGTTAAATATGACAGATATGCTATTTCCGAACATTTTCCAATAGTTAATAGTGTTTCATAGTGAAATGTCGTTTCTTATTGTTCCAGAGTCAGATGTGGATTTTTGTTGCTTACACATAGAGATTTAGATGACTCTGACATCCTTATATTGTGTTTGTAGATACTGTGTTAACGAAATTTTGCTTATGCTATCTTGGTAGATATTGTATCAATGAAAGTTTTCTTGTGCTACGTTTGTAGATACTGTGTTATGAAATTTTGGTTACGCTATATTCGTTAGTACTACATGAATGAAATTTTGCTCCTGCCATGTTCGTAGATATTGTGTTAATGAAATTTATCTTGTGCTGTGTTCGTAGGTACTGTGTCAATGATATTTTGCATATGTTATGTTCGTAGATATTCTGTTAATGAAATTTTTCTTAAGCTATGTTCATAGATACTGTGTCAGTGAATTTTTCTTTTGCTATGTTCGCAGATATTGTGTCAATGAAATATTGCGTATACTATCTTCGTAGCTATTGCTCACTTAATGGGCCCCACTCAGACCAGACGCACTTGTTATACATACATGTCAGCCTTTCGTTAATTGTATCATGCAACATGTTCAGCCAGTTAAATGGAAGTTTACATGAGAATTTACTACACATAATGACTAAGCTTTTTCCCTCTAGGTTTTTAGTACTGTTATGTTTATGTAGCTTGAGTGTGATATTATAACCAAAACTAATAGCCACTAAGCATTATATTGATAATACTAATTATCAGTATTCAAATTTCGGGCTACTGCCGGTCGTTGTTCAAATGCATTCCATGATATTTCAAAAGGTTCAAATGGCTCTGAGCACTATGGGACTTAACATCTCAGGTCATCAGTCCCATATAACTTAGAACTACTTAAGCCTAACTAATCTACGTATATGACACACATCCATGCCCGAGGCAGGATTCGAACCTGCGACCGTAGCGGTCGTGCGGTTCCAGACTGAAGCGCCTAGAACCGCTCGGCCACCATGATATTTCGCCTCTGCACCTGTCCTCCATTGCGCAATATATGTAGCGGGCCGCAACGTTCCGTGGATGCATCAAATTCATGTTGACAGACCGAAAACGTTACCCCGCCGCAACGCCCTCGCTGGTGGAATCTCGGAATTCAATTGTCCTCTGCGCTGCCGCTCACCCTGGCCGTCGGGGCACTACGTCGTCTCCGATTTGAGTAAATTCGTGGAGACGATAGCATTGCATGCATTGCCCAGATTATTAGTGTTTCTAAAATGATTTTCTTTCTATGTGATAAAGCAATGTAGAATTTCAAAAAATGCGTATATATTCTTGGAATGTTTCATTCAAGTGAATGCACTGGAAGACCGTATCTTCCATAAATTCTTTTTTTTCTTTCTTTTTTTGCGGTTTATAAGTGAAAACTGATCAAAGATTACTACAGATATTTAAAGATTACGTAGATGAATTTTCAATAAGCACCAAATTTCAGAATTAGCCGCACTTCTCTTACAATAAGGCATCCTAAAACTACAACCACACACGCAGGCTACAGTGAAGTGTTGAATCAGGTAAGAATCTAACAGTTGTGATACTGGGTCTGCTCTATCTCCCTACCCCAGTTGCACAAGGACGTTCTATGAGTGTTTAAGGAATTTGGTGGTGAACCTACGGTCTGCAAGGTAGGAAGATACCATCTCACGCATGCAGGGTTCAGAAGAGTGCAGCAGTACTGACAATGATGTAATCAGACGATGATCTCAATGTCGGTTCCACTACACTCCCTGTAAAGTAAATGTGATCGCTAACAGAAATTAGTGTATGGGTTCAGGCGTAACTATATGTTAGCAAAAATGAAAATTTTAGATTTTCGTTATTAAGGTTTATTTTTACTCTAAGTATGACTTCATGAAACAGCAATGTTAACAAAAGTACGTACAGGATGGTAAAATATTGATGTTGGGTGTTCACTACTGTGAAGCAAAAGTCCTAACTAATCTAATCTTCTTTAATGATGAGTTGGTTGATAGCCAGAATGAGATTTTCACTCTGCAGCGGAATGTGCGCTGATACGAAACTTCCTGGCAGATTAAAATTATGAGACGGACCGAGACTCGAACACAGGATCTTTGCTTTTCGCGGGCAAGTGCGCTACCATCCGAACCACCTACGCACGACCAAGGAACCGTCCTCACAGCTTCAATTCTGCCAGTCGACAGGCAAAGGTCCCGAGTTCGAGTCTCGGTCCGGCACATGTTTTAATGTGCCAGGAAGCTTCAAGATGCTTGTTGATGATGTCTCAGGGTAGCTACAAATACTAACAAACTAAATACAGTTGGGGCCATAGATATCAATTACACTAAAACGCACAATACAAATACCCAAAATGGAATGGTGTCAGTAAAGAACAGTCAAAGGAAGTACATAATTAAAAAAATTCACAACTCTACAGAGGCTGATCAATCCTTTTCGTTAGATTGGACATCGCATGTGCCTGCTTCAAGTAAGCTCGACAACCGTGAATGTGTGTAACTACATGTCATGGCTGAAAGTACGAAAATTAGGAGAGACCGAGCAACCACACTTCTGAGTTTCAATTGAATATCACTTGCTAGCGTAGCGTGAGTGCGTGTGATTACCTTGCGTCGGCGGCGGCAGTGGCGGCTGTCGGCGTTAGCTGTGAATCTGACAATCTATTCTAAATCCCTCCCGACTGATATAACACCAGTCTGATAAACTTCCTACATCTTCGGTGAAGCCGAGACTCCTGTTCATTTCCTAGCTAAGATAACTGGCAAGGTACTTACTGTTTGGCTGGAATAGCGCGTCCATCGTTGCCCTCAAATAGCTCACAAGTGTTAGCTTCCAGTGCTCGGTGCGATTCTCCATACTAGGAGACTTTGCAGTTTAGCTCCTTATGAGTTAAGACGAGCCTGTGAACAAGTGTTCACATAATGACTCTCGCAATCGTCTCAGTATGGCACAAGTCGCCTTGCTCAAACACTCGACGATTTTCTACAAGAGAAGAAGCCTATTACTCTGTCTGCAGCTTGCCTATGTCAAAGCTAGTAGCACACATTTTCTTTCTGGCCTTCAGGGTGTTCATTCGTGTTACATCTCAACCTGCTAGAGTTTTCGTAGCCTGTCACAGGCTTCATATCTTCCGTAGTGCACAGTTTAACTTCTGCTATGTAATACTGAGATAAACAGCTTTCTCTTTCATGCTAGTTTTATCGCAAGTGGCTACAGTGAGTTACCAATGTTTTGAGTTGGGTTTCTCTGGACATTTATCTGAGACCTCCATCATGTTCCTGTAGAAAAGCTTTCAGAAGATCGTCGTTAAAAGCAGGGAAAAGGGCTGCTTTTGCCGGCCGCCTACACAGTGGCTGCAGTGTCGCATTGCGTTGGCTACGTTTCTCATGACGAGGGTTCCAGCCGTGTGAGATGACATGCTACCGTAAAATTTTCCTTTACCTCAGAACTACGCCTCGTAACTCGGGTCAGGAAAATTACTTGCATGCAATTACTAGTGTGAGTGTTAATGGTTTATATTCACAAAATGTAGATGTGTTTACACTTTGCCTATCAATAAAATTTGTATATTTTCTCGTTACTTTGTCATGTTACATATCGAGTTAACCGGAATGGTTTCAGGAATTTAATGTAATGTGTGTTATTTGTCTGACACCTTACAAGGGGCGATCAGCGTTTAAGGATGTATCAATCAACACATTAGATGATAGTCATGCTAAATTTTTGCCCTCTGCTTACAGTCAAACGCTGACCACAATCAGACTTGGTTAGAATATCATACATTTTGCGATGTCTTACATCAGTTTTCCGATGTCTACATCGCAAAGTACCCTGTGAACTTAGCATACGTCTTCTGGACATAAGAAGACATGAGTCGGGGAGAGGAGCATACAAGAAAGAAAACCGATTTGAAATCAGCAGTCTGTGCTAGTTGCCAAATGTGCTTCGGTATTAAGAAAACATGAATATTTTAAATACTAACTGTTGCAACATTCTATCTGTCCTAGGCATTTGGTGCCCAGTGACTTCCACCTATTTCTACATCCAAACAGATTTGTGGCTACAATTGTTCTGAGTCAAGTTGTTGCAGCAACCATAAACGAATACTTTTCAAATGTCCCGCATTGCACATTTAAAAACAACGGCTTGGACAGAATGCAGCCATCGAAAAGAGGACTACATTTAAAAATATGTGTGAAATGGACGACACATATTTTATTGGAGAACTGAAAAGGTTTTTTTCCATTTCCTCGTAACACCTGATACACCTGATTTGTAAACGTCTCCACACCTACTGATGTGGACCTCCGTGAATTTTTATATTACACCACGTAACATTCTTGATTTAACTGATTTTATACTTCTGGTGCTCGTTAAAATATTTAGTTGTATTTCTTTATTCCACTGTATGAAAACCCATAAATTTTTAAGTATGTGCAAACGTTTAATTTTTTCATACTATAATACTTGGAACTCGTATACAAATATGTTATGTTACACTGGGAAATGTGGTGTACAATCAAGTAGGACTCTCAAATAAATTTATTCTGGGAAAACGGTTGCAATATTAATTAAAAGCATGACATTTCCTACTCTTAGTATTATATGTAGGGGAGACTGCGACACGTTTACACAAGGCTCACGTCTATGCATGTCACTTTTCAAGAGAACCAGCCTTGGTAGAGAGCTACCGACTGTGGAAGATCAGTGCTGCCACCTAATGCGAGTTCTCAATATATTTATGTTTTTGTGCAAGGTGAATAACTTTTTTTGCTCAAATACCGAATCTCCTAGGGAACATATCTTTTAGAGCTGAGAATAGAAAAAAATATATGTTCGTTTACAAGCGATTGTTGTAGTTTACAAGGAGCATTTCTATAATTTGAAAGCATGAAAGATACTACTGTTGCAGGTTCGAATCCTGCCTCGGGCATGGATGTGTGTGATGTCCTTAGGTTAGTTAGGTTTAAGTAGTTCTAAGGTCTAGGGGACCGATGACCTCAGATTTTAAGTCCTATAGTGCTCAGAGCCATTTGAACCATTTGATACTACTGTAGTTTCTAGCTCATGATAATAGGGTACGTTGATGCAGTCAGTTGGGGAACTTCTACGCACTATTTTTTATTACCGTCCTAACAAATACCCCAGGCAAGGAAACTCAGAGGAAACAGCAGTTGGAAATGCGACCTAAAGAAGTGAAAGTACAGGATAATGTAGGGTAGAAATACTAAAAATGCTATTTGAATTTCAAGCAGGAAGAATTAATTCTATGAGAGCAAGGATTGATAAGGCAAGCAACTGCTCAAAGAGAGAGCAAGGAATATGATATCACTGGTGTTCTGCCCGAGTCAGGTTTTCACATGGTATCTCTCCGTACTCTTCTGTCTTCTGCCATACTCTTCAGGTCGACGTAATTTCCATTTTCCTTTGTGTCGTCCGTCATCCTGCATTTCATCTCGCATTTTTTCGTCCCTCTCAATCTCCTCTCACTAAATTGTCCTTCGGAAGCGTCTGTTAGCAAGTATTCTTGTCTGAACGAATGTCCTATCCAGTTGTTCTTCGTCTCTCTTCTTCGTCTCTCTTACAACCTGCAGCAGTCTCATGAAGAAGATGAAAACTGCCTTTGGTTTTACCGCTTGAAACGAGTCCAGTTCCTTATATGTAAAGGCAGGCTGTCGACGGTTCTGCCACAGGTAGCATGCTATATTTTGAAAGCATCAAATGCATTTCGGACGGCGATGATGACTAAGCCTTTAATTATCATCAACACTTCCAGATACGCCCTATTATGTGAAAAAGTAGAAATTCGCCAAAATATTTATTTACTGCCAGTAATCTTTTTGTGTCTAGCCATGGAAATTGGTGTAAGTCAGCTTGTTAATTTGGCACCAATAAATTATATTTTGAAAACAGAAGTAGTGTGCTCTGTTTATTCGTTAGTCTTTTCTGTGAAATGCGTAACCTTCCCCCTATAGATACTTAAACTTTCCCCATTCGCAGGGCACGTTCTCGCACTCCACTTGAGACTATTTAAAATTATTTTACACTGTCTTTAGTTAGAAATGAATACACCAAGATATAGTTTATAACAGTGTTATAAGACTAAACAATATTAAACAGAATAAATACAATCAGGAAAATAAAAAAATTCCGAAAGGAAATTTGCGTAGATGTGCACCCGTCTTCCCTTATCTCCTATTCAAAAACAGATTTCATTTGTCAGGCATGTGTAGCGTCGACTAGTGAAACGCATATAATAGCTATGAAAGAACTGTAGTAGAAGTTAGATAATATTGCAATTAAAGTTGCTGTACAATTCCAAAAAATGAGTGAAATGTTACCCATAATAGTGGCACACAATTCTCAGTGATATGGCTTCAGAAAAATCTAAATTAAATAAACATGACTGAAAATCGGTGACGTGGAAAAAGCAGGACTTACTTACATAAGTTCATTCGTAAATGTAAGAACATGGAACAAATTCAAAAATAGGCCATATATCGTAGTCGAAAATTGTCTCTCAAGTCGTGCATCAATACAGTTCAAAAGTAACTAGAGGCGATACTGGGCGTTACAGGGTAGAACTCTTATCACAGTTGAGGCAGCAAACATTACGTCCGCTATTTTGCAGATTACTACATTTCTCTCGGCGCTAAAGCACTACACCCGTTTTGGGTGTCTTCCACAAATTCCCCTAAGCGTTTTGACGTTCTGCTTGGGCCCTCTCATGATGTCGACACGTGCCTCGTTTGAAAAATAACTGTTCCTCTCCACGCAGACACATATAACAGGTTCGGTGCTGCATTCTTCCTTTCAGCTTCTGGTTTCCGCCCTGTTTGCTGCGCTTTTTCTCCACCACTTTGTGCATTCCTCCCTGTCTACGGCGGCCACTTTATACATTGGAAAGCGGCTTTCTGTCCATAACGGAATCTGTGATGCCCTTCTGATAGAACTCTAAAACTTGCAGCACTTGCTGAACTCACGTTCGCCTCCGAACAGGAACTGCCTGAAATATGAAAGGACACTGACAGACGGAATGGTGCATTTTTCAGGCTCGCTCGCCTTCAGTAAAAATACCTGCCACTTCTACGGACGTCGGACAAATAAACCAAAGGGAACAACGGGAAGAGACTGACTCGCAGAGCTGTGTCGACAGACTTTCTTCCTGTCCTTTTCTGGTAATCCGTGTGAATAGTGCGAGAATAGGAATTTCAAAGTGGCGCAAGACAAAAATTATGTCTATTCAAGGGAAAAAATACCGGAGGAGTTAATACGAACAATGTCAAACATTTAGTCAGTATTCCTTCATGAAATACCCTCTGTTCGAAATGATGTAATTGCACTTCAGCTAACGAAATACGTCTCCCTATTTCACTTTAGGCGTCTATAATAGATACTACGAGAAGATCTCTCCTGTAATAAATGTTTCATCTGACTAATCGCAGAAAAGTTAAAGAGAAAGGATGGAAACATTCGGTTACGAATGTCTAATTGTTCGTAAAAATCAGAGAAATACATTGGTGTCCTAAATTAAAGCAGCAAACCGCCATTTCCTCGTCCTGTGTCTAATCGCTACTAATCATACAAATTGTCAACCAAATGTCTGTACGTTGGTGTTTTGCACGTAAGATGGCATTCTGATCAACGGACAATCATGCCAACGATGAACTGTGTTCAAATGTGTATGAAATCGTATGGGACTTAACTGCTAAGGTCATCAGTCCCTACGTTTACATACTACGTAACCTAAATTAACCTAAGGACAAACACACACACCCATGCCCAAGGGAGGACTCTAACCTCCGCCGGGATCAGCCGCATAGTCCATGACCGCAGCGCCCCAGACAGCTCGGCTAACCCCGCACGGCAACGATGAACTCAGGGCACCTATAAAACGAGGTTGTTTGCCAGGTAACCCCACATCCACAATTACTGTGTACCCAATAACAGATGGTGCAGTATGGCTGCGCTGGAGGGCCATAGGAAGAACAGAAGCAGGACAGTCGCCGACTAATTGGGACCGATGGCCTAATGTGAATCGTTGCGTTGTTTGTCGTCTACCTCTGACGCGTCTTCACAGAAGGAAACGTCTAGCTTGGAGTACCAACATGCCACCTGGATGGTCGTAGAGAGTGCCACTATTGTTTTCACAGATGAGTCCCGATTTAGTCTGCAGAGTGATCCTCGATGGATTAGCATTTGGAAGTAGCGTGGTATACGGTTTCGGGGCCCCAACATTTTGGAAAAAGACCTATATCGTGGAGGGTCCATAGTAGTATGGGCAACGATTATGTTTGCCAAGCGAATACCTCTTTATGAAACTGTAAGGGTGAATTGGCAAGTGTAATAGCTGTCAGGTATCGTGACGAGATCTTGAGACCTCACTTGCTATTGTTGCGAGGTACTGTCGGCCCAGACTTCGCACAGCTGGCCGATAATGCTCATAGAGCACCGTTGGATGAATTTTTCTTGGAAACGAGAGATATCGCACGCATGCCGTGACCTGCTCGCTCTCCAGATTTCAATCCCACAGAGAATGTCTGGGGTGCACTATGGAGACGGCTTGCATCACGTCAGCATCCACTAACCGTTCTCCAAGACTGCGAGCAACTCTGCAGGAAGAATGGGCGTTATTGCCTCAACATGAGATTGACGACATCATTCACAGCATGCCACGTCGTTGTCAGGTCTGTACTGCGGCCAGAGGTGGTCACACCTGATACTGAGCACGTTAACCAGTTGTCGGAATGTGTTTACAAATCAGTTAAGTTGGAAGAAACGAAGAACACTTCTGTCTACCGTTATGAATGCTGGAGTTTGCGTTCTGTATTCTTTACATTGTTTCTACTTTAATATCAGCTGTTCATACCATTTTGTGGCAAAATAACGCAACCTTGCACAATTTCCGGTTTTTGCTTTAATTTTGGACACCAGTGTACTTTCGCGTTGTAGTTCGTACTATATCCATCTTTTATTGTTCAATACCCTGGAAACAGAGGACAGCGCACTTCGAATCAATCAAGAATTTTCTGCACTATCACATTGCCGTATCGAGCTGGGGAATTTTATCTAAAGGCTTCAGCCGGCGTCCTAAACTCTCCAATTTAATTTTCAGTTTTCTCATGCCAAATACACAATGGAGGAAGCAGAATCCAAGCAGATTCTGCCTCGCATAACGGATCTTTATCATAAAAGATGTCTCGGAAACAGTTCTTGTCTTTTGATAATCCACACTTAAATTCTCTGAGTTACTCAGTTGCACTTTCGCTGATGTTGTATTGATTTATCATGACCGCAGAAGCGTCTCTGAATTCATTCGATTTATGCTGTTATGCCAAACTGTTAAAGCCTCCAAAGAGAGGTGCCGTTTTCTAGACAGCATTGCCTGAAAATCATTTACGGGGCATCTGGCGTCCCATAATCTTTCTAGCCTTTCGGAGTCTTTCGTACACGCTTGATACTAACGACTTTTTGCGCCTTTGATCCATTTCATATCGCTTCGTAATAAAGTCGTTTTATGCTAATTTTGATAATTATTTTGTATTTAATCATAATGAAACAGAGTATACTTCTTTACATCAGGTGGAAATACGAAGTCGTTATATATTTCTTTACTATCACCTAGCAGAGTTACTTTCCATTTGAAGCTACTGCTCGTATCTAAGACGCTACTTGGTTAGTTGTTTATGTATATTCAGAACGTTAGTGTGATTTCCTTGGAACAAACTGACGTTTTAGTTGATCATACACCATCTGCCTAAAAAGACTGGGTAAGTTTCAGGGAAGCTCGAAATTTAGTGTGGACGTCAATGCAAGATGATTTTAATAGTTTCCAAAATGAAACATTGTCTCATAATATGGTAGAAAACTCAGAGAGATCCTGGTATTCTGGTCGTATGTAAAGTACATAAGTGGCAAAAAACAGCCAATACCACCACTGCGCGATAGCGGTGGAAATGTTACCGATGATGGTGCCACTAAAGCGGAGTTACTAAATACAGTTTTCCGTAATTCCTTCACAAAAGAAGTCGAAGTAAATATTCCAGAATTCGAAACCAGAACAGCTGTTAGAATGAGTGAGATAAAGGTAGATATCTTAGGTGTTGAGAAACAACTCAAATCTTTTACGAAAGGCAAGTATTCCGGTCAAGATGGTATACAAATTAGGTTCCTTTCAGAGTATGCAGACACAATAGCACCTTTCTTAGCAGTCATATACAACCGCTCACTTGACAAAAGGTCTGTTCATAAAGACTGGAAAGTAGCACAGGCCACGCCAATATATAAGAAAGGATATAGGAGTAATTCACTGAATTACAGAGCCATATCACTGACCTTTGGAGCATATATTCTACTCGAACATTATGAATCACCTTGAAGAAAATGACTTTTTGATACATAACTAACACGGATTCAGAAAATATTGTTCTTGTGCAACGCAGATAGCTCTTTATTCACTGACGGCCTCTGTGGCCGAGCGGTTGTAGGCGCTTCAGTCCGGAAACGCGTTGCTGCTACGATCGCAGGTTCGAATCCTGCTTCGGGCATGGATGTGTCTGATGTACTTAGGTTAGTTAAGTTTAAGTAGTTCTAAGTCTACCTCAGATGTTAAGTCTCATAGTGCTTAGAGGCATTTGAACCATTTCTTTATTCCCATGTAGCTACGAGTGCTATCGACAAGGGATCTAAGATCGATTCCATATTCCTAGATTTCCAGAAGGCTTTTGATACCGTTCCTCACAAGCGACTACTAATCAAATTGCGTGCATATGGAGTATCGTCTCAATTGTGTGACTGGTTTTGTGATTTCCTCTGAGAGAGGTCACAGTTCGGTGACAGATAGTAAATCATCGAGTAGAACAGAAGTGATATCTGGCGTTCGGAAGGTAGTGTCATAGGCCCTCTGCTGTTCCCGATTTACATAAATGATCTAGGTGATAATTTGAGCAACCCCCTTAGACTGTGTGCAGATTACGTAATTTACCGTGTAGTAAAATCATCAGATGATCAATTCCGATAACAAAATAATGCGGTGAGGACTTCTGTACGGTGCGAAAGGTGGAAATTGGCACTGAGTAATAATATTGTGTTGAAGGCGAATCAAAGACTGCGCTGTGTTGGCAGAACACTTAGAAGATGCGACAAACCCTCTAAAGAGACAGCCTACATTATACTTGTCCGTCCTCTGCTGGAATATTGCTGCACGGTGTGCGATCCGTACCTGATGGGTTTGACAGAGGACATCGAAAAAGTGCAAAGTAGGGCAGCTCATTTCGTGTTATCGTGCAACAGGGGTGAGAGTGTCACTGATATGATACGCGAGTTGGGGTGGCAGTCACTGAAACAAAGGTGGTCCTCTTTGCGGCGAGACCTAGTTACGAAATTTCAATCACCAACTTTCTCTTCAGAAGGCGAAAATATTTTGTTGACACCCACCTACTCAGGGAGAAAATATCATCATAAAAATAAGAGAAATCAGAGCTCGAACGGAAAGATTCAGTTGTTCATTTTTCCCACGCGTCTTTCGAGAGTGGAATGGTAGAGAAGTAGAATGAAAATGAGGTGGCATTATGAGGGGCCGATGTACGCCGCTGGTGGTCGTGGAAGATGCCGTAACGGCTGTGCGATACGTGAAGCCATCATCCGACCACATCTGCAGCATACTGGCACGGCATTCTTCATGGACGACAATTCGTACCCTCATCGTGCACGTCTTGTAAATGATTTCCTTCAGGTTAACAACATCGCCCGACTAGAGAGGGCAGCATGTTCTCCAGATACGAATCCTATCAAGCATGCCTGGTATAGACTGAAAAGAACTGTTTATGGACGACGTGACCCAACGAACACTCTGAGGGATCTCCGAAGAATCACAGTTGAGGAGTGGGACATTCTGGATCAACAGTGCCTTGCTGAACTTGTGGATAGTATGCCATGACGAATACAGGTTTGTATCTATGCAAGAGGACGTGCTACTGGGTATTAGAGGTACCGGTGTGTACATCAATTGTACCACCACCTCTGAAGGTCTCGGTGTATGGTGGTACAACATACAACGAGTGGTTTTTATAAGCAATAAAGGTTACGGAACTCTCGGAAGCTAGGTGATGCAAAACTTTCTTTGATGTGCGTATATTATTTCTCATTATGAGTGCGTTTATAAATTTAATGTGCACTAGTAATCTTTAACTTTGAAAAAGGATAAATAACTTACAGTAATTTTTTATACAGTACTGATTGCAGTATATCTCCAAGTTTAGTTCGTACCTACCATGTCAATTCCCGACGTTGCCGCTAGGTGGCATGCACGAATGAGTCATTCCAACAGTCATCATTATGATGCATAATGGTGCAGAGCTTGTGCAGTGTTGTTTATAGTTTCATGGATACAAATTCATTACTGTTGTTCAGAGACAATTGGAGACTAAATATCACAGTCCATTATCTCCAAGACAAAGTGTTATTAGATCGTACACCGAAACTCGCTGTGTATCACACAGGATCCCCAAGCAGTAACAAGATGTACGATCCTTTTTCTTTTTTCTTGCAGAGTCAACTGTAAATGGCACGTAGTACTTGGACATGCTTGAACATTATCTGATGCCTCAGTTGGAACAGGGTATGGGCATGGTATTTATTTTTCAGAAAAATGAAGCGATACCACATTGTTATCGTGAAGTAGCCGCGTATCTTTGCAGGAATGTCCCGACTTCGATTTGACAATATCCCGACCACCAAGATCACCTGATCCCACTCCAGTGCACTTTTCCGTATGGGGTTACATTGAAAGCCGAATTTTTGTTCCTCTGCTGCCGCGAACTACCGACGAGCTGTATCAATGGATGACACAAGCAGTTGCCATCATACGTCAGACTTGCTTGATAGGATTTGGGAAGTAACTGACAACGTGTGGGGCTTTTGTCGTGTTACGAAAGGTAGCGACGGTGAACGTTAGTAAATGAAGATATGCTGCATTCAAAACTGTATTGAACATTTCAGTAAGCTATTTACCTTTTTCACATTTGAAAGCTAGTTTTTATAACTAATTTATAAACACCCTGTATATATTTTTAGAAATAAATCCGATACACAACAATGTGCTGTTATGAGATTTTAAAACACTTCCGGCGTACATATTGTTACACAACATTTCCGAAGAACTGCTGGATGTCTGCAACGTCCTGCCACAATATTTCGGCCCAGAGTCTTCTGGCCATCTTCAGTTAAATTCGGCATGAAATCCAGTAGTTGAAAAACTTAGTGTTCTTCGTAGCCGGAGTAGATATGTGATGGAACCGCGCGAAGACCATCGAATTGATACCGATGCGGCGAGTTTTCAGCAAGGAGGACGCGTAGTGCAGCAGAATCGAACTCGCTCAAGTAGAGCACGCGCAAAGCCAACTGAATCGAAGCTTGCTGACTGGAGGAACAACCTAAGAACGTCAAAGGCCTGGTGTTTGAGTTCAAGTCGTTAGGCGACTACCCCGACATTTGTTTTGTGAAAACACTATTATTAAAATGCATATCTTTTGTTCTTTTTTCTTCTTCGTTTTCCACATCGAAGAGAATTTCAGTATTGCAGGTTTTCTGTTCTCTGTCCTGCCGCGAGGAATGTCCGAGAGGTTTGAGGCGCCATGTGGCGGACTGTGCGGCCCCTCACGCCGGAGGTTCGAGTCCTCCCTTGGGCATGGGTCTGTTAGCATAAGTTAGTTTAACTAGTGTGTCTACGGACCGATGACCTCATCAGTTTGGTCCTTTAGGAATTCACATTTTTGTTTTCCGTCCTGTAACTGCTTTCTATGGAATTGCTTTTTTTTTAATTTTCTGCTCTTATTTGCAGAAAATTTTTCTTCGTGCATATAGTTATGTGTTAATATAAAACTCTAATTTATTTGGAAGTTTAAACTATTGTAATCTACTTAATAGCCTTCAAGAAACGAGCCTTAAAAGGTACCGAGAGGTCGCTACTTGAAACTGTAACACAGGTGTCTAGAGAAGAGTGCAGATACTCATTGTTATCGTATTTGAGCTAGGGAAGCGGGTGTGTTTATAGCAGTAGGCTTGAACTCTGTTTTCGATGAACAACGCAGATAGTTCAAAATGGTTCAAATGGCTCTGAGCACTATGGAACTTAACATTTGAGCTCATCAGCCACCTAGAACGTAGAACTACACTCCTGGAAATGGAAAAAAGAACACATTGACAACGGTGTGTCAGACCCACCATACTTGCTCCGGACACTGCGAGAGGGCTGTACAAGCAATGATCACACGCACGACACAGCGGACACACCAGGAACCGCGGTGTTGGCCGTCGAATGGCGCTGGCTGCGCAGCATTTGTGCACCGCCGCCGTCAGTGTCAGCCAGTTTGCCGTGGCATACGGAGCTCCATCGCAGTCTTTAACACTGGTAGCATGCCGCGACAGCGTGGACGTGAACCGTATGTGCAGTTGACGGACTTTGAGCGAGGGCGTATAGTGGGCATGCGGGAGGCCGGGTGGACGTACCGCCGAATTGCTCAACACGTGGGACCCGACCGCAGCGACGCACGGATGCACGCCAAGACCGTAGGATCCTACGCAGTGCCGTAGGGGACCGCACCGCCACTTCCCAGCAAATTAGGGACACTTTTGCTCCTGGGGTATCAGCGAGGACCATTCGCAACTGTCTCCATGAAGCTGGGCTACGGTCCCGCACACCGTTAGGCCGTCTTCCGCTCACGCCCCAACATCGTGCAGCCCGCCTCCAGTGGTGTCGCGACAGGCGTGAATGGAGGGACGAATGGAGACGTGTCGTCTTCAGCGATGAGAGTCGCTTCTGCCTTGGTGCCAATGATGGTCGTATGCGTGTTTGGCGCCGTGCAGGTGAGCGCCACAATCAGGACTGCATACGACTGAGGCACACAGGGCCAACACCCGGCATCATGGTGTGGGGAGCGATCTCCTACACTGGCCGTACACCTCTGGTGATCGTCGAGGGGACACTGAATAGTGCACGGTACATCCAAACCGTCATCGAACCCATCGTTCTACCATTCCTAGACCGGCAAGGGAACTTGCTGTTCCAACAGGACAATGCACGTCCGCATGTATCCCGTGCCACCCAACGTGCTCTAGAAGGTGTAAGTCAACTACCCTGGCCAGCAAGATCTCCGGATCTGTCCCCCATTGAGCATGTTTGGGACTGGATGAAGTGTCGTCTCACGCGGTCTGCACGTCCAGCACGAACGCTGGTCCAACTGAGGCGCCAGGTGGAAATGGCATGGCAAGCCGTTCCACAGGACTACATCCAGCATCTCTACGATCGTCTCCATGGGAGAATAGCAGCCTGCATTGTTGCGAAAGGTGGATATACACTGTACTAGTGCCGACATTGTGCATGCGCTGTTGCCTGTGTCTATGTGCCTGTGGTTCTGTCAGTGTGATCATGTGATGTATCTGACCCCAGGAATGTGTCAATAAAGTTTCCCCTTCCTGGGACAATGAATTCACGGTGTTCTTATTTCAATTTCCAGGAGTGTACATAAACCTAACTAACCTAAGGACATCACACATCCATGCTCGAGGCCGGATTCGAACCTGTGACCGCAGCAGTTGCGCGGTTCCGGACAGAAGCGCCTAGAACAGCTCGTCCACAGCGGCCGGCTAACGCGGATGTTCCGATATACATTGTGGAACGTGAAAAGGGAAATATATTAAAGCGCTTCCTGTTGTGAATTATCATGTCTCAGAATCGTGTATTACAATGGGTGGACAGATAAGTTTACTAAGTGGCATGATCTCAAAGTGTAGCTTGAACTTTGAAGTTAATGGACGCACAGATCAGTGATTATCGCTGTAAAGTATCGTATCAAAAACATATAATGTGAAATCCACAGAATTGTAGCAGTGAAGAGACAGGCTTACCAAGTGGAGTGTTTTCAGTGAACTACGCCGACGGTGAATTACAAATATGCTTTCTGTCAGGGACTAATTTTGCATACAATAATTATCTGAAAGCTACGACGTTCGGACAGGGTTTTACCAAGTGAACTGTTTCAAAGTGTAGAGCGGACTGTGTAATATAAATGTATTGATGAGATTCTCGCTATAAACTATTGTATGAGACGGTAATATAAAATCTACAACGTTTGAACAGTGGTTAGAAATGTTTAATAAGCACACTGGCGTCAGTAAACATTAAGTTCTTGTGAGTGAAGCATGTTTCATCTACATGGCGACCACATGTGTTTTAATTAATGAAACACCGCAAACATCGCACTTTCAAAAGCATCTACACTCGTGTCCAAAATTAAAGCAACAAAGCATTATTTACTCGTTCTGAGTCTAATTCAAGATATACTCACACAAACTGTGAACGTATGTCCGTATGATAGCGTTGTGCACGAAAGAAGGCATTCCGCTCAAAAGACAACCACGACGTCAGACGGGGCAGTGTTTGCCGGTTAGACCCACATCCACAATCGCTGTTTTTACAACCACAGACGGTGCAGTATGGCACAAAGAGGACGCCTACCAGATTCTTGGTGGTGGAGGGCCATAGGAAGAATGGGAGCTGGAAAATCACAAACTGATGTGGTGCAGTGTCTTAATCTGAATCGTTCTTCTGCTTCTCGGATATGCTGACACTTTTTGGAGACCGGAACTGTATCCCGAAAACCAGGACAGGGCCGACCACGTGCAACGTCAGAAAGAGAGGATCGTCATTTGGCTGTAAGGGCACGACGGTACCGCCTTAGTACTGCACGGACGTGACGTTATTAGGTAGCAATTCGAAAGGAAACATAATGAGACATTCTTTTTTCTCTGAAGCACATTTTTTTCTACCACACTTGAACATTACGTGTTTACATTATTCCAAAACAAAAATGGAACCCAGCATACTGTAAATACAGAACAAAAAAGTGGATCTGAGCACTATGGGACTTAACATCTTAGGTCATCAGTCCCCTACAACTTAGAACTACTTAAACCTAACTAACCTAGGGACATCACACACATCCATGCTCGAGGCAGGATTCGAACCTGCGACCGGAGCTGTCACACGGTTCCAGTCTGAAGCGCCTAGAACCGCTCGGCCACTCCGGCCGGCAATACAGAACAGTACTGATACCTAAATTTTGATAAATAATCAGCATTGGCGGCCGAAGACTTCCTGCATAAGAAGTCAGCCTCATTCTGCCAACGGCCTTGTCAAAGAGGGCGGAGGAGCGGATAGAGGTTCAGGGCACTCTCTTGTCCTAGGAGTGGGAAATTGCCCTTAAAGGCGGAAGAATCAGCAATGATCAACGACATGAGGATGCAGAAGGCAATGGAAACCACTGCATTAAAGAGACGTAACGTGTATCCACAGGACATGTGGCCTGTAGTTGAAGAAGTGTCATGATGATCTCTCCATTGGCAAAAGATTCCGGAATAGTCCCCCATTCGGATCTCCGGGAGGGGACTGCCAAGGGGGAGGTTACCATGAGAAAAAGATTAAATAATCAACGAAAGGATAATGTTCTACGAAACGGGGCGTGGAATGTCAGAAGCTTGAACGTGGTAGGGAAACTAGAAAATCTGAAAAGGGAAATGCAAAGGCTCAATCTAGATATAGTAGGGGTCAGTGAAGTCGAAGGAAGACAAGGATTTCTGGTCAGATGAGTATGGGGTAATATCAACAGCAGCAGAAAATGCTATAACAGGTGTAGGATTCTTTATGAATAGGAAGGTAGGGCAGAGGGTGTGTTATTGTGAACAGTACAGTGACCAGGTTGTTCTAATCAGAATCGACAGCAGACCAACACCGAAAACGATAGTTCAGGTATACATGCCGACGTCGCAAGCTGAAGATGAACAGATACAGAAAGTGTATGAGGATATTGAAAGGATAATGCAGTATGTAATGGGGGACGAAAATCTAATTGTCATGGGCGACTGGAATGCAGTTGTAGGGGAAGGAGTAGAAGAAAAGGTTACAGGAGAATATGGGCTTGGGACTAGGAATGAAAGAGGAGAAAGACTGAGTTCTGTAACAAGCTTCAACTAGTAATAGCGAATACCCTGTTGAAGAATCACAAGAGGAGGAGGTATACTTGGAAAAGGCCGGGAGATACGGGAAGATTTCAATTAGATTACATCATGGTCAGACAGAGATTCCGAAATCAGATACTGGATTGTAAGGCGTACCCAGGAGCAGATATAGACTCAGATCACAATATAGTAGTGATGAAGAGTAGGCTGAAGTTCAAGACATTAGTCAGGAAGAATCAATACTCAAAGAAGTGGGATACGGATGTTCTAAGGAATGACGAGATACGTTTGAAGTTCTCTAACTCTATAGATACAGCAATAAGGAATAACGCGGTAGGCAACACAGTTGAAGAGGAATGGATATCTCTAAAAAGGGCCATCACAAAAGTTGGGAAGGAAAACATAGGTACAAAGAAGGTAGCTGCGAAGAAACCATGGGTAAAAGAAGTTGATTGATGAAAGGAGGAAGTACAAACATGTTCCGGGAAAATCAGGAATACAGAAATACAAGTCGCTGAGGAATGAAATAAATAGGAAGTGCACGGAAGCTAAGACGAAATGGCTACAGGAAAAATGTGAAGACATCGAAAAAGATATGATTGTCGGAAGGACAGACTCAGCATACAGGAAAGTCAAAACAACCTTTGGTGACATTAAAAGCAACGGTGGTAACATTAAGAGAGCAACGGGAATTTTACTGTTAAATGCAGAGGAGAGAGCAGATAGGTGGAAAGAATACATTGAAACAGGAGTCGATTTAGAAGAGATAGGGGATCCAGTATTAGAATCGGAATTTAAAAGAGCTTTGTAGGACTTACGGTCAAATAAGGCAGAAGGAATAGATAACATTCCATTACAATTTCTAAAATCATTAGGGGAAGTGGCAACAAAACGACTGTTAACGTTGGTGTGTAGAATATATGAGTCTGGCGACATACCATCTGATTTTCGGAAAAGCATCATCCACACAATTCCGAAGACGGCAAGAGCTGACAAGTGCGAGAATTATCGCACAATCAGCTTAACAGGTCATGCATCGTAGCTGCTTGCAAGAATAATATACAGAAGAATGGAAAAGAAAATTGAGAATGCGCTAGGTGACGATCAGTTTGGCTTTAGGAAAAGTAAAGGCACGAGAGAGGCAATTCTGACGTTACGGCTAATAATGGAAGCAAGGCTAAAGAAAAATCAAGACACGTTCATAGTATTTGTCGACCTGGAAAAAGCGTTCGACAATATAAAATGGTGCAAGCTGTTCGAGATTCTGAAAAAAGTAAGGGTAAGCTATAGGGAGAGATGGGTCATATACAATATGTACAACAACCAAGAGGGAATAATAAGAGTGGACGATCAAGAACGAAGTGCTCGTATTAAGAAGTGTGTAAGACAAGGCTGTAGCCTTTAGACCTACTCTTCAATCTGTACATCGAGGAAGCAATGACGTAAATAAAAGGAAGGTTCAGGAGTGGAATTACAAGGTGAAAGGATATCAATGATACGATTCGCTGAGGACATTGCTATCCTGAGTGAAAGTGAAGAATAATTAAATGATCTGCTGAACGGAATGAACAGTCTAATGAGTACACAATATGTTTTGAGAGTAAATCGGAGAAAGACGAATGTTATGAGAAGTAGTAGAAATGAGAACAGCGAGAAACTTAACATCAGGATTGATGGTCACGAAGTCAATGAAGTTAAGGAATTCTGCTACCTAGGCAGTAAAATAACCAATGACGGACGGAGCAAGGAGGACATCAAAAGCAGACTTGCTATGGCAAAAAAGACATTTCTGGACAAGAGAAGTCTACTAATATTAAATACCGGCCTTAATTTGAGGAAGAAATTTCTCGGGATGTACGTCTGGAGTACAGCATTATATGGTAGTGAAACATGGACTGTGGGAAAACCGGAACAGAAGAGAATCGAAGAATTTGAGATGTGGTGCTATAGACGAATGTTGAAAATTAGGTGGACTGATAACGTAAGGAATGAGGAGGTTCTAGGTAGAATCGGCGAGGAAAGGAATATGTGGAAAACACTGATAAGGAGGACAGGATGATAGGACATCTGCTAATACATGAGGGAATGACTTCCATGGTACTAGAGGGAGCTGTAGAGGGCAAAAACTGTAGAGGAAGACAGAGATTGGAATACATCAAGCAAATAATTGAGGACGTAGGTTGCAAGTGCTACTCTGAGATGAAGAGGTTAGCCCTGGGAAAGAATTCGTGGCGGGCCTCATCAAACCAGTCAGTAGACTGATGAAAAAAAAAACCTGATGCATTGCAACAGCTGCTCATTGCGAAGACCGTCAACATCGTTATAGGAATTGAATCTACGAAACATTTTCTGATCTACAGTCCCCTTCTCACCAGGTTTCCCTTCATTGTCTAGTGCAGCGACCACAACTCGTGGCAGCAGATCTAATGAAGTCTCGTAAACTGAACTTTTCTTAAGGTCCAAGGAGTTAAATCTGGCGACGGTGGCGGCCTCGCGAGTGGACTACTTCGGCCTACCCATATTTCACCATATCGTCTGTTGAGCTGTCTCCGAAGCGCACGTGAGAAGAGAGGTGGTGCACCATTATGCTGAAACCACATTTCCTGACTGACTTTCAGTGGCAAAGCTTCCAAGAACGGGTCCAATACGATTTGTAGGAAGTACACGTCATCCTGTCTACCCTTTTGCATTCCAGGACAGGCAACTCTGAGACTTTACTCTTTCCATCAGCAAACGTCGATGCGTTACACAACTGAATTTAAAAAGTCGCAGAATGGAGATGGTACATTTACGGACATGGGTTCCTATCCAAAATATTGTGCACTTACTCCTCTCTACAAGTCCAGAAATTATTAATGGATGTTTCGGAACACACTGTATACATTATGGTTTAAACCTTAACCTGTAGAATAATTAAAAAAATTAAATTGTCTCCTTAATATCTTCCTTGCATCTTCTTTTTCTGGTCTTAACATAGACGAGGTGAATTATTCAATAAGATCCAAAGTTCGGAGCAGTTCGCCTTTTTACTATTTTAACTATTATTAGACCGAACGCACTAATTCTTTGGCGGATGGGCTACATTTGCGCTAAAACAGGGTCTTAACACAATTTACTTGTGGTCTAGAATATGAGCACTTCCTATTGTTGTGATATAACATGGATACTCTTGCGTTAAACCTACACAACGCCGTTTCAGAAATCCCAAAGTCAACGTTCCTGCCCCTTACGCAACGTGGCTGATCACCAGCTCCTCTGTTCCATTCATTCATGCACCATAATGTAATGCCACTTCCACAGACGAAAAATGAAAAAAGAGAAAATAGCAACTAATGCCACAAAAATTTTGCCAAAGCTAGTTCCAAATTCCATGAAAAGTGAACAGGTAACCAAAGTTCCATTTAACACTATTATATGGATAATAACCAGTAGTTGAAACAAGAACCTTGTGGTTGTTGTTGTTGTGGTCTTCAGTCCTGAGACTGGTTTGATGCAGCTCTCCATGCTACTCTATCCTGTGCAAACTGCTTCATCTCCCAGTACATACTGCAACCTACATCCTTTTGAATCTGCTTAGTGTATTCATCTCTTGGTCTCCCTCTACGATTTTTGCCCTCCACGCTGCGCTCCAATACTAAATTGGTGATCCCTTGATGCCTCAAAACATGTCCTACCAACCGATCCCTTCTTCTAGTCAAGTTGTGTCACAAACTTCTCTTCTCCCCAATCCTATTCAATACCTCCTCATTAGTTATGTGATCTACCCATCTAATCTTCAGCATTCTTCTGTAACACCACATTTCGAAAGCTTCTATTCTCCTCTTGTCCAAACTACTTATCGTCCATGTTTTACTTCCATACATGGCTACACTCCCTACAATTAGTTTCAGAAACGACTTTCTGACATTGAAATCTATAGTCGATGTTAACAAATTTTTCTGCTTCATAAACGCTTTCCTTGCCATTGCCAGTCTACATTTTATATCCTCTCTACTTCGACCATCATCAGTTATTTTGCTCCCCAAATAGCAAAACTCCTTTACTACTTTAAGTCTCTCATTTCCTAATCTAGTTCCCTGAGCATCACCCGACTTAATTCGGCTACATTCCATTATCCTCGTTTTGCTTTTGTTGATGTTCATCTTATATCCTCCTTTCAAGACACTGTCCATTCCATTCAACTGCTCTTCCAAGTCCTTTGATGTCTCTGACAGAATTACAATGTCATCGGCAAACCTCAAAGTTTCTATTTCTTCTCCATGGATTTTAATACCTACTCTGAAGATTTCTTTTGTTTCCTTTATTGCTAGCTCAATATACAGACTGAATAACATCGGGGATACGCTACAACCCTGTCTCACTCCCTTCCCAACCACTGCTTCCCTTTCATATCCCTCGACTCTTATAACTGCCATCTGGTTTCTGTACTAATTGTAAATAGCCTTTCTCTCCCTGTATTTTACCCCTGCCACCTTCAGAATTTGAAGGAGAGTATTCCAGTCAACAGTGTCAAAAGCTTTCTCTAAGTCTACAAATGCTAGAAACGTAGGTTTTCCTTTCCTTAATCTTTCTTCTAAGATAAGTCGTAGGGTCAGTATTGCCTCACGTGTTCCAAAGTTTCTACGGAATCCAAACTGATCTTCCCCGAGGTCGGCTTCTATCAGTTTTTCCATTTGTCTGTAAAGAATTCGCGTTACTATTTTGCAGCTGTGATTTATTAAACTGATAGTTCAGTAATTTTCACATCTGTCGACACCTGCTTTCTTTGGGATTGGAATTATTATATTCTTCTTGAAGTCTGAGGGTATTTCACCGTTCTCGTACATCTTGCTCACCAGATGGTAGAGTTTTGTCAGGAGTGGCTCTCCCTAGGCCGACAGTAGTTGTATTGGAATGTTGTCTACTCCTGGGGCCTTGCTTCGACTCAGATCTTTCAGTGCTCCGTCAAACTCTCCACCGGTATCACATCTCCCATTTCATTTTCATCTACATCCTCTTCCATTTCCATAATATTGTCCTCAAGTACATCGCACTTGTGTAGACCCTCTATATACTCCTTCCACCTTTCTGCTTTCCCTTCTTTGCTTAGAACTGGGTTTCCATCTGAGCTCTTGATATTCATACAAGTGGCTCTCTATTCTCCAAAGGTCTCTTTAACTTTCCTGTAGGTAGTATCTATCTTACACCTAGCGAGATAAGCCTCTACATCCTTACATTTGTCCTCTAGCAATCCCTGCTTAGCCATTTTGCACTTACTATCGATCTCATTTTTGAGACGTTTGTATTTCTTTTTGCCTGCTTGATTTACTGCATTTTTATATTTTCTTCTTTCATCAATTAATTTCAATATTTCTTCTGTTACCCAAGTATTTCTACTACCCCTCGTCTTTTTACCTATTTGATCCTCTGCTGCCTTCACTATTTCATCCCTCAAAGCTACCCACTCTTCTTCTACTGTATTTCCTTCCCCCTTTCCTGTCAATTGTTCTCATATGCTCTCCCTGAAACTCTGTACAACCTCTGGTTCTTTCAGTTTATCCAAGTCCCATCTCCTTAAATTCCCCGCTTTTTGCAGTTTTTTCAGTTTTAATCTACAGTTCATAGCCAATAGGTTGAGGTCAGAGTCCACATCTGCCCCTGGATATGTCTTACAATTTAAAACCTGGTTCCTAAATCTCTGTCTTACCATTATATAATTTATCTGATACCTTTTAGTATCTCCAGGGTTCTTCCATGTACACAACCTTCTTTCATGATTCTTAATCAAAATGTTAGCTATGATTAAGTTATGTTCTGCGCAAAATTCTACCAGGCGGCTTCCTCTTTCATTCCTTAGCCCCAATCCATATTCACCTACTACATTTCCTTCTCTCCCTTTTCCTTCTCCCGAATTCCACTCAGCCATGACTATTAAATTGTCGTCTCCCTTCACTACCTGAATAATTTCTTTTATCTCATCATACATTTCATCAATTTTTTCGTCATCTGCGGAGCTAGTTGGCATATGAACTTGTACTACAGTAGTAGGCGTGGGCTTCGTGTCTATTTTGGCCACAATAATGCGTTCACTATGCTGTTTGTAGTAGCTTACCCGTACTCCTATTTTTTTATTCATTATTAAACCGACTCCTGCATTACCCCTATTTGATTTTGTATTTATAACCCTGTATTCACCTGACCAAAAGTCTTGTTCCTCCTGCCACCGAACTTCACTAATTCCACCCTGTATAAATTCTGCCATTATACTATAATCATCGCAGGAAGCTTTAGTCATTCGGCAAGCAATTGGGATTATTACAGTTTTGTAAACTGTGGGCGCCAGAAGACATGTGAAACATTATTAAATATCTTCTCTCATAACTAATTAGAACAGATTGTTGTGAACCCTACTAATGACAGAAATACGTTAGAGGTAAGGCAACAAAGTAGTGTCATATCCCAGCGAGAAACTTCATGCTCTTAGTTCAGGACAGGGGTTTGAAGTGGAACTATGGATCAAGTATAAAATAGATAACTACGCACAAGGTTGATACCCATTAGAACAGTTCCACGATGTATAGTAACTCTAATGAAACCTGTAAACGAACAGAGTCTACTGTGCAAGTATAGTAAAGGTAAGACTGGGACTATTGATGGAGCTATGCTGAAAGTAACGCCTTTGGTTGTCAACAGAGAAACTGGTGAAGCCTTCTGTGGCTACCGTAGTGGAATATTAACGAATGATCTTTCACAAAAGGCAATGAAATTCTGATAGTATGTAAGGGAAGTAGGTGGTACCAGTCAGTGTCTACCAACACACTGATGAGACAGGAACTGAAACCTAGAGCAGCAGACCAACAGCAGAAATGCTTAATCCCGTTTTGAAACGTACCTTTACAAAGGAAGATGCGAGAAATTTAATGATCGTTCCACTGAAAAGATGAGCAAAGTAAATATTATTATCAATGGCGTTAAGAAACAGCTGAAATAATTGAAACTGTAAAAAGCTCCAGGTTCCTATGGAATCCCTATCAAACTCCACGACTGAGTTAGCCGATCTATTAACTGCAATCTATGGTAAGAATTTCAAACAAATGAGTTGGTGGGAAGCACAGAGCACGCACTTTTACCAGAAAGGTAGCAGAACGGTTCCACGAAACTACCATCGAGTACAGTTGACAACGGTTTGTTGTACAATCTTAGAACGTATTCTGAGTTCAAACGTTATGAGGTTTCTTGAACAGTATGACTTCGTCCACACCAAAGACCATGATTTATGAAAACATCGATGATATGAAACTCAATTCACACTTGACATTGTGAAAGCCTCGGATCAAAGCAATTCGGTAGTGCAGTATTTCTCACTTTTCGAAAGGCATTTTACTCAGCATCACATCAAAACGAGTTAGTGGGATCATCTACTGACTGAAATTTACGATTGGACTGAGGATTATTTGGTAGGGGGAAGCAGAAAGTTACATGGAATGGAAAGTCATTGACAGATTTACTTCGAGTGTGTCCAGAAAAGTGTGCGTGGGTCCTTCGCCGTAAATGTTGCGTGCTGAGGACCTCGAAAAGAATATCAGTGTTAACAGTGACTTTAGACTTTTCGTAGAAGGTGCATTTATCCATAATGAAGTAGTTTCTGAAAAAAACTGAACAAATATTCAATCGTATATTGATTCTAAATAAGGTTTTGAAGTGGTGCAAATACTGGTAACTTGTTTTAAATTTTAAAAATGTAAAACTGAGCCTTTCCCAGAACCAAATAAGACTATTTTCTGAGAGCTACAGTATCAGTGAGTTTGTGAGTCTGTGCCCATACAAAGTCCCAATTCTTACACAGTCAGTTTTTCGCAATGCAATCTAGACGCCGTCAGAAATAATGACGATGATAATGATGAAATGATAAGGACAACACAAACGCCCAGTCCTGAGCAGAGAAAATCCCCAATCCGGTCGGGTATCGAACCCTGGACCCCCTGATCCTGAGGCAGTACAGTAACGCTAGCCACTAGACCACGATCTGTGGACAAAATACTTGGATATAATACTTCGTATGAATACGAAGTGGAACAATCTCATATGTTAAGTAGCAGGTAAAACAGGCGCCGGATTCCATTTTTTTTTTTTGCTAAAATACTCGGGAAATGGAATTAGTATACAAAGTAGATTACTTAAAAATCACTAGGCCGACATATTCTAGAATACTGATAATACTGATTACATTTGTGGTACATATACCAAAATTAGGGAATACTGAACGTATACAGGGAAGGACACTGCAAATTGTAACACATTTGTTTGACCCGTTGGAGAGCGTCAGAGAGGCTGAAGAAACTGTACCGGCAGGCTCTTGAAGCCAGGCATAAACTATCCCGAGAGAGTCTACCCATTATGTTTCAAGGACAGGCTTTAAATGATGATTTTATGCTAGAGTCACGTACGTATCGCTCCCATAGAGATCGTGAGGACAAGACTGAATGTATTACAGCGTTTACATAGACATTTAAAGTCATTGTTTGCATGATCCATGCGTGAATGGAACCGGAAATAGACCTAATAACTGGAACAGTTTGATGCACCCTCTGCCATACACTTAACAGTATTTTGCAGAGTATGAAAGTAGACGAAGATATCTCCCTTATTAAACCCCAGTGGCTTTAAATCATAAATTAAATGTTCTTTTTCAGGAAAAGTTTCATTTCTTTTGTGAGAGTTTTCTCTTTATTATTGTAGTATTAGCATGTTCAGTGATCCACATTTTGCTTTTTATTTCATATTTTCTTCATCTTTCACTACATATAAATGTGTATATGCAGTGATTATGAGTGTCAATCCTTTCTTTTGTGTTTTTCTGCGTGTAGCGTGTCTAATTACTCGTTGACTTAATTTAGTGCGCAGTAAAATAAGCACCTCGTATAATATCCGTCATTAAACCCGCTGGATTCGACTAATCAGGAAAGAGTAGTTGAATTTTTGTTGGTGAAGCATTTAGACCGCGTAAAAACTGGATATCTGACAGATTGGTCATATGGAGAGTTTATACATCAGATCTCGTCATACTAGAGTACTCCATAGCCACTGTCCTAACTTTCTTATTTATTGGGTGACTATTAGTAATTATTTAGGTCTGAGTAATTGTAATATTCAGTGAATACTAGGAACATTTAAAATTTTATGGCTTTAGTTACTCTAAATCCACATGCACAAGGTCTTATATCGTTACGAAACCTATCCTGTTTCCTCCACTTTTAATGCAGATTGGGTCAAATTGTGCTTAAATTTGAAATATTAATGACGTCCCCTTTTCGTTACAATTTGAAAACCGATATTCTGCTATTCGCTGAGGTCTTTGACAATTTCCGAGAGTTCTGTCACAAAAAATACTGAATAAACTTGTTGTAGCTAGGATTCACAGTATAGAAAACTTTTTGAAGGACATCTTTACCCCGGTGACTGTTATAGGTTTTTTTATTACACTATTGCAATTTCGGCCTTAGGCCATTATCAAGTGCTAATATAATGGCTTTAAGCCATGTCAACGTAATGGTAGCTGACACATTTGTATGTCGTTGTCAACCCCTTTTAAATACATTCGTGTCGTTGTTACATAATGCGATAACACGTATTCAGACATCGTAAAACTACATAATTTGTAAACGCAAATGTTAGTTAACACATCACTAGTCACACATGCATTAGACCATCAGCTAACATTACGTTGTCATGGCTTAAAGCCATAATATCAGTACCTGCTAATGGCCTAAGGCCGAAATTGCAGTAGTGTAATAAAAAGCTATAACATTAACTGGCGTAAAGATGATGTCCTTCAAAAACAAAAAGTACTGTTGTTTCGCCCGGATTAGCGTCGGATGCTTCGTTGGAAACTACTAATGTAAAACTACAACTTTTTACAAATACAGAACAACTACAATTGTTGGTTACTTCACTGTTCGTACAAATAAGCTGTTGCAAACTACAGTTTCACTGCTGATTGTAATTAAAATAACTATGAATCTTCCACTATGCCTCTCAGTATTAATAGTCTCTACACCGGGACAACGACACAGTACTTACCACTCTCTAATTTTGGATGTCTGTCTGTGGAGAGTTTCGGTGTAATGAGCATACCAAGCGATTCAAGCGTAGGTTGCATTCTGATTGTAGAACGTGAGTACTCAGAAAATACCTATGAAACTGAATCCGATCTCACATGCTGCGACACTGTCCCGAACTGAACAGTGACCCGAAACTACAATAAATTTCATTTACTTCACGTCTATGGTCAGAAATTTTTAAGTCGTCAGACTACCATCGACAAGATTTTTTGAGAATCCGATTCCTGCATTATATGGTAAAGGTTACGTGACTGACTACAAAAATTTAAAGCAGTGTCTGAGCAATAGACGTAATCTAAGCAAAATTCGTCGGATGAAAATAGCTGGGTAAAATCTCATATCGATATTAATGTTGAGGAACGTGTTAATGCGAGGAAAAATTTCGAAAGAAATTTTTTACACTCAGTGATAAGTCTTTTGGTAAAACCGTGCAGAATATGCGAAAAATGAGTGATGAGAAGCTGGTAACACATTGAGGAGGTAGATCCGTAGCTGTAGTTCAGATTTCTATACAAAATTGCTAGGATGGTGTCGTATTTATAAAAATTGATGCTGTTGAATTAAGGAGGCTTAATAAAAATTTTTTGCAAAACCTTAGTTGTACTAATGGCGATTTTACATGTTTATAAGATGGTTCTTGTAGATTTCCATGACAGGTAAATCTTGAAGAAATAGAGGTAAAGAATATTAAAATGTGTTACGCACACATGGAAAGCCTATGAAATATTTATGATGTGATTAAAAGTTATGTGCATAAGTGTTCCAACTCTTTTGGATTATCTCAACAAAGACATTTCTCACACACCCTGTATCAATAGAAAGAAAGTGTGTTTAATGAAATATGAAATATTTGGGAGATTACTGCAGAAACCGTAGAACTGGGGCAAAAACGTGCATTCTCAGAACTGAGACACAATGCATAATGCACAAAGTGAAAGGTGGTCAACGCTCTTGAGGAAAGAGACTAAGAACCGATGATTGCCGAGTATCTGTATTAAAAGATGGTGATACATCGATCGAAATTACATCTAGTTTCCTCTGTAAAGTAGTCTCAGTTGGCATTAGACGATTAACACTTCTTACTCGATGATAAAATGAGCATTTATATAGTGGGGTCATCTTTCAGATGACTTCCTACTCATCAGCAAACATTGCAACACAATGCTATTTAAAACTGATTTAGCATTAAAATACTCGTTTTGAATGCAATGTATAGCTGTGGATACAATGTAGTGACATTGTAGGCTAAATGCTACATATATAGAAGAGATGTAAACTGAAATCGTAGCCTTCAAGTTGTAAATGTGTTTTGCAACTGAAAATGTAACTTACCTGTTACAAATGCACCATGAAACTTCAATGATTGTATGTGTGTTATGACAATGTAAAGATAAATTTCCGTAATACATTGAACTTTGTATGTTTCTCATGGTGCATATCTATCATGCCTGTTTAACCTGCGTTGCAGACAGAATACCCCCTTTTTTTTCTTTACTGTGATTTTGACACCTTAAACAAAGGCGGGCTGTCAGCAGCAGAGTACGCCGCTCTTCGGCCTTGAGTTTGACATAAGTATTACATACAGGAGGCACAGAGAATACAATCAAAACGGCGGGTAAAAAATGTACACACTAAAAAACAAAAAACACGTAGCCGTTCACGCTGGACGAGAAATATCACTAACACCAGCTGACACGGCGCACATAACATGGATGACGGCGACGGCACACGTGAACAGTGGTGGCGCGACGGCGAGAACAACACTAAACACAAACGAAGGCACACACACGAGACACTGATGGCGATGATCTCTGGCGCGGGAATGTTCACTGAGCGTGTGCGAGTGCGGGGACCTGGCAAAAGAGAAGGAGGAGGAAGGGGAGTGGGAGAGGGAGATGGGAGTGCAGATGGCATGGGCAGGGGAGATAGGGGGAAGGGTGGAAGGGAGGGGGAGCATGGTGGAAGAGGGGTGGAGGAAGGGGATAGGGGAAAAGGAAGGAGAAGGGAGGGAGGGTGCCGAAAGGAGAGGACACAGGAAGTGGGGGTGGGGCGGATCAAAGTTGATAGGAGGGGTAGATGGAAGGGAGGAGGACATCATCAGTTAGGGGGAGCTGGCGGAAGCCACCTTGGGAGAGGGTAAGGAGGGTGGAGGGATGGAAACCGGGTGGGATGTGGGAATACAGGTGCCGCAGTGGGTGGGGGTGGGAGGGGATGGGCGAGACAAGTGGGTGAGGAGGGTCGAGTTTGCAGGAGGTATACAGAGTCCGTATCCTTTCAAGGAAAATGAGGAGGTGGGGGAACGGAATGCGATCATACAGGATCCGCTTGATTGAGGGGAGACAGATGCGGTAGGCGAGGTGGAGAGCATGGTGTTCAAGGATTTGAAGGGATTCATAAAAGGTAGGGGGTGCGGAGATCCAGGCCTAATGGGCATAACAAAGGATAGGGCGGATGAGGGATTTATAGGTGTGGAGGATTGTGGAGGGGTCCAGACCCCACGTACGGCCCAAAAGGTGCTTGAGGAGACGGAGTTGGGAGTGTACCTTGGCTTGGATTGTCCGGAGATGGGGGGTCCAGGAGAGGCAACGGTCGAGGGTGAAGCCAAGGTACTTGAGGGTGGGGGTGAGGGCGACAGGACGTCCGTAGACGGCGAGATAGAAATCAAGGAGGCGGAAGGAAGGGGTGGTTTTGCCTCCAATGATCGCCTGGGTTTTGGAGGGATTGACCTTGAGCAACCACTGGTTTAACCAAGCGTTGAACTGATCAAGATGGGATTGGAGAAGGTGTTGGGAGCGCTGCAGGGTGGGGGCAAGGGCAGGGAAGGCGGTGTCATCGGCAAACTGGAGAAGGTGGACAGGGAGTGACGGAGGCCGCCTGTCCGCCGTATACAAAAGGTGCTTAAGAGAGGATAGGACGGTGCCTTGGGGCACACTGGCGGAGGGAAAAAAGGTGCAGGAATCCGTGTTCTGGATTGTGACATAGGAAGGACGTTGGGAGAGAAAGGAGCCTATCACACGGACGTAGTTAATGGGAAGGGCGAAGGTTTGGAGCTTGAAGAGGAGGCCAGAGTGCCATACGCGGTCATAAGCTCGTTCGAGGTCCAGGTAGAGGAAGACAGCGGAGCGACGGGAATTAAGCTGGTTGGAAAGGAGATGAGTGACGTGAAGGAGAAGGTCGTCGGAAGAGAAGGACGGCGGAAAGCCACACTGGGTAATGTGAAGGGGGCGGTGCTGGCGGAGATGCTGGTGGATGCGTCGGGTGAGGATGGATTCCAGGACCTTGCTGATGGGATGGTAGGAAGAGATGGAGGACGGCGGTTTGCCAAGTTTAAGGAACATCATTATATGCGAGGTTTTCCACAGGTTGGGGTAATACCTGGTGGACAGGACTACATTGTAGAACCTGGCCAAGATGGAGAGGAAAGAGACAGGAGCTTCACGAAGGTGACGGTAGGTGACACAATTGTGACCAGGAGCGGTGTTGCGTTCTGTGTGGAGTGTAGCAATGAGATCCTGTGTAGTTATAGGGGCATTGAGTTCCGTGCGTGCAATGTTGTCCAAGTACTGGAAACCACGTGTGAGGGGAGGGACAGAGGTGTTAGTTCAATCGCGGACATCTGGGAAAAGGGAGTAATCAAACTGGGGATCATCGGGGATGGAAAATACATCGGACAGGTAGGAGGCAAAGTGATTGGCCTTACTAAGGGTGTCAGGGAAGGGCTTATCGTCATGGAGAAGAGGACAGTAGGGGGAGGGTTTAGTTCCGGTAAGGCGACGGAAGGCTGACCAGAACTTGGTCGAGTTGATAGGTAGGGTAGCAGTTAAACAGGTGCATGTCTGTCGCCAGTCCCGGCGTTTCTTGGCCGCGAGCAAATTACGAATGTGTCGCTGGAGTTGCCGGTGGCGTCGTAGTGTGTCTGAGTCATGCATGTGGAGGAAGGCACGGTAGAGACGGCTTGATTCAAGGAGGAGGAGGACGGCCTGTGGGGGTAAGGTAGGACGGTGGGGGTGGATGGCGACAGTAGGGACGGTGGCCTCCATGACCTCAGACAAGGTCTGCTGAAGAAAGGAGGCGGCATGGGTTACATCGTCAGGATGGCGGTAGGTGAAGGGGTGGCTATCGACCCGAGTGGAGAGGGTATCCCGGTAGGCATTCCAGTTGGAACGGGAATAGTCATTGACGTACTTAGGGGGAGGTTATTACGAGGGTCGGGGCAGGGGCGACGACGGTCTGAACCAGTGAGGAGGACAGGGAGATGGTCGCTACCAATAGGTTCCAGGACATCCACAGTTATGCGGCCAAGGAGGTTGGGGGAGGAAAGGATAACAAACATCGAGAGTGGAGTTGGATTCAGGACGGGTGTGCTGGGGGATGGGGACGAGGTTGCCTTGAAGTGAGGAGAGGAACCAATGCCACCGCCGTAACTGGGCGGTGGAACGACTGTGGATGTTGAGGTCGGCGGCGATCACGTAGGAGGAGAAGGTATGGTCAACGTGGGAGAGGAAGTCGAAGAGAATAGGGGTGTTAGGGCGGACATAGATGGTGGCGCAGGTAACGGTACGGCCGGGGAAGAAGAGACTAAGGATCAGGTGTTCGGTGGGGTCGGGAAGGAGAGGTTGGAGCCAAACAGGGATCTGGCGGTGGTGACCAATGGCAACGCCGCCACGCGCAATCGGGAGGGGATTATCGGAACGGTGAAGGAGGTAGGGCGAAGTGTGGACGGTATGGTAGGGTTGGAGAAAGGTTTCATTGAGGAGGAAGGCATCTATGCGGTGGGTGGCAAGAGTGTGCAGGAAGAGGTTCTTGTTGGCAGGAAGGGGGTGGTTGTTGTTGAAAAGGATACGGTGCTGTCGTGCCATGACCGGGATTTAGACAAGGGTGTCAAGATGGGAGAAGGTGAAATGGGACTGGTTGTTGGAGTAGGTGGGGTCCATTGTTAGGTGGAAAACGGAACAGATGGTGAGGGATATCTGTTGGAGGGTGTGGGAGTGCTGAAGGACGATGGTGACGAATCTGATGATGTCCTCTGCGAATAGGGGGTAGACGAAGAGAATTTCTGGGAGGGGTGGGGGCGTCCAGAAGGCGGACAGGGACGGAGAGCTCAGGAGTGGTAGGAGGGGGTTGGGCCTTACATTTCTGGGAGTAAGTAGGATGAGGGAGGTTACAGGTATTACAGGAGGCAGGGGACTGGAGATTGGGGCACTGCTTTAGAAAGTGGGCTTGCCTACAGTGCGGGCAGGTGGGGGCCTTGCTGCACTCTGATGTCGGGTGTGCATTATACTGCAAGCACCTTTGGCAGAAGAGGAATTGAGGAGGGTAACAGGAAGGGTCAACTTGGTAGCTGCAGTGGAAGAGAAGGGCACCCTCCTTCAAGCGACGGTCGATGGAGGGGGCGTGTTCGGAAAAGACCCGCATAAGGCAGGTGGGGCCGGCAAAGTTATGGATGCAGCAAACCACATGCACCTCCAGAGGGGGATGCGCCTTGAGCTCCGCCAACACCTCCTCCTCCGTGATCGCCGGACTAAGCCGAGCGATCACAGCGGTGAGGGTTGGCGGGCAACTCGGGGGTTGGGGTTGGCGGGAGGGAGACGGGGAAGGAGCAGGGGTGAGGGAGGCATTAGGGCCAAAGCGGGTGAAAGCGATGCGGGAAAGGAGGTCCGTGTGGAGGGTAGGGCTGGGGGAGGAGATGAGCACCGAATCATGGCAAGGAGCGAGGAGGGAGATGGAGGCACCAGGAAAATTCTGGCTAAGGAAGATGGTGAGGTTCCGGGTTTCAAGAAAGGAGGGATCAGGACGGGAGAGTACGTAGCGGTAGGTGGTGGGGGTGGAGGAGGAGGAGAAGGAGGAGGGGACAGGTGGGGAGACGTCCATGGCATCATGGGTTGGGGAAGGGGGACGAGGCGGAGCCTTTTTGGGAGTAGAGGAGGCAGGGTTGACACTGGGGCGCTTGACGGCGGTGGAGGAGGTGTGGGGGATGGGAACGACTGTAATGTAGCGGGGAGTGACAGGTCCCGGTGCTGGTGGCGGCGCCGGAGACGGCGATGGCGAAGGCGACGGTGAAGATGACGACGATGAAGACGAAGGGGAGAGTGGGGTGTGAGTGTAGCTCTCTGGGCAACCACCCTAGTGGGGGCCACAGAAACAGAAGGTGCAGAGGGAGGGAGGGGAGGGAAGGGATCAGAGGAGGCACAGGAGGGATGAGCCAGGGATGGGGCAACAAATAGGGAGGGAGAGGGGAGAGTGAGGAGTGGGGGGATGGACTCAGGGGGGAGTGATGCAGCACTGAGGGGGAGGTGTATATGATGACAGTGGTGGTGGCTGTAGAAGAGGTGGTGGGGTTCGACATTATGATAAGAGGAAAAACACAGGACAAGACAAGGAAGCAAATGAGAGATGGGCAGGGCGACGAGAGACACAGAGTAGAAGGGGACGGAGAATGACGAAGGACGAAGGACGAAGGAGACCGGGGCTGAAGCCCCACTCTGCTGTCGCTGGTGGTGGGGGCGACCCAGCTGGCTGGTCGGTGGGAACGCCTCCGCTGCTGCTGCTGCTGCTGCTGTAGGCAGCTAGGACCACTGCTGGCTTCTGGCAGCAGGCTGCTGACTGCTGGCTGCTGGCTGCTGGCGGGGACCGTCGCTGCATGCGGGCTGCTGGCTGTGGACGAGAACCACTGCTGGCTGCGGCCTAGGACCGCTGCTGGCTGCCGGCGGAGATCGCTGCTGGCTGCTCGCTGCTGGCGGGGACCGCTGCTGGCTGGACTGCTGCACATCGACAGGCTGGCTGGCTGGCTGGTTGGAACCTGTAACACCTATCACTTCGATTGGTACCGTAAGAGCACAATCGATGGGCGGTATTCTAACGAATTACCGCCGGAGAACACAATACCCCCACTTCTTCATGTTTTTATGCACTTGCCTATACTATACCACACAATAGCTTTCACAGAGTGCACATTTAGGAGCTTGGCTACCTGCAGACAGGCTAAGTATACACATGGGACCATCATATGCAGTCATGCTGTCGTCATCACCTGTAGCGTAGCAAGTTATTCCGAGAGAAAGTTTGTTTTAGGATAGCTTGCTGCATGCAACTTCGGCGGCTGACATCTAGCGGTCTACCAGGGAGACCCACGTGCACCTGGCACTGCCCGCTGTGGGAAAGCTATTCAGTGTCTCTTACTGAACACGTACATTCACCATCTATAAGAAAGTAAAGAAACGATATTAAATATTATTCAATCATTTCCAAAATCGGTACACTACCTTTTGTTATTCAGGAGAAGATTATATAAAAATTTCCACATTGCAACTATCATAGTATCGGACTTAAAAAATCAAAAACTGACACTTAGGGAATTAAATTCAGGTAGGAACTATAATAGTTTATATTTTGGTATCATTTAAAAAACATAAACGAAACTCTCAGTGTGCTGTATTAATTAACTGAGATTTTCATATTAAGAATTAAATTTTTTTTCGTACTAAAAAAATCAGACAAAAATATTATTTGTGTCTAATATTGTGATGGGAGTAACTGTGAATAAATGAGAGTGTGTACGTGGTACATTCTTGAAATTTTCATGTTGCATTATAAAATGTCTTAAGTAACCTGCAGGAGTTGCACAAGCCTGTCCTGGGAAAATGATACTAGGGGATTTACCCACTTCGCTGATGGCGTAAGTCTAGGTGTGATTGCTATTGTAACAGAGCATCCAGAAAGTCAGCTGGAGTAAAATCTGTATCTAAAGAATATTTCCAAAATTATTGTTTTTGCGTTTTCATTTATTAACCATAACTTTAATATTATTATGTCAGTTTGACGCAAGTGCAAGTGTGTGCAAGGATTGGTGCAGGCCAGTTTTGGTGCGAGTATGATCATGAGCGAGCATTCTGATTGGCAGCAAGTATGATCATCCAATCAGAATTCAGACGGTTCCCGCTCGTTACCTGATAGTTATACTGGGAGTGAGCGGGAAGAGGGAGTCACTCACTAGCTTTAACGTGGAAGGTCATGTTACAAGTGCCAGTCAAAATAATGTGTAAGATGAAGAATTACTTAGTGTTTGAGTTATTGGTGAGCTAAGTCGATAGCAGTAGTTATTGAGAACTGCTTGGCAAAATTTGGGAGATTTTGACTAAATCTGTTGGACAGATATTCGCATGTGAAATATTGGCCTTAACAGTATCCACGTGGCATGTTACAGTATTCAACCACTGAGCATTGTTTGGCGAGCAGAAATCCACAAGAAGGACCGAATGTAATAACTTATATTACTGGCGAGATTAATGACTGTGAAAACGTTGTTTAGTTCGGGTCAGGTTTGGACATATTTCTGGCTGCTGTGTATGTAATGTGTGCGTGAATTGTGAACTGAAAGGAAATAGCCAGTAGTTGAAATGTGGACTGAATAGTACCTTTTCTTTGGATATTAAGGACAAAATAAACATTTTTGTGTGGAAATTTCGGACATTATTTTCCAGAAGTCAATCCATTTTCTTACCGCCCGATAAAATTTTTGATACTGTATTTCTACAGAAATTTCTTTCATAACTAGAAGTGCGCAGCCTCACTAATTGTAGATATTAGTTGGTGTTTTTCATCAATACTGCTGTCACATCATCTTGTAAGTATCCATTTTGCCGAGTGAAGGGACATTGAGCAGACGCCGTTTTGAGGTAGGTGAATTTTGATTAGCAGCTTGCTTCACTCAGTGCTAGTGAACCAAACAAAACCCTTCCCCGCCGCACACTGGACAAGAAAAATGTTATGGTGTAGGTGTAGGAAGCTTTATGAGTATACCATTTCGCAAAAAATGAAATAGAGCAGGGGGAAGTAGCATGGCTTAAGAAGAAGTTCAGAAGGATGAGCCGATATTACGATAAAATATTGACCTGTGATTTGGTGCGCTAAATATCTATGTCAACTTGGAGGTTCTTTAATTTCTCTGTTTCCAATAAATTAAATAGAAAAGAGAGAGAGAAGGGTAAGGGCGGAGGGGGGGAACGACGGTCTGAGGGAAGGTGGAAGGAGATGAGGAGAGTTGTGGCTGAGGAGAGGGAAGTGGCATGATGACATCATGTAATTATCCATACATATAAGTAGCTAAATTATCAAGTTCGGTAATTTTTGAGAACATGTATCTCTGTACAGAAGAATGCTGAAGATTATATGGGTAGATCACATAACTAATGAGGAAGTATTGAATAGGATTGGGGAAAAGAGACGTTTGTGGCACAACTTGACCAGAAGAAGGGATCTGTTGATAGGACATGTTCTGAGGCATCAATGGATCACAAATTTAGTATTGGAGGGCAGTGTGGAGGGTAAAAATCGTAGAGGGAGACCAAGAGATGAATACACCAAGCAGATTCAGAAGGATATAAGTTGCAGTAGGTACTGGGAGATGAAGAGGCTTGCACAGGATAGAGTAGCATGGAGAGCTGCATCAAACCAGTCTCTGGACTGAAGATCACAACAACAACAACAATGTATCTCTGGAGAACATCGGTTTATTTATTATTGAAAATAGAGTATAAACAGTCACAACCGCAATAAAGATTTTTTGTATAAGGTTACCGGTTTCGGTCTGTTTTAGACCACCTTCAGACCCACACCATGATGGTAGATGGTGGACCCGGATGGAGCACACCTCTACGATCACTAACTGCTGAGCAGCTTTTATATAAGGTTACGGTTTCGGTCGGTGTTAGATCATCTTTAGACCCACACGATGGTGGTAGATGGTGTCTGTGAACGGCACTACACCTAAGCCTCCACGAGCGGTAAATGCTCAACAGTTAGTGTTAGTGGCGATGTATTGACTCCACCGTTCACAGCCACCTTCATGGTGTGGGCATGCAAATGGTCTAAAACAGGCCCAAACCACTAACCTTAGATACAAAAAAAAGTTTATTGCGGTTGTGACTGTTTATACTCAAATTCTAAAATTAAAGTTCATTATGTTCAGAATGCTTGTTGCTTTACAAATCTTTGCCATAATGCAGCTCTATATATATATATATATATATATATATATATATATATATATATATATATATATATATATATATATATACTAAGATGGTATCCATATATATATATATATACACTAAGATGGTATCCGTTCCTTCGGACATGTCCGAAAAGACATATACCATCCGTGACGATGCAGCTCGTTAGAATGAAATTACAATGAAATGAACACCCTTAGCTGCTTTCAGGTGAGCATGGTATCTGTCCGAATGAACAGATACCACCTTAGTATACGGGAATCGGCAAAGCGCCGCCATAAGTATAATGGGCAGGGGCACTACGAATGTAGTGCGGGACAACACGTTGAGAATGTGGGTTTCGCGGGAGGCGTGCCAGAGATAAATTCCTGCAGTCGCGCCATCCTCGGTGGCTCAGATGGACAGAGCGTCTGCCATGTAAGCAAGAGATCCCGGGTTCGAGTCCAGGCCGGGCACACATTTTCATCTGTCCCCGTTGACGTATGTCAACGCCTGAAAGCAACTAAGGGTGTTCATTTCATTGTAATTTCATAACGCAGCGCTTAAACAACCGTGAATTATTCAGATAATAAGAAATTCAGCCTTCAGTTGCAAGGTAACTTTTTGTGTACAGTTGTGTGGAAGTGTTATTGATCACCTACTGCCGGCAGGTCGTATGTCCTCCATGGTCATACTCCCATTTGCACAGTGGACAAGGAAAGACATCGACAGTGACTCAAAGGCATGGTTATCACTGCTTAATTAGCACGTGATAATCTTCATGCAAGGAATAAAATAAGATTGTCTGTGTGTATGTGCATAGGTCGAAGAGGGAAGCTATTAGCGTTATATCCAGATCGGCTATTCGAAAATACGGTGGGTTAGGAGGAGGGAACACCTCGTTGCAAGGTGTGTAAAATGACTGTGTCAGGGGTAGCCTTATGTTTGAGCGTTGCCACCTTTCGCAATCTTGAGAGCGCGGGCCGCACATATTTCCCCAGTGCATACGCAGTACAGGGAACGAGATATGGAACGCGTCTCGCGCAGCTGCAACGAGCGGCGGTTTAGTTGCGGTGGTGGGGAAGTGGAGGGGGGGGTGTGGGAGGCGGGAGGACGCGCCTGTGGCGGTGGCGCGCTGTTTGCAGAGAAAACATCCCGGCGGCTGCGGTGGGCGGCGGCGGCTGCGCGAGGCGCTCCGCCTCTTTAGCCGGCGCCGCCTTCCTAACTCGGCGCCCGCCGCCGAGAAGTCCCCAGGCAGGCAGCAGGGGCTGTTGGCAGATGTGTGGCCGTCGCGATGTCACTGCAGCCGACGGTCTACGACACACAGTGGCCGTACATTACGTGGAAAACTAGAGGTTGGTAGTTCGTCTGGTGCAAAAATTTACTGTCCAGTGGCGATGCGGTATTGGCTGCTGGTACAGCGCAATTCCCAGGTTGTAGAGACACCAGGAAAACTTTCCTCATTGTACGGTGTCCATCTCCCGCTCAGAGAGAAACAACTATACCCTGTCAGAAAAAAAATTATATTTCGAAATAGTAAGTCATTGGTGCTACTTCATACACATCAGTAAGGGGAGGTCGGCTTGAGAGTGTTGCAATAACAGGAGTTGTAGCGAAGTTAGACAGATTAGCGAAGAAGTAGGTACAGTAAGCATTAAGTCTTACTCAACTTACAGCCTTTTCCCAGCGTCGTGAAGAAACTCTACAAAAGAACAAACACAAGTAATGTTCAACTATTACAAGAATAATAAACGATAGTTCATGGGCCAAGTACTGATGCTACACTGTGTTCGCATCGACCCTGTGTCCATAGTCATTTTGTATAAATGTAGATGATGTCTTAACTACTGACGACACCTTCGGAACAATTGTTTTATTCCAGAATGAGATTTTCACTCTCCAGCGGAGTGTGCGCTGATATGAAACTTCCTGGCAGATTAAAACTGTGTGCCGGACCGAGACTCGAGTTAGAGTCGTGGCGGCGGCTCCAGTTCGAGTCTCGGTCCGGCACACAGTTTTAATCTGCCAGGAAGTTTCAATTGTTTTATTAATCTCAATTGCAGGACATAATTTTAGATATTTTACTTCTGATGAAGGTATATTTTTACCTACCGAAACCTTGGTCAAGAATTTTAATAAATCTTTATCCTGCAACTGTCATTTACCGTGGAGAATTTCAATAGTTCCTGTTTCAGCCATGTTTAAAATCTTAAAATAAGGAGCGTCGTGCAGTGCGAGGTTACCAATACTATCGATCTCTGATACCACCTGTACTTTGATGGTAGTTGCTGTGTAGTTCGAACATAGGTCAAAAGCATCGCAGATGCAAAGATGATGATGATGATGTTTGGTTTGTGGGGCAATGCGGGATTAGCCGATCGGTCTCGGGCGCTGCAGTCATGGACTGTGCGGCTGGTCCCGGCGGAGGTTCGAGTCCTCCCTCGGGCATGGGTGTGTGTGTTTGTCCTTAGGATGATTTAGGTTAACTAGTGTGTAAGCTTAGTCCCTAACTGATGACCTTAGCAGTTGAGTCCCATAATGTTTCACACACATTTGAACATTCCTTTTTGGTTTGTGGGGCGCCCAACTGCGGGGTTATTAGCGCCCGTACAAAGTCCCAATTTTCATAGACTCCAGTTTTTTCCATCTAACCACTGTCACGAATGATGATGATGACGAAGAAATTACCCAGTTCCCGGGAACAGAAAATCCCACGCCCAGCAGGTGCAAAGATGCGAGCAGGTCAAAGAGACTCGTCACTTGCCCGAGTTCCACCAGCGCCACGGGCAGCACTGAAGATGAAGATATCGACTTCTCCTCTGCCAATAGCCGGCCGAGCATGATTCGCCAATGACCGGACGACAACGGACAGAGGCCTACTCGGGACATAGAAGAGCACCTCTCAATCACATGTTTACAAAACAGCGTCCAGGGCTGACTTAGAAGGGGAACGTCGTTTAGTGAACTCTTATAAGTAAACAGACAGTTGTTGTAAATAGTATTTTCTATGTACTGTGAAGTTTACCTACGATTATTTGCAATTAGCCACTAAGTGCCTTTCTATTACATATTACAAGCAGTGTTGCAAACTCCAGTACTCAACTGTCACAATGTGTGTAACCTTTTTAACTAATTTGTGTGACTTCGTTACTGATTTCTTGGAACGTTGTAGAATCTTGGTTCTCTAATCTCGTTAGCGGTGGCCTTGTGATGCTCGGCGCTTCAGTCCGGAACCCCGCGACTGCTACGGTTGCAGGTTCAAAACCTGCCTCGGGTATGGATGTGTGTGGTGTCCTTAGGGTAGTTAGGTTTAGGTAGTTCTAAGTTCTAGGGGACTGATGACCTCAGTTGTTAAGTCCCATAGTGCTCAGAGCCATTTGAACCATTTATCTTGTTACCTGACCCTCGGGTATAACAGTGTAATAGTGACAGAGAGATATTGTATTAGCGGTGTATTGCACCAGAAGCTGTTTCACGAACTCCCAATCTCGACCTACCGTAACATCAGTGACACACGGCCTCCACAGAAGCAGCGACGATGCCTTTACAAAATTGGCGACGAGGGTTTACAAAAGTACTAAAACGATGTTCGGTTGCAGTGAGTAGTTTTTTTTAATTGTTGAGTATAAATTACAAGAGCTGGAGAGCCAATTGCCCCATGAGTACCAAGTCGTAATTCCTTTGCAAGGTGTAACTAAAGTACCTCTACAGCCTACGAGGTGTTGTAGTGGTTAGCAAGAAAGTTGCGCTTAGTATAGGAACACGTGTCTCGAAACATATATTTTTCCCTCATTTCTCAAAATACCGGAACGTACGTGGTCCTTTGACTCGTGCTACGTGTCGTCTGGTTCCACTTACAGACATGGCTCAATGAGACGACAAACGACGTCAACATAGATGTGGTACCTCTGTACCATGGTCCAATCTCAGTTTCTTGAGCATCTTCCGTCGCCCCCACACCAGTAGCTTTTCGTCCGATTTTTTAAATTTATCTACACGTCGCGTTGAGGAGCAAATCTCCAAGGTCATGGAACGTGTCAGTAAATGAAATCACAACATAAAAGTAATAATAGATAAAAATAAAATGTTTATAAACCAGAAAAAAGTCAATCCATAAGTTTAAGTAAACGCAATCAATAATACAACAAACGACAGCTTAATTTTTTCAAGGAACTCCTCGACGGAATAGAAGGAGTGACGCATGAGGAAACTCTTCAGTTTCGATTTGAAAGCGCTTTCTTTTACTGCTAAGATTCCTGAACTCGAGTGGTAGCTTATTGAAAATGGGTGCAACAGTATACTGCACACCTTTCTGCACTAGAGTTTACGAAGTCCGATCCAAATACAGGTTTGATTTCTGCCGAGTATTAACTAAGTGAAAGCTGCTTCTTCTTGAGAATAAGCTGATATTGTTAACAAGAAATTGCAATAAGGAATATATATATTGAGAGGCCAATGTCCAGACCCGTGAACAGGAGTCGACAAGAGGTTCGTGAACTTACATCACTTATTGCCCAAACCGCCCGTTTCTGAGCCAAAAATATCCTTTTAGATTGGGAAGAGTTACCCCAAAATATAATTCCATGCGACATAAGCGATTGAAAATAATCAAAGTAGACTAATTTTCGTGTAGAACGGTCACTCACTTCACCTACCATTCGCAAGAGTAAAAATGGCACCATGAAGTCTTTGAACAAGATCCTGAACGTGGGGTTTCCACGACTGTTTACTATCTATCTGAACACCTAGAAATTTGAAATGTTTAGTTTCACTAATCATAAGCCCATTCTGTAAAATCTGAGTCTTACTGTGATTAAGTGTTACTTTATTTTCTACAATCCATGAACTTAGGCCATGAACTGTACTATTTGAAACCAGGCCAATGTTGTGCACAACATCCTTTACTACCAAGCAAGTGTCGTCAGCAAAAAGAAATATTTTAGAGTTACCTGTAGTATTAGAGGGCATATCATTCTATAAACAAGGAACAGGAGTGGCCCAACACTGATCCCTGGGGCACCTCCAACTTGACTGTACCCCACTCAGACCCCACATCATAGCCATTCTCAACATTGTGAATAATAACCTCTTGCTACCTGTTGCTAAGGTAAGAGGTGAACCAATTGTGAGCTACTCCTCGTATTCTGTAACGATCTGACTTCTGGAGTAATATTTTGTGATCAACACAATGAAACGTAGTTAAATAAAAAAATATGCCTAGCGTTCGAAACCTGTTGTTTAACAAATCCAGTACCTCACAGAGAAAAGAGAATTTAGCATTTTCAGCTGTTAAACGACTTCTAAAGCCAAACTGTACATTTGATAAGAACTTGTTTGATATAAAATGATCAATTAGCCTTAGATACACGGCATTTTCAATAACTTTAGCAAACACTGATGGCGCAGAAATAGGTCTAAAATTGTCTACATTATCCCTCTGTTCCTTTTCATAAAGCGGCTTTGCTACTGATTAGTTTAATCGTTCAGGCAACTGGCCATTCCTAAAGGAAAAATTAAAATATGGCTAAATACAGGACTAATATGCCCAACACAGTACTTCAGTATTCTGCTAGGCACTCCATCATATCCATGAGAGTCCTCAACGTTCCCCTTATCTGGTCTTTGAGGCTGAAGCCTCAATATTTTAAACTTTGTTCTTGCACTTTGTTGATTGTAAACCTTTATGCTAATCCGATTGGAAATTGAAGTTGTTGAAACTGGAATGGCTGTTCAATAGAGATCAGTGGTATTCTGTGGAATAATACTGTGTCCATTGTACTTTCCAATCACATGTTCGGCTTCGATGAGGTAATTCGATAGATATTTGACGATCCTCCTTGTTACACTTACATAGTTTTGGTGAGTTTAGATTTATGATTAGTATATGATAGTATCGAAAATTCAATTTGAAAAAGAATGCAGTTATTGGAGTTTCTGTTCCTTCAAAGAATTTAGAAATTATGTGGGGAAGGTTAAACTTTCTTCAACGTTTACAATTCTCTTCACAGGGAATTTCTTTGGAATGTTAAAGTTGATATCGTCGACAATATAATTTTAGTTGGTAAAATTGCTCTTTCAGATAGCTAGTTCTGACTGGTATAGCTGTGAACTACGTTTGGATAAATTTGGTCGATGAGTTCGTTTTCAGCAGAACCTATGTTGCAGAAATCACTGCTGAGTTTAATGAAACAGGTCGTCTGGTCAGTAGCAGTTGGGCCTTCTCACATTGGTAAACGTTGCTGGGCCAAATATGCTGGTTTAGTCTTTCAGCAGTCATTTTTTTGTTATTCGCAGTATTTCTATGAGTGGTCAGAGCTGTGATTTTTTTTTTCTAGCACGCACTGGTCTCGTCTGCTGGTATTGACTTGGGGATAACTGGAAATGTTTCTCGAAATTACCATGAGAACATGATTGCAGCTCCTCCCATCACTTCAGAGTTTTCTCAAAACCTTGTAATGTTCTATCCATAGCTTCGAGTGGTTGTTTTATGTACCATTGAGCATTCGGGCCAGGCCAGGACATAATGTTAGCTTGCGAGTTCACCTCATCCAGATGCTCTTGAGAAATGCGAGTTCACCTCATCCAGATGCTCTTGAGATTTTACTTATCGGGAATAATTCCTCGGCTATAACTGCAGGGCGAAATGAGTGGATGATCCTCCTTCCATATGTGCGGCTGCAGTACCGGAGGAATGTAGTGCAAGAGCGATGTGTTGTTCAGCATGTGTTTCTGCCAGCATTAGATTTATTAGAAACGTTTTCCCAGTGACGCCTGGTGAGTCCAAGTAAGTGATATTGCCTTTATTGTTGTCGATAACGTCCATGATAGCGTTACTAATTTCTTTTTGACTGACACAGAGGAGCGATTTGTTTTGGAAAATTTATTGTAGTAGTTCGTTGATGTTGTAGCTTTTTTCCCTTTGTAATTTCGAAGTTTAGCACTCTGATAGCACCTTTTTCTGATGCCTGCATTCCAAGTTGTACTGAGGACTGGTTGTTTAACGCTAAACATTTATCTTATAGCCTAATGAGTATTTCATTGAAGATGTCGTCGTTTAATTCAATGGTCAGTTCTGGATGAACTTGTCAGATTTAGTACAGTATATACCCTCTATTAAGGAGTCCCATGGGTGTTCTGGATTCGATAGGTTACATGTTGTTAGGATTATGTAGAATACGTATCTAATTTGTCCTGCTAAGGGTGTGAGTGAGGTTTCTTGCAGTGAAAATTCCCAGTGGTTGTCAATTTCCGGTAGTCCTAAGCGTTGGCATGCTTCTCTGTATGCGTGGCATAGGTAACCGTCAACAGTTTTGAGATCTGCGTAACGTGTTGGACCCCGTATTTCGTGTAGCAACATCCGGAAATAGAAACATTCGGCGTTGTTCGGATATACTCGGCCTAGATCGCACTTCACATGATTCGTGGATGATTTTCTACTGGGATACTTTGTTCCCTCTTTGAGAGATATTTATTGTTGTATAACACGTATAATAGGTAGAGACTTCGTTATATAGAAATGTTTTCGCGAATGAATCCGTTTGGCACAGTTGGTAGACAGTTGTTAATGTTGTGTTCTAAGGTGGTTCGCCTGCAATTATTCTGGCGATGTCTTCTGTGAAGGAAACTCTTGTCTATTGTCCAAATGTACTGCTGTATGTTGTACAGTTGGTTCACTTTCGTGTACGGGAAAACCGAAAATCCGCCGCCCTCATCTTCCCATTTGGTACGTGAGTATCTCGCATTTCTGTGTTGTTGTTCCTGTCTTGCAGACACAAATGATGGACTGCAGTATTTTATGTTTATGTGTTTGGAAATTAGCATGTTAGACCGTACTAACCATAGATTATATATTTCCCGTTCGTCGCTGCCTCCTATTCGTATTTTTGCTGTGAAGCCATCGGTTGTGGGTGATCGTTTTCTGTCTTTTGGATAGCCTCCTCAGATTTGTGCATCATTCAAACATGGTTTTTGGGTATTTTTTGTACATTTTCCATTATGATACAAGGCGAATTGGAGTTAAAAGGTCAAATGGTCAGTGAATCATATTTTTCCCTTCTACGCCATACAGTCCTGGGTCTTCTTGTGGGCTGGGAAATTGCACTTGAATGATTTGACGATATCTGTGGGATGAATTCTGTTGTGTAGCCATGTGTTCTCACTGCGAAATTCTGCTGAAACTGGACGCACCAAGAAGAAGATGTTAACTGCTAGAAAAAGTGGCAATTTTGCAGAAGGAGCAGCAGTTTTCCTTGTGGTGGAAGTCGGAAGGTTTTGAGAGGAGATGGGTGAAACATGGAAATTAGCGGAAAACTCTCGTATTGACATTGTTGTAGCGAAGAAATGTTCGAAATCCGAGTCCAAAAACTGAACAAAGAAGAGGACTCGCAAGAGAGAATGATTGGAAGAAAGAAGATGGCAGGAAGCAAGATTTTAAAGACAGAAAGTCTGTCAAGAAACAAATGCAGAAAGCCATGGGAAGTCAAGACTATTAATATGCAGGGAAGAAGAGAACTATGAGCAGTTTCATCAAAAAATTACGAGCGCGTGATAAATTCGGCGAGGAAGTGTACTGGACAGAATCAGACACATTTTGAAAGCGTGAATTATATCAGGACTTTGAACTATCTTGTGAAGAGTGTACAGTGATCATTCGTATTTTGAGTATATGGACTGTGAACGGACTGTTTATTTGTATGACGCATTATTGTAGAGGTCAAAGCATGCTGCTTGAATGTGGAACGTTAACAAAGTGACGATAAGCAAGTTAAAGGTATTGTTAAGAAGCTGTCCATTTTTAAACTTTAAACTAACGCCTCAGAATTTCAACCTAGCACGTTCAAGTCCCATATCCTCTCAAAAATGGTGTTAATTTGCAACACTGCTAGGAGAGATGCACCATAGTAACAGTGAATTTATCTGTTAATTTCTCAAATTAATTTTTCATTGACGATATAGCACCCAGAATATTGTTCTGTTCGCACCAATCACACTATAACATGTTACAAACGCGTAATATCCTGATACACATTGTAGGCAATGTGAGCAAGCGTATAAATTTCATAAATTTAGTACAACTGCAGGTAGTCATCAGTGCAAGGTCAGTTCTATCACCGACTTGATCCAAGCCATTCCCATTTGAAAAATGTACTCCCCATTCAAACTATCTAAACCATTGGGGAACCAATAAGAAAGAATAAACGTACAGCGCTATTACAAATTTTAAAGATTTAAAATCGTCGTTGTGTTCCGTCGTGATTTCAGACAGTGGCAAACTGCAGCTTCTAATACCAGCTCTGGCGCTGAGGATGCTACTTCGTCAGAACATTCGTCACCACCGAATTAGAGGCGTCCTCTCCAGCTCTTGCTCCTTTCTACAGCAGTATAACCACAATGAAACATTTAACAACGACAATCTGTCTTCACTCCTACATCGGTCTGTGAATTATTTCCGTAATGAGTTGTGGCGACGAGTTTGCCTGTAACGTCCACCACAGAATTATGGTAAGTCAGAAAACGTTAACAGAAACAAAAGCGATTTATACGTCAATGACTATATCATATGAAATCTGCGTGCAATAGTTGCCAGGAAACACTTCCACAGACAGCACTTACCGCTAATCTCATTCCGAAACTCGCATAACATACGGATTAACAAGTATATACTAACAGTTCACTTCAGTTTTCACACTCTTAGCTCCACACTGTGAAAGACGTACTCATTCCCAACGACATTTCTAGAAATTCAAGTTATATATGAAGTAGATGTTTCTACACATGCTAATCCAATTTTACACCTGTACTTGCCATCTTCATGTAAGTGTGTATGTGTGCGTTTTACATCACCAGTACTAGACCAAGGAAGGAACGAGGCTATAAGTTTTTAAGTTCTATTGAACCATTAGCACTGAATAATTTCAGTGAAACTTAGGAAGGGGACGAGGTGCCTTTTTTGAGAGATAGTTTCCGTCATAGAGTACATAACAGATGTATTTCAAGGTGATTATGTGCAAACAGTTAGAAATCAATATTCACTAAATATTGTGAATATAAGTGTACAATGTACATGCTGCTAAAACTCAGAAACTAATTCCCAGTACGACCAAGATAGTAATATGTTGTGGTAATCATCTATCACCCTTCCATGAAAAAGGGTCCTTTTTTTTACTTGAAGTACGTGCTTATGCGATATAAGGGCCAGGCAGTTTAACCCTTTAGAAATCACCAAAAAATTCCAGGACATTCGAAAGTATTAGAGAACATCCCAAACATTTGATAGTATTGGAAGGCGTTCCACAAAGTTCCAAAATGTTCTGGAATGTTCCACAATGATCCGGAATGTTCTGCATTGCTCGGAAGTAGTCTGAAACATTCGGTTGGATTCCAGAATGTTCGTTAACATCCTGGAACCTCCCAGATAATTGTGGAACATTTCAGAACTCTAACGTTGTGGAACATTCTGGAACACTGTGGACGATTCGAAACTTTGTGGTATGTTCTCGAATTCCCCACAGGCAGGAGTATATAACTCCGGAATCAAATAGTTTCCTTCAAATAAAAAAACGTACAACGCCTGCTTCCAAATGACTTCTTTCAGTGTCACTTCGACCAACACTAACAGAGACGAAACCTATTATGTTTCCTCCATTGAAGGACAAATCTATCACAACAAGGGATCATTACAACCACTACCCAACGAAGACTATAAATTTCATAACATGTATTTCATTGGAAATGAAGAAACGGAGCCGGACGTTGTAGCCGAGCGGTTCTAGGTGCTTCAGTCCGGAACCGCGCTGCTGCTACTGTCGCAGGTTCGAACCCTGTCTCGAGCATGGATGTGTGTAATGTCTTTAGGTTAGTTAGGTTTAAGTAGTTTCGAAGTCTAGGGGACTGATGTTGGGTCCCACAGTGTTTAGAGCCATTTTGAACCATTTCTGAAGAAACGGAAATTGATAAACTATGCACAAATATTAGTGGACTGAGACGAGGAGTAGTCCAAGATGTACAGGGGATCTTAACAAATACAGTCAACTGATCCACTTGTTCAGATCCACTCTAGACCGAGTGATTTCTGATGGCTATAACGTTATAATTCGAGTCGCCAAAAGACCACCTGGAGAACACGAAAGTCAATTTAATGCTTCTCAGATAGACAAAGTCGCCCTCGTAATTGTTGACTAGGAAAACATAAGCCATGGCATAATTGTACAATGAAGAAGGACACAATTCATTGCAGAGACACTCAGGTCACATGATGTCCTCCAACATCCATTAATATTTGTGCACGGAGAGGATGGATATCATTTTAATGTGAAACAAATCTAACCTTAAATCGGTGTAGAAAAAAAAACCGAAAAAGCCACTTCCAAGGAGTTCTATGCTTACCGCTAAATAATCAGAGACAATGAAACTTACAATCACATTCTCTGCACTCGCCGTTAATTCCAACAATTCCTGGTAGATCTGTATGTAAAAATAGAAGCGGAATGGACGCTTTACACAAGATTCAATCAGAAGAAACTGCGCACGGAAGAGTACATCCCCCTTCGAGAAGGAATCATAAATGATGGAAACATTGACGATATCGGAACAAGGGTAATCATACCCTCATAGTACATAGGAAGTCCGAGACACATGCAAGATTACGCTCAAGATGACATGATCTAGGTAAGAAAACATAGTTCGTGAGATACGTCATCGTATGCATTAAGTTCTAGGGCAGACTTTGCGTCGTACAGCATGGGACGCATAGCTGTAAATAAACTCCTGGGCAAACACGGGTTTCTCTGTTAGTCAATAAATAATTTATCCATTGGGATTTGTTTACGTTCGGACTGCAAGAGCGCCTTGCTTGAGTTTGTGTTAAGCTTACAGATTTTAAACCATTCACGACTGCTGACTAAACGACGAACACCCTTATAAAATGAAGGCCACGTGATGTGGCAGCGCACCTTAATTAGGTTATTACAAAGGTCCACGTGGCCACCCAACAACGAATCATGGAAATAACGGAAGACCGAAGAGACAAGTTCCACAGGTAAACAAATTTTAGTTTCAGTTAATTTATGAACTTCACGACACAATACAACTTTTCTCTACGCCTAACCGGGAACTACCTCCGCAACCAACAGACGATTCCTAATAGGCTCTAAATAAGAATGCTGATTTATTTAACCTTGAGATCGGTCAAGACCTGGGGTATCTTTGTTAAGAAGCTATATACAGGAGAACTGGCCTATACTGAACACCCTTCACGTTCCTGAGTTTCTCCATGCGACTAAGCACATCAGCAACGTGGTTATCGGAGTCTTTAATATGACAGACTCGCAAACAAAGGCAGATATACAAACGGAAAATTTGGAAATTTGTGTTAAGTTCTATGGGAGCAAACTGCCGAGGTCATCGGTCCCTAGGCTTACAAACCACTTAATCAAACTTAAACTAACTTACGCTAAGGAACACACACACACCCATGCCGAAGGGAGGATTCGAACCTCCGACGGGGGCAGCCGCGCGAGCGAACCGTGGGAAGGCGCCTCGGACAGCACGGCTACGCAGTGCGGCGATATACGAACGGCCCAAGTAGGTATCATAAAGGTTTTCCTAGGATGTGCCAAAATCCAGCTCAAAGCTTGGTTGTCGGTCTCCAAATCAAATTCGTAGTGATCGAGATAAAATTTAAATTTCTCAAGATCAAATGAGATAGCCAACGCCTCACATTCACATTTCAGCTAAGGTCTTACTAATCTCCTTGAGGCAAAAGCTAGAGGCGCCTTCACCCGAATCCTCCAGTAAAAGTGCAGCAGCAGCTCTAGGATTGGAGGCATCAGTGAACTACAAAATCCGGAATACTCAATACCAGAGGTTTACTAGGGACAGTTTTGATGGTTTCAAAGGCGAATTTCTGACTCTGTTCCCAAACATAACTTTCCCACGTTTTACGAAGAACACGCAGAGATGGCGGGTGTAAAATTAGGGACGAACTTCCTAAAATAGTGGGCTACACCGATGAATCTGGCCGTCCCATTCTTATTCTTTGCGAGAGGCAATTTTCTCAAATCGGATGTATGTTCTTTATCAATTCTAATAGCGTCTCTGGAAACCAGGTGACCCAAGAAAGAAATCTGCTGCCTAGAGAGAGTAACTTCTGAAGGCTTAAGCGTTAAGTTCGCAGAATGAAGCCTCAGCAAAACATGCTCAACGTGAGAATGGTGTTCATTAAAGGAGAGACTACAAACAACGACGTCATCAATATAATTACATATGCAACGAAATTTAAGGTCGCCCATTATGTGATGTAATAGTCTTGAAATGCAGCAGCCCCGGTAGCCATGTCAAAGGGTTGTTGTTGTTGTGGTCTTCAGTCCTGAAACTGGTTTGATGCAACTCTACACGATTAAATTCCTATAGATTCCAATCCGTGCAAATTGCAGTAACATGCATGGACCTCTCACTCAAAAGCATCTGGTAGTAAGCTTGACTCAAATCAGGTACGGTAAAATAGCAAGCATTAGCAGACCATGTGAAACACTTATGGAGACGAGGGAGGAGAACTGACTCCAAGATAACTTCAAATTGAGCACTACATAACCAAGAACAGGCCAATAATCCTCACCTTGCGCATTAGGCACCAGGAATATGGTTCGTGCATATGGAAGAGTTGATGATCTAATAACTCCATTCCGCAGTATACCTTCAATCTTTTGCCTAAGTATTCTCATCTTAGGGTGTGAGAGACGGTAAGGGATATCGTCGACCAAACGGATTCTGTATTATATTTGTTCAGTTACTCCAGTTTATTAGTAACTACAATGGGAAACTGTTGTACAGCACTCATTAACTGTCTAAGCTCACCGACATTAAAGTGACTAAGATCGAATTCCGATTCCCCTGTTTTTACAGAAGCGCTGTTATTACTGAAACTACAAAAACAGAGGGCGATTTTCTCACATGGACAAAATTTAAAGAACAATGTGTTACTCGCGAAGCCAAGAACCCACCAGGTTGAATGAATTACACCCGAGCAACAAGATTACTGACATATTCTTGACTACAACGAGTCTAGCGGGCTAAGAAAAATTACAAATAGATAAACTCCAGCAAACATCATCCACAAGAGGCAACACTTACCCACTGTTGAGACGACATCTCTGGGGGAGGGGCATATCGGAGACGCACAGATTATGAAACTCTAGACACCAACTGTTGCCAAGCAATGAAACAGACCTGTCAGAATCCACGAGGCCGCAAAGAGATTCTCCATTGAGGCGGGTGCAATTATGTGGAAGAGAAAGTTTATCGAGGGCACAAATACGCATGCAGCAAGCGGGAAGATAACTCATTCGAATTTTAACCCACTGCCGGTGGCATCAGCCGTTAGACCTAGGCCCACACCTAACTGGACATACCCGTGCTAAATGGCTATGGCAACCACACCCAAACGACCTGTACCGGCTAATGAGTTAGTAGTTGTCGCTTCCGGTAGGAGGGCCTGATTAAGAGCCCTTACTCTGATCGCCTTGATCATCCGCGAATTAAGTGGCTTGCAAAGACGTAACTAATTCATTTAACTCAGGGTAGTAAGTTTCCAGGCAAAAACAAGACATTGCCGATATTTATCTCTTATCTCTTATAAAATGTTTGAAACTCTATCTTGTTCGATAACTTTCAGTTTCAAGGCAGAGACCCCATTATAAACACTGTCAATATATTAAAAAAAGGTTTCTGCAGATGCTGCACCTGCCAATAATGTACACACTCATACTCATTCCAGAAGCTTGGTGATAGCTTTCTCCGTATTGTCCGAACCCTGTGCTGTCTCAAAGCTCCCTGTTACTGAAGTATCTCGGACAGCGACATACTCAACGAGCCATTCGACAAAGAAAGCATAATGCGAGGGATATTAGGAAAGTAAGTTCCGATCGGTCAAGAAATGGAAACCACTGTGAAAATCTAATAAAGCTTTGCACGTATGTGTCCGACAGTGTCTCTAGTATCCCTGTCGGTTGCATCACTTCGCTCTTTTCAGTTCTGAGCGCATGGTGAGCACATAAATATGCTTAGAAAATAGCGTCTCCCTCCAAGTATGAGGTCCTGATGAGACTTCGCCTGATGTTATGAAGCCCACATTACAGAACTGTCATACACGGTTCCTACTTCGTGACAGTTCTCGACCGCAATCTACAGGAGCAATGAAAATGCTCCTGCAGCGTTTTCGATGGTTTGATCACCCGCACTACAGCCGATAATAGGCTCCCTCTGTGTTTCATTTCTGCTCACATTAACTACTGGCTATGAAGACAACATTTTCGCACAGAAAACGACCTATATATGAGCGCAGAGAATTGGCGGGGAAGCACAGGCGGCTGCCTTGTAAGACGAGGGTGTTGGAAAGTTGGTATAACGGTGCGACAGATGTCCTAGCTGGAGCGAAGACTCTGTAGAGAAGTAGCTGGAAGGTGGAGCCCACTGTCGCAAATAAAACATTTCTGACTTTCGATGTAGTTTCCATTTCGCGACTCATCGGAACTTAGTTTCTTGATAAGCTTTGCAGTATGTGACTAATCAGCCACAAAACTTCACAAACCTCATTCAATTGATCAGTAGGTATCTCAGAAATACTACTAAACAAACACATAATAGGATTAAGCAGTTTAGCAAATGATCCAGAAACCGGCCTATCAGCCTTGAATATCAAACCTTATGTCTGATTACCGGCTGAAATGCATTGTTCCACACTACTCTCTTCACTACCCAAATCCAATGAACCTGTACTAATATGTGAATCCTTCACTCGAACAAGCAATTGCGTAACAGTTTCCTTTCGCTAATTACTAAGTTGGTTTAAATCAGCAAGACAATTACTCCTATGAAACAAATCCGTCCGAATCCTACCATTGAGTGGGCTTATTAACTTACAAAATCTGCATGTTGTTAGACATTTCGTCCACAGCTACGGAAGCAGTAAGGAATAGCGGCAGCTGCCACGCCAGAGGTGTCAAGGGAAACGTGAATTGCATTATCCAATGCTGCACGTGACCTGGCTACTAGCTTCGCGACGCCACCTCCAACAAAGATGCGTCGCAGCTGTATTATTCAAGACGCACGTGCTTGAGATACGATAAGCCTAAACAACCTCTGTGTTCCATGTTCAAAAAGAACTGTAAGAGTTTGGTACAGAAATTTCGAATCCAAAATGACAAAAGATGGTAAAGGGATAGACAATCCCCCCTCCCACCGCCTCCCATTTTTAACCGGTAACAATGTAACCACGCTTTGTGACACTACTGGAACCTCAAAATACGGGTTGTGATGGTAAATGAGACTTTTTTTTTTTTTGCTTCAGTTTTCTGAGTGGTTTGATGCGGCCCGCCACGAATTCCTATCTGTGCTAACCTCTTCACCTCAGAGTAGCACTTGCAACCTTCGTCACCAATTATTTACTGGGTGTATTCCTTCACAATTTTTGCCCTCTACAGCTCCCTCCAATACCATGGAAGTCATTCCCTGATGCCTTAACAGATGTCCTATTATCCTGTCCCTACTCCTTATCAGTGTTTTCCACATATTCCTTTCCTGTCCGATTCTGCGTAGAACCTCCTCATTCCTTACCTTATCAGTCCACCTAATTTTCAACATTCGTCTATAGCACCACATCTCAAATTCTTCGATTCTCTTCTGTTCCGGTTTTCCCACAGTCGATGTTTCACTATCAAATGCACAGTCTCAGAAACTTCTTCCTCAAATTATGGCCAATATGTGACGTTAGTAGACTTCTCTTGCCTAGGAATGCCCTTTTTGCTTCCGCTAGACTGCTTTTTATGTCCTCCTTGCTCCGTCCGTCATTGGTTATTTTTAATGCCTAGGTAGCAGAAGTCCTTAACTTCATCGACTTCGTGACCATCAATCCTTACGTTATGTTTCTCGCTGTTTTCATTTCTACTACTTCTCATTCCCTTTGTCTTTCTTCTATTTACTCTCAATCCAAACTCTTCTGTACTTTCACTCAGGGTAGCAATGTCATCAGCGAATCGTATCACTGATATCCCTTCACCTTGAATTTTAATTTTTCCCCTGAATATTTCTTTTATTTCCATCTTTGCATCCTCGACGTAGAGATTTAACAGTAGGGGCGAAAGCCTACATCCTTGTCTTACACCATTTTTAATACGAGCACTTTGTTCTTGGACGTCCACTCTTACTATTCCGTCTTGGCTGTTGTACATATTGAATATGATCCGTCTCTCCTTACAGCATACCCCTACTTTTCTCAGATTTTTGAACATCTTGCGCAATTTTACATTATCAAACCTTTTTTCCAGGTCGACGACTCCTATGAACGTGCCATAATTTTCCTTAGTCTTGCTTCCATTATTAACCGCAACGTCAGAATTGCATCCCTCGTGGCTTTACCTTTCCTAAAGCCAAACTGATCGCATCTAGCGCATCCTCAATTTACGTTTACTTCCTTCTGTACACTGTTCTTGTAAGCAACTTAGATGCATGAGTTGATACACTCATTGTGCGGTTGTTGTTGTTGTTGTTGTTGTCTTCAGTCATGAGACTGGTTTGATGCAGCTCTCCATGCTACTTTATCCTGTGCAAGCTTCTTCATTTCCCAGTACCTACTGCAACCTACATCCTTCTGAATGTGCTTGGTATATTCATCTCTTGGTCTCCCTCTACGATTTTTACCCTCCACGCTGCCCTCCAATGCTAAATTGGTGATCCCTTGATGCCTCAGAAGATGTCCTACCACCGATCCATCCTTCTAGTCATGTTGTTCCACGAACTTCTCTTCTCCCCAATCCTATTCAACACCTCTTCGTTAGTTATGTGATCTACCCCTCTAATCTTCAGCATTATTGTGTAGCACCACATTTCGAAAGCTTCTATTCTCTTCTTGTCTAAACTATTTATCGTCCATGTTTCACTTCCATACATGGCTACACTCCATAGAAATACTTTCAGACACGACTTCCTGACACTTAAATCTATACTCGGTGTTAACAAATTTCTCTTCTTCAGAAACGCTTTCCTTCCCATTGCCTGTCTACATTTTACATCCTCTCTACTTCGACCTTCATCAGTAATTTTGCTTCCTAAATAGCAAACCTTCTTTACTAATTTAAGTGTCTCATTTCCTAATCTAATCCCCTCAGCATCACCCGACTTAATTCGACTATATTCCATTATCCCCGTTTTGCTTTTGTTGATGTTCATCGTATATCCTCCTTTCAAGACATTATCCATTCCGTTAAACCAGTGGAATTTTCTGTCTTGTGGCCGTTAGTGTTCTGCTTACCTGCCCTGGCCACTAAAGTAATTTCAGGCAGCGTCCCTTCCTCACTTGTTGTCGCTGTCAAACGTGGTGTGAAATTTTGACAGGTAATACATACTCTGTGGGGGATTATCAGGTTGTAACATTTCCTGTTTGGGTTCTCATGTACTGATTGATGAGAAGCAAGGCGTTGTGTCGGTCGGCCCGTGGCTGTCCCCTGGTTGGGTCAAGTATAGTTGGGCTCCCCACCCGTCTCGCCTGTGGTAAAGAGGGCAGACCGGCCTCCCTGGAGACTTGTGAGTGCCATCGGTGGTTAATTATCTGTTGTCAAGTACTTTAAATTTAAGGCTTATGGTTATTTGTTTTTATTTTCTTAAAAATTTTGCAAAATTGATTTTTAAATATTTCTTTCAAGTTTAAACACCTTCGCCTTCTGCCTTTAAAAGATATGGTAATGTATTTAACAATTTGAAACTCGATTGTGGCCTTCAGCCATTGATATTGCACCTTACATATGTATTTTCTATATGCTAAGAGTTAAGGCTTTCCATGTAGCTGTGATACGTTTTTTATTTTATTTGATTTGCCTCTTTAATTGCATTTTAATCTTGTTGATTTTTAAGATTTCTTGTCGTGAAACATTCTGGCCTTCTGCCTTTAAAAGTCTATGGCAATATAATCTAAAATTTTGAAATCTGATTGTGGCCCTCAGCCATAGGTATTGCACTTTGCATATGTTTTTTTAAAATTATTTTATTGCTATCTTAATTCGATTTTAACCTTGTTGATTGTTAAGATTTCTTGTTTGGAGGCCTTCAGCCGTGAAAGGGTTGATTCGGTAAAGGTCCGGCTATGAGCCGCTTTGGTTGTGGTTATTAAATTACAATTAATGACGATTAGAAGGAGAAACTGACCTCAACCTTTGGCCCTTTCCACAATCTTATTACCTGTTCTGCCCAGCGGGTTTAGCGGGCGCGAAAGATTCCTTAATTTACGTTTGTGCATCTAGAGGGAGTCTGTAACGCCATAAATGCATATCTTCCTATTTCCATCTATTGTACTATAATTTTTCTCCTTATTTTTGTTACCTGAAGGTATAACATTTCTGTGTCTTTATATATTTTAATTGTTTTACTACTTATATATATATATATATATATATATATATATGCGTTTCCAAAGTGTGTAGGATATTTGGTAGTGTTAACTCTGCCGCATGGAGCGCGGGCAGGGGGAGTCTGGCTGGAGTAGTGCAGTGGAGCAGGTGTGTTGTGTGACGACCCGCGAGTTGCCGCGCTTTCGGGGTTTGGCAGCATGTAATTGCGCTCGACTTGCTATGATAGTTTCTGACACGGTGTCGTGGACGGGAAGCATTAGCTGGCGCACATCAAGTCCCCTTAGGCCTGGTGACCGCGTCGAGAAGAAAGCGTGCCAACATCCAGCTTCTGAAACAGCTACGGCCGACAATGAGTGATTGTCCCCACATCCTCGATCGACGACTTCAAACCTTCAATCAAGCAACAAGGAAGACTGAAATGACGTAAAATTTTAGAACTGTATGGCAGACCTCAGGTTTTCAAACTATTCCATTAGCAAAATTACAGAAACTTAGCATGAACCTTTGTTGCTCAGTGTCCCAATTGCATTAACAAGCAGGGTCCCTTCCTTTTCCGAAATGAACCCAAGTGTCGTTGAAATTCAGACTCCAGCATTAAAGTAATATCATTCAATTTCACTGATTTAATTTCAAAGTTCAGTTAAGGTATTCATAGCTGGCTACAATATTTACATTACACAAGCACAAATTAAGAGTACGAGTTTTGTTAGGATATTTTAGCTTACCTGTGGCTGCAGCTCAGCTTGGTACATACTAAATGTTACTATTGTTAATTGTTCAGAATCATTTAATTCTAGTTCAAAGTTAAATCTCTTATTTCGAAATTGCACAGATTCAAGTAGCTTTTGAAATGATTGTTGAGGTAGCCCAAGACTACTGAATTTCGTAGTGCTTTAGAAACAAATCTCACTATTAATTTCAGTCACTAAATTAACTTTCAATTTTCCGGTTTTATTAATGCTTTTTCTAAGTTACGTCAGAGTGTAGTGAAATTTATTACTTCTGACTAACTTTCAGTTTTCACACAACACGTGTCAACTTTCAGTTGCCATGCTTTTAGTACTAATTATATGTGCAATATCCTTTCTTTTTCAGTTATTTTAGTAGTTGTCCATAGGACTGGCGACCGTAATTTTCCCCAAATCTCAAATATCTAATTAACGCCAATTAATTGTTAACGTGACGACCGCACATTTATTTTCTTTATTAATTTTACCCTTTTCTCAAAATTAATTTCCACCAATTTCATTTGCATTATTCCTTTCATTTAGATGTAACCCTTTCCTCCCTCTTTACCGACAGATTAACTTCGGTGACGATTGCTTTTCCCAATTTTCCATTAGGTACACGCAGTTTAATTTTTCATTGTCATTAAGGTCCATAAGTGAGAGGGAGGTTACAAGTCGTAGGACTGGTTTGAGCTGTGAGTGTTTGTTTCCCCTGCCACTAATATCCGTGCAGTGTGCAGTACCTTGTACCTAGGTTGGCAATACCCACACAGGTTGGCCATACTTCCTCCCGAATGTTTGTGACGTTTATGGCTGCAAGTGGTTTATCTGTCCGAGCGTGGGGCTCTGAAGGAGGAATTCGGACGGAGAGCGTGGCAGCCGTGTATCCTAAAAGCGGGAATAGGCAGTCTGTTTTCCTGTAGTGTCCGTGCGAAGAGAAGGCTAGCTACCACACGTCGCTTGTTTGATAGTTGGAACACTAGCGGACTCTCGGTGAAAACATGTAGCACCTGAAACGTCCCGTCGCACAGGAAATGCGTCTTTATTGCATTTTGATTCTGTAGTTCTCTTGAACTGTACATTCAAGGCTACATCACCACGATTTCTATCTTTCGTTCGCCTACGGTACGGCACTAATGATGACTGACCTATTTTGTGCTTCCATATAATACAAATTTCGCGGGCGCACAACGGTTTTGTGGCCTCAATTCGGACACGGAAGCTGCAGTTTAATTATTATGACCCTGGTTTGCACCCCTCTCTGTTATCATGATGATACATTTCTATCTTTCGTTCGCCTACGGTACGGCACTAATGATGACTGACCTATTTTGTGCTTTCATATAATACAAATTTCGCGGGCGCACAACGGTTTTGTGGCCTCAATTCGGACACGGAAGCTGCAGTTTAATTATTATGACCCTGGTTTGCACCCCTCTCTGTTATCATGATGATAAATTGTGGCGATGAAGTACACTGTACTGAGTGACTTGGTTTTGAGGCTCTTTAGTTCTTCTTGGAAATGCCTGTGCCAGTGTCTTATGTGCTGCTTGTTTCCAACACTCACCTGTTTCAGGAACGATCCGAGATTTCATGTTCTGTGTTTCGAACTAAGCTCGGAGTTGGATGCCAAACGACTACACGTAAAGGACTGCCGCCAGGAATCCGAAGCGACTGACAAATGAACATAAGAATCGATTCTTATAGCCTCTGATGTTTGATAATATGTACTAAGGCACTGGTTACGGTCTCTCTGTTAAATTTTGCCTGTTGGGCTTTGAATACCTGCTAGATGAAAGTAGCAGTTGAGGATTAACTGGTGCTGGTTAAAAGCAATAATTGTCACATTTGATGCTAGTAGTGGATTTAAAGTTTTAGAGATGTACTAAGTTTGTTTTTTAGTGAAATCTATGTGACTGTGCAGAGAGAGATATAATCCATACGATTATGCTGTTTGATTTTTTAATTGGCTGTAACTGTTGATTGGTCAATATTGGGTCTTTTAACTGCAGCAGATCTGAGAATTGTCAAGATTAATTAACTTGAAGGTAAGACTTTGGTATGAGGAAGCCGCCTTGATATTTGATGAAGTTAATTTCCACCTGTTCTAAAAAAAAATTAACCTATGGATTGTTCTTGCGTTACTGTTTAACATATTTAGTAGACTGATACGCACTTCCGGAACAGAAGAGAATGGAAGCATTTGAGATGTGGTGCTACAGGTGAATGTTGAAAAGTAGGTGGACTGATAAGGTAAGGAATGAGGAGGTTCTACGCAGAATCGGAGAGGAAAGGAATATGTGGAAAACACTAATAAGGAGAAGGGACAGGATGATAGGACATCTGCTAGGACATGAGGGAATGACTTCCATGGTACTAGAGAGAACTGTAGAGGGCAAAAACTGTAGAGGAAAACAGAGATTGGAATACGTCAAGCAAATAATTGAGGACGTAGGTTGCAAGTGCTACTCTGAGATGAACAGGTTAGCACAGGAAAGAATTCGTGGCGGGCCGTATCAAACCAGTCAAAAGACCCACTTCTTACCTCAGTGTAATGCTTGGTTGGAAAAATAGTCAAGATTTATCGTAATTTAAATTAGATATGCTATTGTGCTAATCTGCCGTTGTGAGTCATAGTTTTCTAAAATAATTGTTTTCTAATGGCGTACTGTCTGTATGGTACTGTTTAGAAACGTATTGTTATATAAAATGGTGTGTATTACAATTGATTTACATAAACATCACTGAACTGAATCAATCTTTCCACCATTAAACTATGCTGCAGTCCCTCACCACACTGACGTTGTAACGACAGCTGACATTGTAATATCAGTAGACAGCCAAGTAGTAGAGAACAGACCCGTCATACACAAAACTCACACAAGGAAATTCGCTGTCATGAGGCTCTGTTTGCGGAAAAGGCTAACCATGTAGCACTGGAACAAGCTGGGCCCAGCCTTGTCGTACAGTAAGTATTCGGTCTGCTCGCTCTTCCCTGTTGCAGTTGACCCAACACGGCAGCCACGTGTCCGTCCTATCGTTTTTGTGTATAGATAATAAGAGAAGCCTTGGCACACACCTAGGGGGCACTCCTGATGATACATATGTATCTGATGAACACTAACAGTCCAGTACAATGTACTACATCTACATCTATACCCTGCAAACCACCGTGAAGTGCGTGGCAGAGGGTACTTCCCATTATACCAGTTATTAGGGTTTCTTCCATTTCCAATCACTTTTTGCGCGTGGGAAGAATAATTGTTTGAATGCCTATGTGTGTGCTGCAATTATTCTAATCTTATCCTCATGATCCGTACGTGAGTGCTAGACCTATGTGGTATGGGTCGCACACACTTGAACAATAATCTAGAATGGATCACACGAGTGACTTGTAAGCGATCTCCTTTGTAGACTGATTGCACATTGCCTGTATACTACCAATAAACAGTCTACCGCCAGCTTCACCCACCACTGAACCTATGTGACCATTCCATTTCAAATCATCATAAAGTGTTACACCCAGCTATTTCTATGAGTTGGCCGATTCTAAGAGTGACTCGTTGATATTATAGACATAGAAAACTGTAAGTAGGCTGTTTAGGTTCTTATATTGGTAACGCCACCGCCACGTAGCGCTCTGTATATGAAAATCACTGGCTGTGCTGTGTGCAGTCTGTGGCTGGTTTGCATTGTTGTTGGCTATTGTAGTGTTGGGCAGTTGGCTGTTAACAGCGCATAGTGTTGCACAGTTGGAGGTGAGCCGCCAGCAGTGCTGGATATGGGGAGAGAGATGGGAGAGTTTTGAGAGCGGATGATCTGGACGAGTGTCCATCAGAGACAGTAAATTTGTAAGACTGGATGTCATGAACTGCTATATATATATTACGACCTTTGAACACTATTAAGGTAAATACATTGTTTGTTCTCTATCAAAATCTTTCATTTGCTAACTATGCCTATCAGTAGTTAGTGCCTTTAGTAGTTTGAATATTTTATTTAGCTGGCAGTAGTGGCGCTCGCTGTATTGCAGTAGTTTGAGCAATGAAGATTTTTGTGAGGTAAGTGATTTGTGAAAGGTATTGGTTAATGTTAATCTCGGCCACTTTTTTGTAGGGATTATTGAAAGTCAGATGGCGTTGCACTAAAAATATTGTGTGTCAGTTTATGCACAGTCATGTACAATTTTTCTAATGGGACGTTACAAAACTATGTTTTTCGTTTTGTGAAGTTCACAGTTTTTCATTTTCGAACATTTAAAGCAAGTTGCCAATCTTTGGACCTCTTTTAAATCTTATCAAGATCTAACTGAATATTTATGCAGCTTCTTTCAGAAAGTAAAGCATTACAGATAACTGCGTCATTTGCAGAAAATTCTAGGTTACTATTAATATTGTCTGCAAGGTCATTATTATACACCACTATCAGCAAGGGTCCTAACATACTTCCCTGGGGCATGCCCAAAGCTAATTCTGCATCTGACGATGACACTGCATGTACAATAAAAAGCTGCATCCTTCTACCAAAATATCGTCAATACAGTCATACATTTAACTCGATTCCCCTTATGATCCTACTTTTGATAATAAGCGTAGAGGTGGTTATGAGACAAATTCTTTTTCGGAAATCTAGGAATACTGCATCTACCTGTATGTCTCGACCCTAAGCTTTCAGCATGTCATGTGAGAAAAGTACGACTTGGGTTTCACATTACCGATTATTTTCGGAATCCTTGCTGTTCAAGATACCTCATTATGTTAGAGCTCGGAGTATGTTCAAAGGTTCTATAACAAATCGATGACAAGGATTTTGGACTGTTGGTTTGCGGATCACCCTGCTTGCAGACAGGTATGACCTGTGCCGTTATTTTTTCAAGAACATGGCGTGATTTTTTGTTTGAGAGATCTTCGGTATTGTTAGTAGAGGTGCTAGGCGAACCTAAGATTCCGTAGAGAATCTGATAGTGATTCCCATCGGGCTCTGGCGGTTTGTTCAGTTTTAACGATTTCGACTGTTTCTCAGCACCACTGACACTAATGCTTATTTGACTCATCTTTTCAGGGGTACTAGGATTAATTCTGGGCAGTTCTCCTGGGTTTTCCTCTGCCAAGTAACATTTGAAAACAGAGTTAAGCATTCCAACTTTTACTTTGCTGTCCACGATTCCGGTTTCCGTCTCGTTCGTTAGATACTGGAAACTAACTTTGGTGCCACCTACCGCCCTTAAATGTGACAACAATTTCTCTGGATTTTGTGGAAGATCGTTTGACTATATTCTGCTAAGGTAGACGGTGAATATTTCACTCATTGCTCTCTTGAGAGCCAAACGCGTTTATTTCAGCGTCTCTCTTAGCCCAGCTGTGTGATTTATTTTACACTTATTGTGCAGTAATCCGTATTTCTTTAAGAGTTTCATTACACTGACTGTATACCATGGAGAGTTCCTCCCCATATAAACTGTTCTGTTGGATGCATATCTATCCAGTTCATGATCAATTATCCTTTTCAACTTGAGCCATGCGTCTTCTGTATTTTCCTGTCCTTTGCTTAAAGTTGAAAGATTCTCATTGAGATCTGACACTGCTGATTCCTATTACTTGGAATGTTCTCGAGTCAATCACATAGCTGAGAACCTATTGTATATGCTCGGACATACATTAACAGTCTGCAGTGAGGCACTGTGTCAGACGTTTACGAAAATTTGCAAATAGGGAGTATGAGTTTGGCACTTCATCCAAGGTTTACTGGATGTCTGCAATTAAAGGGCAAGCTATAGCACTATTGATATTTTTTAAATTAAAAAATTGTCTTGATTTGAGGGAGTAATTTCTGACACTAAAATTTTTCAGAACAATAGTCACAGACAATAGAAAACCGGAAGAGAAGCGTTTGAGATGTGATGCTGTGCTCTGACCCCGAGCGACGCAGTGGACGAGTACACTACGTAGAAGAGTACAAGACGCGGTGTGCTACAAACGACAGCAGAGCACGGAGTCTCTGCGCTGGTAGATGAATTGTTAAGAAATATGGGAATTCTCTACAGAATCGACGAAGAAAGTAACACTGGCGATGGTTGACGGAATGACGGGTGTGCACTCTACTTATGTTTACATTTGTCCTCTGTCAACATCAGAACGTGGATATGTCCCATTAGCCGGAGTACCTGCACTAAGCGTCAACGTCAGTGTCGTGTTATGTAATTAATAACGTCGTGTTTCAGTGAATGGTGCACTGTGATACAGTTTTGAATAGGTCTTTAGGAGAGGAAATACAGGGACCCATTTAAAAAGTCATACCACTGTTCATATCTTTCTAAAAAAACAAAGCTATAATGATGGCAATCATGCTGATTGATGTCCCCCCGACGGCTAAAGAACAGTTGCTTGAAAATTTTTTGGATTTTGCATCTGGACGAACAGTTATTTAGGATGGCCGAGATAAAATTTGGGTAAAATATATTTCACGATTCTTGTGCTATTGGTCTGTGGTGTTCTGTATAATTGCCTAAATTACTAGATTTCAGGAATCAACCCTTTTTCATCTTCTCTGTCATGTTTCTTACGGCCACTCTTTCATCTCGGAGGTTTTCACCGTTCACAGTGACTCTCCAAAATTCTCCTTGTTCGTTGAAATTTACTGTGCATTGCACTCCTCTCATCCTACAATATTGCGAATTTTGACGGCGATTGTCTGCAACAGTGATGTACACGGTCACATTAATAACTCCTTTTACTGTTTCATTTCGTGAAGAATGTTCAGTGAATGAGACATCATACAGTTGACGAGGAATGCACGTGGGGGTCCGACTGCCTGCTGAATTTGTGAAGGAAAATACGAGGACGCGTTGAAAAGAAATTTCTTATAATTTTGTATGTGAAAACTCTTAAAGCTTTTTTAATAAGCTATTGCCTTATGCCAACACATAATTTTTTACGAACAATGTTGTCAGAGGAACATCCACAGCTGAGCATTATAACAGAGTTTGAAAATACCGCTACATTTGTAAGGTTCTTTTATTTGACTGACGACCGGTTTCGGGATCTTATAGCCCATCTTCAGGTGTCGTAAATTGGTGCTGTGACCCCGAGCGACGTAGTGGTCGAGTACACTACGTAGAAGAGTACAAGACGCGGTGTGCTACAAACGAGAGCAGATCACGGAGTCTGTGCGCTGGTTGATACTACACATAGTCTTGTACTCGTCGACCGTCGCGCTCATATCAGCAAGTTAAGACACCTGAAGATGGGCTATAAGAGCCTGAAACCGGTCGTCGGTTAACTAAAAGAACCTTACAACTGTAGCAGTATTTTCAACCTCTGACATAACTTTTTACTTGAAGCGTTTAAATTTTGCAACAGGACGAGAACGGCTGTACACAAGACACTGAGAGATCTAATTTAATTGACAGTCCCAACACAAAATGGATTAAATAGTCTTCGCAGATTTGCCGCCGGATCACGTTGTGCACATTCCGCAATATTTCTTCGGAGCAACTGTCCGACATCTTCAGGTGGTGGCTAGGTACGACAGTCGGTATCCACACGTCGACGCCCCGTTTCTAGAACACTCCGGGAGAATGCGCCGGTGCGGGAATCGCGCATGCGCAATGATTTGCAGACAGATGGTGCCATACTCCAACCGAAAATCGCAGAGTGACTCTCGTGTGTGAGCGATGTACGCTGCCTTTACTAACAGTGCGATCAGATGGTACTCGCCAAAGACTGTACTAAAGCAATGTTACCACGGGTTTGTTAACGAAAGGTCTTTATTTTGGCGTCATGATTTAATACCAGCTAATGCAAGTTTTCAGGCTGTGCTCTGTTGAAATGCCACTTCCCTGTTGATGAGATTATCAGCTGTACGGATGTGTACTGCTTCTTTAATGACACAGTCCCAGAAAGATGATGCCGGGGATAAAACTTCCGTTTTTTCATGAATCATGAGATGTCCTGTATTCAGACAGTGTTCCACAGTTGCCGACTTTTCCCTTTGACGAAGGCGTGTGGGCATGTATGACGCTGACGTTCATCGGAGCGTTATTGTACTGTGCGGCATGTCAGACCTATATATACTGCCCCATATTGACAAGGAATCTTATACATACCACATATCCTCAGGCCAAGATCATCCTTAACGGAACCCAACAGGTTTCTCAGTTTTGCAGATGATTGAAAAACACACGTAATACTATATCTTCCGAGGACCCTTCCGATTCTTGACGACATGGCACCAAAATAGGGCAAAAATGACAAAGTGATGGGTGTCTTCGTATCTTCATTCTGCTCCATATTGAACTCGCCTGGGCCTGAATGCGCTACGTATCTGTCTCAAAGAGTAACCGTTTGGTCGGAACTCTGTCTACAAATTTGCAGCATTTCACTCGACAGGTTTCTAGGATCAGATACCACATGTGCTGTATGAACGCAATGCACTACCGCTTTTTGTATGATGATGGCAGCTTGTGGCTTGCAGTTATAGATTTGTATGCGTTGGTTTGCGAAGGCGCTGTTTCCCAAGGTCCCATTTGGTTTCCTTCGTACCAAAATATCAAGAAAAGGGAAAGTGTCATCTTTTTGCACTCCCATTGTGAAGTTTATATTCGGATGGAGCGAATTCAGATGCTGAAGCAAGGTAGGTAGAGTATCAAGTCCACGTGGCCACACTACAACTTTATCATCCACGTACCGCAGAAAACATGAATGTTTGAGAGTGGCTGACTGTATTGCTTTTCCTTCAGAGTCCTCCATAAAATAATAGGCCACCACAGGAGACAGAGGGCTTCCCATGGCGACACCGTCCACTTATTGAAAACATTGGTCATCAAATAAGAAGTATGTTGACGTAAGAGCATGTTTAAATAATGCTACTATGTCCACCTCAGACTTGTTGCTACTGACAACCGAGAAGCACTGCGAGGGCACCGTTCTAAATAAAGACACAACATCGAAACTTACTAAGAGATCCGACAATTGCACCTAAGAGTTTTCAGTTGACCTATGAAGTCTTCAGAATTCCGAATATGATGGTCGTACTTGCCTGCAAGTGGTCCCAATAGATAATTTCATCAATAGGGGTGCGGGAGTTCAACTGAGCACAGCCTGGAACCCTGCATTAGCTGCTATTAAATCACGATGCGAAAATCAAGACTTTTCGATAACAGACCCGTCGTAAGAGCGGTCTAGTATCGTCTTTGGTGAGAAACGTCTGGCCGTATTGTCAGTAAACGCAGCGTAGAGCGCACACACGTGAGAGCCGCTCTGCGATTTTCGGTTTGAGTATGGCACCATCGGTCTGCGAATCATTGCGCATGCACGATTTCCGCACCTGTGCATTCTCCGGGAGTGTTCTAGAAACGGGACGTCGACATGCGCGTCCCGTCTGTCGTACCTAGCCACCAGTAAGGTTGGACCATCTGAAGGTGTCGGACAGTTGCTACGAGGAAATATTGTGGAATCTGCACAACGTGATGCAGCGGCAAACCCCTGAAGACCATTCACAACATTTAAAGCAGTGAGTCAAAGATAGTTACTATCTTTGATAGTAACTACAGTTACCATCTTTGATAGCAACTACACTTAGTACCTTTGACCCACTGGTTTATACTTCACACTAGTTACTGCCCGCCGTCCATGTGGAGCACTTGTTGGTCTCACCGCGGACTGCTAGACTGAGCCACACACAACTGGAGATTGGGTTGACACAACGTCGAAATTGGTAGCGAAGTAAATATAAAATCTTAAGTACAAACGAATTTAATTTTTAATAAAATTGTTATGTATTTAGTCGGGTGGGGGGGGGGGGGGAGGGGGGATGAGGGGGCTTGAGATGGTACCGGAGGTATTGCAAATATTCGTGTTCTGAGACAAGTTCATAGTAAAATTCATTGATAACAGATTCTAATTTATAATATGTATACTGTATATATACTTTCAGAAATAAGTAAATAAATGGTGTTTATTTTTATGCCGAACAATGTAAGTTTTCATGCCCAATAGAAGATTGGGATGAATAATGTAGCTACGTTATAAGTAATTTAATTATATAAATCAATCGCTCTGTCATTGTTGTTTAGGTAATATCACTCCGTAATTGTTAGAGAGATTATAACACCCAAGAAACAGACTACGGTTATTCACCACTCTCTTTTCAAAGTAGTAAACAAGCTATGTACAATGTGGGTCGATCACTGTTTAACAGAAACATGAGCGTTTCTCTGTATGAAGCAGATCTGTGAATTGCTGTATTAAGAGTGAAAGATTTATTATAACTTCACGATATTGGATTTTTATTTTACGAGACTTGCATGTCGACTGTGTTTCCGTTGTGAAATTCACGCTTCTTGATCTAACCAGTTCGTATTGACGCCAGAAATTAAACTTTTCTCTCAGTCCTGGGGAAGGTCAGCAACGACCTTAATGTCATCTGTTTTTTTTTATTGCATTGCGGATCTAGATTTCAAATCAGAGTGCAGCTATCATGTGTGTGATATAAGTAGTCATATAGACTGAACGTCATTATAACGACACATATTCCGATGTAACTCTGGCATGTACAAGCATTAATGCAAGTAATCTGCATTTTTCATATGTCAAAAACCAATTTTAGTGTTAACGTAAACTGAAAAGTAGCGTGCAGTTCCTTACTCGTTGTGACACTTCCAAAAAAGCACGCGTGTTATTATCCATGTTACCTCGAACAATATAAGGATCCAATTTTCCATTTTTTAATTTTTTTTTGGATTTCTCTGCCTTCTGAATAATTTGATATGCCCTCCACGAATTCCTGTGTTATGCTCTCAGACTGCACTTACACCCAACGTCCAACTATTTTATCGATATACATCAGCCTCTGTCTTACCCCATATTTTTCATCTTGTATCGCTCCCTCAGGTACTATGAATATTATTCCTTAATATGCGGTACGCTGACCTCCTTATAATTCCCGACGAATCCCAATTCATATTCCTGTCTTTGACGTAGTTGTGCAGCTGTTTTACTCCTAACCCTGCGAGAGTTAGTGGTTCAAAGATGTCCTACAATATCCCTAAGCAGCTTCTTTGATTTTGTTATGAATAAACGTAGAAAGAAGAAATCTTAGAGATAAACTTCCTATCACAGTTGTTAGCGATGAAGAGAACATCAGACTGAGTACAAGAGAATGACAGTTTCTTATCGTAAAGTAAAATCGAATTTTTCTGGACTCTTTAAGTTAGTCTTCTGACTGGTCTGATGCAGATCGGTACACATTCCTTTCTTGGTTAACCTCTTTATCTCAGAGTAGCACTTTTACTCTACATCGTCAGTTATTTATTGGATGTAATCCAGTCTCTGTCTGCGGCTTCTCCTACCAACATGGAAGTGATTGCCTGACGCGTTAACACTTGTTATGTGGTTCGATGTTTTTCATATACATTCCTTTCTACGGCGATTGTGCGGAGAACCTCCTCATTTCTTATTAGTCTACCTAACCTTTCGATCCACTTTTCTTCGCGTTTTCCTAGAGTCCACGATTCACTGCCATACACCGCTACGCTGCAAACATACTTCTTATAAATTTCTTCATTAAACTAAGGCCTCTGTTCGACACTAGTAAATTTATTTCAGCCAGGAATACCCTCTTTTCCTATATTAGTCTGCTTTTTATGCTCTCCTTGCTCCGTCCGTCACGTTTTAATTTGCTTCCAAGAATCACAACGCCGTAACATCGTCTACCTAGCTATCAGTAATGCTGATGATTAGTTAGTCACTAATCTCGTATCTGCGACTACCCATTAGTTCCGTCTTTCTTCGATTTATTCTTAGTTTGTATTTTCTGTTCATCAGATATTTCATTCATTTCGATTGATCTTGTTATTCTTCTTCTTTTTCACTAACGATAACAATGTTATTCAAGCTTGTTATCTTAATCGTTCCACCCTGAATTTTAATGACTCACTTGAACCTATCTTTTATTTCCTCCATTGCCTATTCGATGTGTAGACTGATGTAAGAGGAAAAGAGTGAATGCTATTCTTACACCCTTCTATTCTGAGAACTCCATTCTTGGTTGTCCATTCCGATTTTTCCTGTTGTTTTTCGTTTATTGTGTACAAGAGAAAACTGGACTAGAAAATAATTATAAAAATATCGCGGAACTGACGTCTGTTAATGAGAACTGACCATCATAGAAAATTCTAGAAACCAAGATTTCGATGCAGTAACCAGTTTCTGCCTCAAGGCCACCCACATCCATTTCCCACACGCTCTGTCCTAAGTGCTTCGTTGTGGCATTACGTTCAAGCGAGTGAGAGGTGCACACTTGTTTAGTAACCAGTCAAATGTGACACAAAATGGCGTTCACGATTACAGAGCGCTTCTTCATTCTTGATTTTTATACGCAGCACATTCCGTGGAAAACACAATGCAAAACTTACCGCCAAATGGCTTTCAACGGGCTCTATAGCGGATAAAAGCCACCAATAATGAGAAAAGAGTTCGAACACTAGGAAACATGTGAGGTAAGCCCCGTAACAAACTCCGACAAAATCTCAACTCTTTTTATCTGTCCAAACGGGAATCAAAAGATTGTATGTCGAACATTATCAACAAGAATCTGCCCGTGTATCCTCGCCAATTTACCGTTGTTCATGAGTTCAAGCACCTAGATGAACTTTCGCGTGACGAGTTCTGCCGTTGGTTTCTGACTATAATGATATCAGGCGTTTTGACTCATCCTTTTGTCTTATTTCTTCAGATGAGGTCTACTTCAGTCTGTCAGAGTATGTGAACAGACAGAATACGTGCGATTATGCACTACAAAATTCTCACAATGGGTATGAAGAAACGCTGCAGTAATCAAAGATTATGTGTGTTGTACAATGTCCTTGTTCGTATCATAAAACGATTCTTTCACCAAACTGCTACCGCTGTTCGATATGTCCAGTAACTGTTTAATCCATATGTGAATCAGCTCACAGTAGATGTGCGATTATACGCTTTAACAACCTTTTCGCGAGAGCGTGAGGCGTATGAGGTGTTAAGCAGAGGACAATCAGCACAGGCAGAGCTATCTGCTGGCCGTCTTTAGTCTGATCCCTCTCCTCACACTGGAAGACCTACAGCAGAATATCGAAAACGCTATTGTTCCCACGGCTCAGGCTGAGCTGCTAACCGTGTCTCACGAGGAGAATACGACAAGTGCCGTAACCCGATTTCGCAGAAACTCCGCTCTGTGAAAGAGGGGTTACAATAAGCGAACACGTGTCACGGTTTCTCCGTAGATACTCGGACGATTCTAAGAAAACGAGGGTCAAACTTTTCGAAGTAATTTACATGCCTTTAAGCTTACAGTAAGGTAGACCAAAGTTGTGATCAAGTGCCTAGCGTCGGAGCTTCGCCCTTTCTGCAACGTGTGTTCGTAATCCGATTATTGTTTTTTTCAGTTATCTAGCCATGCCCGTAAAAGGTTGCCTCACGAATGTTTTTAATCAGGTAAGAAGACACAAGTTCACTGTATTAATTTTAAAGTTACAACTGAGTTTCACAATAAGTTTTATGCATCTACTGCATACAATGTAAGACGAAAAACGACACCTCTCAAAGGAAATTTCTGAGTGGGACGAAAATAAATAGATGTGACTTAGGTGTACAAGCAAACAAAAGATTAAAAGGTTACAATATCAGAAAAAATTGGTGATTTATTTACGAGAAAGAGCTGCCATTTTGTTTTAGTAGTTACTCTTCTGCTGCTTTGATCCGCCCCGCCCCGTCACGAGTTCCTCTCCTGTGCCAGAAGAACCATTCCGTCATACGTCATCCATTGTTTTCTGGAAGTATTCTAACCTCCGGCTTCCTCTAGAGATTTTATCCCCTACAGCTCCCTCTAGTACCATGGAAGTCATCCCCTGGTGCCTTAACGGTTATCCTATCATTCCGTTCCTTCTTCTAATCAATATTTCTCATATATTCCTTTCCTCGCCGATTATACAGGGACCATTCTCATTTTTTACTTTATTCGTCCACCTAATTTTAAACATTCTTTTGTAGCACCACACCTCAAAATCTTCGATTCACATCTGTTCTGATTTTTCCACAGCGTGCCTCGATGGTGTACAATGCCGAGCTGCAGTTGTACATTCTCAGAAATTCTTCCTCAGGTTAAGTCCCATGTGTGATACTAGAACACTTCTCACGGCCAGGAATGGCTTTTTCGCCACCGTTAGTCTGATTTTTCCGTCCTACTTGCTCCATCAGTAATAGCTTATTTTGCTGCAGAATTTCTTAACTTCGAATACTTTGTGATCCCCAATTGTAATGTTTCTGACTGTTTTGATTTATTCTACTTCACCTTACTTTCGTATTTCTTCGATTTACTCTCAATCCATATTATATACTCATTAGACTGTTCATTCCATTCAACACCTCCTGTAATGCTTCTTCACTTTCGTTGAGGATTACAATGTCAATAGCGAATCTTATCATTGAAAGCCTTTCACCCTGAATTCTCAACCCACTCTTGGACTGTTTTATATTTTCATCATTTCTTTTTCAATGTATAGAAAGCATACCTGACTTACACCCATTTTAATCCGACCACTTCACTCTCGGTCTTCCTGTCTTATTATTCGCTCTTGTTCTTGTACATATTTGATGAGTATATCCATCACCTTTCCTTATAGCTTGCCCCTATTTTTTCATAATTTCGACATCAGTATAAACTCTTTCCCTATGAGGGCGGATATTAACTCTCTGCAAAGTAAGCCCAGGATGGTTGCTATGAAAAGAAATGACACCCCAGACCATTACTGCTGTTTGCCGGCCCATATGACGTGCAACAGTCAGGTTGGTATCTCACTACAATTGTCTAGACCTTCTCCAGAAGGGTCTTCACTGGTCATCACGGCTCAGTTAAAAGCGGGACTCATCTCTGAAGACAATTTTATTCTGGTCATTGAGATTCCCGGCAGAAGACGTTTCTGGAAACGTCCCGAACAGTGGTGGGATACCAATCTGGCTGTTACTCGCCATGGCCCGACAATCTCTTTGGTTGTGTCCCGTGGTACCGTTACAGCAGAGTGGTCCGTCGACTATATTCTATATTCCATTCAGTTGCCCTTCATGGCAAGTCATCCTGGGCTTACATTCCAGCTAGATAACAACCCAGTCCCTCTCCCCCTCACATCAAGCGAGGATTTCCACTGATTCTCTTCGTGCTTGCCATACCCTATCTTGGCCAGCAAGGTCGCCGGCTCTCTCTATCCAACGGAGCATTGTTGGCAGGGCCTACCATCTCGATCTAACGTCTCAATTGGACCGAATTTTGCATGATATTCCTCAGGATGGCACCCAACAACTCTATTAATCAGCTCCAAGCGCCAAACTATGTTGATTTGTTCAATCTGTGAAGGTTTTCTCTTGAGCAAATGATACAAGTTTTCGGAAATTGTAATCAATTGTTTGTCTGTACACGTTCATCACATCTAGAAATATCTGTCCCACTCAGATATATCTTTAGTGGTGCCTCTTTTTTTCAGGTGAAGATGTGTGTGGAATTTTCATTCTTATACAAATATATTAATTCTTGATTGCGCTCCATGAACCCTAGACCTTGCCTTTGGTGGGGAGGCTTGCGTGCCTCAACGATACAGATGGCGCGTATAACCACAACGGAGAGTTATCTGTTGAGAGGGCAGACAGATGTGAGGTTCCTGAAGAGCGAAGCATGCTTTTTGAATAGCTGCAGGGGCAACATTTTGGATGGTCGACTGATTTGGCATTGTAACACCAACCAAAACTGCGTTGCTGTGCCAGTACCCTGAAAGCAATGGGAAACTACAGCCGTAATTTTTCCTGAGGGCCTGCAGCTCTACTGAATGGTTAAATGATAGTGATGGCATCTTCTTGGATAAAATATCTCCAGTCAGATCTCCGGGAGGAGACTATTCAGGAGTATGTCAATAACAGGATAAAGGAAATTGGCGGACTATTCAGCGGAGTGTGGGATGTCAGCTCCCTTAATCACTCAGGTAGGTTAGAAAATTTAAAAAGAGAAATGGATCTGTTAAAGTTGATTACGATGGGAATTAGTGAAGTTCTGTGGCAGGAGGAATAGGACTTCTGGTCAGTTGAATACAAGGCTACAAACAAAAAATTAGATAAGGCGAATGCAGGAGAAGGTTTAATAATGAATAAGAAAACAGGAACGCAGATGAGCGATTACGAAGATCATTGTGAACGCATTATTGTGTAACAGCTGAGTGCAATAGTGCACTGCACCAGTTACTACTTCAGTGATCGCATTGTCACACTCGTTGAGAATATCCACAGAGCATACCGTTATACATTCGTCCTGAAGATGTGTTTCCTTATCTTTTACTTCTAATTTTGCTGGTGGCCTCATTGATGTCTGTTTTCTTTGAGAACTAACTCGGAAAGGATGTGTTTCCATTACTGATTCCCTCAGTGGTACAAAAACCAGATGTACAACTAATAATCGGTTGAGTAAAAGACCTTCTTTTCAGGCTGCGGCAATAAACGTACTTGCTGACCGACCAGATTCCCCTGTTTCCCATTCCACTTCTTTAGAAGAAATAGGCAGCACCACAAATGTCATCGACAAGACACACTACATGAATTTCACAGTTAATAGTTTTATATAATTTCCTCATTCAGTTATTTACTTACACTTTCATGCAGTAATCTTTTACAAAGAGTAGAGAAAACATTATTACCAGTGTCTACTGCGAGGTGGTACCGGCCTGTCCGCAGTGGATACACCGGTTCTAGCGAGATCACCGAAGTTAAACGCTGTCGGGCGTGGTCGGCACTTCTGTGGGTGAGCATCCAGGCCGCCATGCGCTGTTGCCATTTTTCGTGGTGCACTCAGCCTCGTGATGCTAACTGAGGAGCGGCTTCTGTCACGAATACCATCTTACGACCGGGAGAGCGTTGTACTGTCCCCACGCCCCTCCTATCCCCATCCTCCACCCAGGATGACACGGCGGTCAGATGGTCCCGGTAAGCCACCCTGAGGACAGGGTGTCTACTGAGAGGCTGTATTCTGTCTGAGGGCATATGGGAGGAGCAGAGAAAAGTGGGGAATCGTTCTAGCATCGAAAAATGGCGAAGGAGATCGGCCAAGCTGGTCAGCCATTCGACTGTAACTATCGTGAACGTCTATGGAAATTAGTTGAAGAACGCTGAAACCACGAGTAGGCAACAAGAAGTTGGACGTTCATACCTCATCACAGGACATAGACATGGGGGGCTTGCCCCTCTCTTAAACACCGCCTGCGGTGATCTGTGGCAGATCTGCTGACGCAGGAACAAGTAGTTTGAAAGACTGTTCTGCGCGCAGTGTTGACCATGGTGTTACACAGCACAGGACTCCCTACATCTTCCCATGCTGACGCAACATCGTCAATTATGATTGCAGTGGACACGAGATCATCGAGATTGGACCGTGATCAATGGAATCGTGTTGAGTGGTCGGATGAAACCCGTCTATTGATAAATTTGGTCGATGGTAGGGTCTAGATACGCCGTCATCCCTTCTGAAAGACTGCTCGAAACATGCCTCCTGCCACGGATGCAAGCCGATGGGAACATTATTACGTTACGGCGGACGTTCACCTGGGCTTTCATGAAATCTGCTGTAACAATCGAAGGCTCCATGGCAGTTGTGGACCACATGAACATTATTAGAGACCAGCTGTAACCCTTATAACTTTATATTTTCCTCAACAGCGATGCCATCTTCCAGCTAGATAACTGTCTGTGTCAAAAGGCCATAATCGTGCTGCAGTGGATTGAGTATAATAGTGAACTGATGTTGATGTCTTGGCCGTCTAATTCGGCTCACCTGAAACTCATGAAACCAACTGGAACGCTATTGGATGCACCTACAAACCAACAATCCTTAAAGTATGGGAAGTGTGTGATCTGTGGGTAGACATCTGTAAACATATCAAGAACTTGTCGAATCCATGGCACACAGAACCACTGCTGCATTGCGTTCCACAAGTGAAACAACACCAGTTAAGTAGGTGGTCATAATGTTATGGCTCATCAAAGTAGGTCCACTAATGAAAAAAAGACATTAATCAAGTTTCGAACACGGGGTGCAAAAGTGCATATCCACGAAAGTAGCCAGCAGCAATGTCACCGTGTGGTTCAAATTTGATAAAAACTAAAAGAATTTAACAGACGTTTCCTCAGAAACAGTCGAATATCTCCGGATAAACCGAGACAGGTGTTCTCTTAATTTGACCCTTCTTCCACTGACCTAAGTTTCTGGGACATCGGGTTCTCCTCTTCAGTTTTATACACAGAGGAACATTTACCGCATTAGTGTTACAGGCTGTCTGAGTCAATGCTTGCCACACCGATGGACTGATCGCTCAGAAACATCCGACTCGTGCGGAATCTACCATTCCCGCTACGTCAGGGACAGAGCTTACATTTTTTCAACCCAAGCAGATCCATTGAGTAGGTTACATGTGTGGGAGTCATGGAGTCGCTTCTAGCTCGATAAATAAGCGTCACATTCCCATCATTAGGACAAAGAATTTAAAAAATCTAACTTCACGAGAAACAAGTATAATTTTAAACTCTCTACTGGCAAGGTAATTTGCATAATGAAATGATTCACTACATAATATATAGATAGCAAAGTTCTCGCTATTACAGTTTTAAATTAATACCAGGAAACACTTCATTCGTGTGCAATAGATAATTACGAATTTGAAAATTACGAACATAAAGCACTGTTACAGGTTACGTTACAATTGTTACCAACTCTGCATGATGTCTGCACAGTGTGTCATTTATACGACCGTAATCTTAGATTAGGTTGTTGAGAATTAGCTGTAAGTGATATTCCACTGACATTAATCATTGTGCGGTTCTATCAGGTAACAATTTTGTCATTAGTCATGTGCAAAACCTATGATTATTATAGGTAAATAAAGGAATATTCATCATTACATTCCTGTTCATCCACCCCTCACAGACGTTGGCAAACTTGGCAGGGGCCCGCCTGCATCCCTTGCGAACATTCTCCATACGAGAACACCTTCATCTCCACCAGACTGTTGCCTACTGAGAAAAATCCCCAAACAGTATTGCCACCTTTTCAATGAACGTTTTCCCTGTATAGGGCACTGACTTGGATCTACATCTACACCTTCACTCTACAAAGTCTCTTAGGATGTGTAGTGGACAGTACTTTTGGCGCTTCGAGGTTTGTTGCTAGGTAATGCCACCAAGTACGCAAAAGCTAATTTATTGATCTGAGCAGATGTATTATAATCTTCGAATTAAAACCATTCTGCGTTAACATATCGCTATCAGCGGTAATTATAAGGGTTGTAAGCACCGTAGAAGGCCTTTGGGTACCGCACTACAGCATCTCTAACGTTGTCGACTGTGGTTTCCTTTCAGGGGTGTCTTTAGCGAGGGGCAAAAATAATCTTCTGGGGCGAGGTCGGTCAGGAGGAGGGCTGGAATAGCCATACAACGTCCTTCTTGACCAGATAATCACCCATCTGGGCGGTGTGTCCGGGCATATTCGGCCGGTGTGGCCGAGCGGTTCTAGGCCCTTCTGTCTGGAACCGCGCGACCGCTACGGTCGCTGGTTCGAATCCTGCCTCTGGCATGGATGTGTGTGCTGTCCTTAGGTTAGTTAGGTTTAAGTAGTTCTAAGTTCAAGGACACTGATGACCTCAAATGTTAAGTCCCATAGTGCTCAGAGCCATTTGAACCGGGCATATTGTCTTCGCAGAGCTGTAGAAACCGGCGCCGTCTGACACTCGCCAGCCTGTTAAAGACTTCCAAATAATAGGCATTTCACCGTCTTTCTGGCCTATACAGACTTTTGCTGGACGATAAAACATCAGGTGCCAGATTCGTGCACCAATGACGACTTCTGTTTATCGGATACGGAGGCTGGAATTTGCAAACCTATATCTCTACTGGACGTCCTGTGGGTGACGACAGGTAGCCTTTTCAGATGAATCATGTTTCATGCTAAACCGGACAGATGGCCATTGGCGTGTAGGGTGTGAACCGTCTGAAAGCAAACACGCTGCAGCCAGGAGGAATAGTCATGATCTGGGGACTGTTTCCGTTGCATCCACTGGGTGATCTAATGGTCTGGAAGGCACAATGCATCAATACAGATATGGAGACCATGTCCTTCACCACATGCAGATCGTGTTTCCTCGACATGATGGACACCTGCCAGCATGCCAAATTTCCCAGATATGAACCGAATCGAAAATCTGTGGGACCAAACCGGTTGGGCTATTCCTGCCAGGACTCTCAGCTGATAAACCTAGTGCAGCTAGCCTCTGGAGTCGGCGTGGTTCCATATCTCTGTCGATACATTCCAAAACATTACTCTCTTCCTGTACGTCTCGCAGAGGTCTCCGCTGCAAAAGACTTTTCACAGGTGGTGACTTTCAAGTGACTAGATAGTGTCATTACGCTGAGTTCGTTTGTGTTTTGAATCAACTACCAGACACCCATTCCAAATCCTTTGTAGGATTCATTCTTCTGCGGGACACCAACGTTAGCATGGAGTCCCTGACGCTATCCGCTTCATAACTTGTATGGAACGTAAATGGTAATGCCGCAAAAGACACACTTCGGACACTCACGAAATTACGTCTGGTGATTTTGTTCCATTAAGAATTACGTGTAATTATTTTTATATATATATTTTTTTTAAGTCGTAAGTCTTCTGCAACCGTTCTCTACGAGTAGCGCCTTTGATTAGTAATCGAAAGGTGCTCGGTCCCGGGTTCGAAACACACCAACACTTAATAACCAGCATTGGCGGCCGAAGATTTGCGGTGTGAGAAGTCATCCTCATTCTGCCAACGGCCTTGTTATCGATGGCCGGGGAGTGGACAGAGGTTCAGGACATTCACTCGTCATTAGGGTGGGAAGCTGCTCCATAAAGGTAGAAGCATCGGCAATGGTCAACGGCATGAGGATGCACAAGGCAACGGAATCCACTGCTTTAAAGACACACGGCATGTTTCCAGAGAACATATGGGCTGTAATTGAAAAAAGCGTCACAATGATATCTACAATGGCAAAAGATTCCAGGATAGTCTTAAATTTGGATCTCTGGGAGGGACCCACAAGAGGGAGGTAACCGTGAGAAAAAATAATTGAGTAATAAACGGAAGGATAAAGTTCTACGAGTCGTGGCGTGGAATGTCAGAAGTATGAATGTGGTACAGAAGCAAGAAAATCTGAAGAGGGAAATGCAAAGGCTCAATCTAGACATAGTTGGGGTCAGTGAAGTGAAATGGAAAGAAAAAGGATTTCTGTTCAGATGAGTGTAGGGTAACATCAATAGCAGTAGAAAATGGTACAACAGGTGTTATGAATAGAAAGGTAGGGCAAAGAGTTTGTTACAGTGAACAGTTCAATGATAGGATTGTTCTTGTCAGACGGCAGACCAACACCGACAACTATAATCATCTTGATGTTGGAGCTCTTTTGTCTATATGCTTTCACAATAACATATGTTTTGAGTGGACTCCGCCTTCAGCAAAACATAATTTAGTTTTTTGTCCCAAACATGTTTCACTCTAGTTTTAGCATCGTCAATGGTTCTTTTTTATTATTATGGCTGTTAAACATAGGGAATGTTCTTGAATGTCTAAATACATATAAATATTAGTTTCTAAATCGTAATTACACGTTTTTGAAGAGCACATAAAATTGTGTATACATACCTTCTTACCACATGGTGTGCTTTTCCTGCTGTATTAGGCCTACGTTTTTACAGTGACTGTTTTTCTTTACAGTTTGTTACGTGCAACTATATACAACTTAATGTAGGCAAAACGTTTACCCAAAACTTACGATTACTGAACTGTATGGCTATGCCTAACATTAGTAATTCATGGGAAATGTGTGTGTGTTTATCTATTTACATATGTTTCACTTACAGTTTCTTTTTTTTGTCCTCTTCATGGTAAAGTTCTGTGTATTGAGATGTCACTGTTACTGTTTACCAGCTGTAATAACAAGATGCCGGACAGTGGAACAGTAAAAGTTGTGAAAACAAGATGGCAGGCAGTGGGACAGTTGAAGATGTCTTTGGCGTTTGTTTTGGATTTCTCAGGGAGGTGTGTGTGTGTGTGTGTTTGTGTGTGAAAAGAAAGAGGGAGAGAGACAGAGAAAGACAGACAGACAGAGAGAGAGAGAGAGAGAGAGAGAGAGAGAGAGAGAGAGAGAGAGTAGGTTTGAGGATTTATTAACATTATATTTATTTATTTTTAGTTTTATGTATGTGTGTGTATGTATGTCTGTGTCAGTGTGTACGTGTTGGAGGGTCGGGGAGTTGTATAGGTTGGTTTAATCTAATAATTCCTTGAGGGCAGAGAACGGAGTTCCATTGCAGAGAGCTGTGTAATCATTTATTACTTGCTTTCTTTCAACTTTGGCTTTTTGTATTTCCTTTGTTTCTTCATTTTTTCATTCCTGTGTTGATTGAAAAACAGGAGCAACAGACTACATGTCTGCCTTTCTCCAGTCTTAATCCGACCATTTCGTTCTTGGTGTTCGATTCTTATTTTATCATGGCTCTTGCACATGTTGTATACAACACGTCTCTTCGTATAGCTTACCGCCATTTTCTTCAGAAATTCGAATACTTTCCACCATTTTACATTGTAAAACGATTCTTCCAGATAGACAAATCATTTCAATGTGTCTAGATTTGTCTTTGGTCTTGCTTCCATTATCAGCCGCAAAGTCATATCTGCGTCTCTTGTGCCTTTTCCCTTTCCTAAAGCCACTCTAATTGTCACCTAAAACATCCTCAGTTTCTTTTCTGTTCTTCTGTATATTATTCTGGTCGCAACTTGGCTACATGAGCTCTTAAGTTCATTGTGCGATAATTCTCGCACTTGTCACCTCTTTCTGTTTTCGGAATTGTGGATCATGTTTTTCCGGAAGTCAAATGATGTATTGCCAAACTCATACATTCTACACACCAATGAGAACAGAAGTTTTATTGCCACTTTCCCCAGGGGTTTTAGAAATTTTAATGGAATGTTGTCAGTCCCTTCAGCCTAATTCGATTTCAAGTCTTTCAAAGGTCTTTCAAATGCTGATTCAAATACCACATAATCTCATCTAATGGACTTCTGTTTCTTCTCCTGTCTCTTCATCAGATATGTCCTCCCCATCATATTGGCCTTCAATGTGCTCATTCCACCTATTTGCTCTCTTCACTTGATTTTTCAGTGGAATTCCCATGGCACTTTTAATGTTACCTTACTGGTTTTCAGTTCACTGGAAGTTGTTTTGACTTTTCTGGATGCTGATTTACTCCTTCTGAAAGCCATTTATTTTCAGATTTCCTCACACTTTTCATGCAGCCATTTCACCTTAATTTTGCTGTGCTTCCTACTTATTTCATTTCTAAGCGGTTCATATTATATTTCCAAGCGGTTTTAGAGCGGGCCGGAGTGGCCGAGCGGTTCTAGGCGCTACAGTCTGGAACCGCGCGACCGCTACGGTTGCAGTTTCGAATCCTGCCTCGGGCATGGATGTGAGTAAAGTCCTTAGGTTAGTTAGGTTTAAGTAGTTCTAAGTTATAGGGGACTGATGACTTCAGAATTTAAGTCCCATAGTGCTCACATCCATTTGAACTGATATTCCCAGAACATTTCTGTGTTCCTTATTTCATCGATCAGCTGAAATGTCTTCTATTACCCATGGTTTCCTCTCCGATTCTGCGCAGGACTTCCTCATTCCTTACCTTATCAGTCCACTTAATTTTCAACATCCGCCTGTGGTAGCACATCTCAAATGCTTCAATTCCCTTTTGTTCCGATTTTCCCCCAATCCAGTTTCACTCTTTCCAAATTCGCAGTATAAGTGTAGACTAGATGCGGCTTGAATTCAAAGAAATAGTAGCGGTAGCATTAGAGAGATTTATAATAAATAAATTAACAAACGACCGAGCTGATCAACCATCCATGGCACACAAAACGGGTCAGTACACTGTTGCAGAAACAACGAAACAAACATGTCAATTTCAAACAGACGCCAAATTTCCCAAGATTGGCGTTCTTTTATCGAAGCTCGAAATTTAGCACGAACTTCAATGCGAGACGCTTATAACAGATCCACAACGTAATTTTGTCTCGAAACCTGGCACAAAATTCAAACAGGTTCTAGTCGTATGAGACGTATGCTAGTGGCAAGACACAAACAATGCCTACTCAGCGCTATAGGAATGGGATTACTATCGAAGACATTGATGCAAAAGCAGAGTTACTAAAAACAGCCTCCCGGAATGCCTTCACAAAAGGCTAATCAAGAAAAGCTGCCAAGATGAATGACATAGAAGTAGATAACCTCGCAGTAGGGAAGCAATTTAAAAGACTTAGTAAAAGCAAGTATTATGGTCCAGATTGTATAGCAGTTAGGTTCCTTTCAGAGTATGGCGATGCAATAGCTCCATACTTAAAACCATACACAACCCTTCGCTCGGCGAAATATCCGTATCCAAAGACAGGTAAATTGCTCAGGTCACACCAATATTCAAGAAATGTAGTACGAGTGATCCACTAAATTACAGACCCATATCATTAACGTCGGTATGCAACAAGATTTTGGAACATATATTGTGTTTGAATATTATGAATTACCTCGAAGAAAAGGATCTATTGACACACGGTCAACGTGGATCTAGAAAACAAAATTCTTGTGAAACACAACTAGTTCTTTACTCGCATGAAGTGTTGAGTGCTATTGACAAGGGATTTCAAATGGATTCAGTATACGTGGATTTCCGGCAGGCTTCTGAAACTGCACCACACAAGAGGCTTGTAGTGCAATTGAGTGCTTATGGAATATCGTCTTAGTTATATGACTGGATTCTTGATTTCCTATCGGACAGGTCACAGTTCGAAGTAATTGACGGAAGGTAAGGAGTAAAACATAAATGATTTCTGGCGTTCCCCAAGATAGAGTTATGGGCCCTTTGCTGTCCCTTGTCTATATATACGATTTAGGAGACAATCTGAGCAGCGGTCTTAAGTTGTTTGCACTTGATGCTGTCGTTTATGGACTAGTAATCATCAGAGGATCAGAACAAATTGCAAAACGATTTAAAACAAATATCTATATGGTGAGAAATTTGACAGTTGACCCCAAATAACGAAAAGTGTGAGGTCATTCACATGAGTGCCACAATGAATACGTTACACTTCGGTTACATGATAAATCAGTTAAATCTAAAGGTCTTAAATTCAACTAAATACCCACGAATTACAACTACGAACAAATTAAATTGGAAGGAACACATAAAAAATGTTGTGGGGAAGGCTAATAAAAAGTGCGTGTTATTGGCAGGACACTTACAAAATGTAACAGAGCTATTAAGGACGCTGTCTACACTATGCTTGTCCGCCCTCTTTAAGAATACTGCTGCGCATTGTGGGATCCTTAGCCTATAGTGTTGACGGAGTACATAGAAAAAGTTAAAAGGACAGCACGTTTTGCATTATCGCGAAATAGGGAGGGAGTGACACTGAAATGTTACAGCACGTCTTGGGTAGACGGCATTAAAATAAAGGCGTTTTCCGTTACGGCGGAATCTTCTCACATAATTCCAATCATCAACTTTCTTCTCTGAATTCGAAAAGATTTTGTTGACACCGACCTACATAGGGAGGAAAGGTCACCTCGTACGGAAAGATACAGGTGTTCGTTCTTTTCGCGCACTATCCGAGATAGGAATAATAGAGAATTGGGAAGGTAGTTCGATGAATCCTCTGACAGGTACTTAAATGCGATTTGCTGGGTATGGATGTAGAGGTAGACTACCATACAATTATAAAGTCCAAACGTACATACTCAGAAATTCCTTCTTCAAATTAAGGCCTTGCTTTGACACTATCTAACATTCTGGGTGGTGTCTATCTGTTCTATATCGTGTCTCCCTACCACTTTCGCGCAACAACGCTCTGAGCGTGTTTTTTAGAGAATTGACTAGTTTGAACCTGGGAACTGTTGCTGGTAAGGAGACGCCAGACCACACATGACATGTAGAATTCAGAAGAGTTCAGGGAGACTAGCGATGATATAACCAAATACTTAATGATTTCAGCATCAGCTCCACTGCACTCCCCATAAAAGAATCTTAATACTAACTAAATTTAGTGGAAGGGGTTCAAGGCTTTCCTATTTTTAGTTAGCTGGTACAATAACGTCGCAAAAGCAGTTAAGTTTACCATTGGAAATTTTATTCTACTCACAAAACATTGTTTATAAATTGCACTATTGATAAAAGGAAATGTTTCAATACAGGATGGTGAAAAACCAACTGCGTTCAACAAAAATGTGAACGAATATTCCATGAGTGGTTTTTCCAAGTTCTACAATGGATCGAAGGATGACCTATGCCATATCACATCTATAATCTAGGTTTAAATTAAGTTTCACAAAAGAGAAAAACCATTAAAATGGTCTAGAGTGACCCTCAATTATCTTTAATTACTTATCTAACTTGTCGTAATTACAATGGCTGACGTGGCTTCTCAATTACTATATAACAGAAAAATCATCGCGTTTCAGATTTTTACTTCAAGTGGCAAATGTGAACACCATGAGTTTTAATTGACGATCGACACTAGTATTATGCAAAAAGGGGGAGTAACAGATGAGACTTCTGCAGTTCTGAGTGAAGCTTTATGCGCTGTTATGCGGCATCGCGTGAGTTCATTACCTTGTTGGTGTTCGTCAGGGGCGGCGGCTGGCGCAGCAGACATCCAGCTCGCCGTCTCGGAACTAACTAACTTCTCCTAATTTCTCCTTACTACCATTGGCCGAAGTTGGTTTAAAAAAAAAATATATGGCTGTGTTTTCATCTGACCAATCAGGCTCTCAATGTTAACTTTAAGCTCCGCCTACAGAAATTCGGTCTATCCAATGAGAAACGTTATACTTTTCGTGGTGGGGCAATGTGTTTAATGTTTGCAACGTAACAGAGACGCGAAAAAGTCTAACGCTAAAACTTGCAGGTGGCGTTGTCCTAGTGGTTAGCTGGCGAGGTGGGTGTCCAGTCCGTCCCTTATCATAGGGCCTTCTAGCTTAACACGGTCCTGCTCTCGGCTTCTGTTCTCGTTTTTCCCCTCGGAACTGCGTCTGTCTCACGGTGGGAAGGTATGACATGCATTTAGGCATTGTTGTGTTAGTTTGTGGCATTCCATTTGCACACTCATTACTCGTATTACTTTGATTAATTTAATGTCACGATTTACTCGGAGATATATGACATTCTACTGGATTTGCTTATTATGTCAGGGTTTTCATGGATTTGCCTGACACCTTACAACTAGTAGACTTCTCTTGTCGAGGAACGCCCTTTTTGTCGGTGCTAGTATGATTTTGATGTCCTCCTTCTCCGTACATCATTGGTTATTTTACTGTGTAGGTAGTAGAACTCCTTAAACTTAATCTACTTCGTGCTTACCAATCTAAATTTTAAATATCTCGCAGTTCTCATTTCTGCCACTTGTCATTACTTAGGTGTGTCTTCGATTTACTCTGTCGATTTTCTGTACTTCATTCCATTCAGCAGATCATCTAATTCTTCTTCACTTTCACTGGGGATACCAATGTGGTCAGTGAATAGTATCATCTGTATCCTCTCGCCTTGTATTTTAATTCCACTCATGAACCTTTCTTTTACTTCCATCATTACTTCTTCGATGTACAGATTGAACAGTATGAGGGAGAGGCTACACTCTGGTCTTACACCCTTTTTAATGTGAGCGCTTTGTTCTCAGTCGTCCGCTCTTATAATTCCCTCTTGTCTTTTTGTATGTACACTACCCGGTTCTTTCTACAGATTACCCCCACTATTTTGAGAATATCGAACATCTTACACCATTCCACATTGTCGAATGTGTTTTACAGGTAGACAAATGCTATAAACATGTCTTGCTTTTTCTTAAAACTTCCCTTCCATTATCGACCGAAACGTCAGAATTGCCTTTATGGTGCCTTAAGTTATTTTAAAGCCAAACTGATCCTAAATTTTCTTTTCCATTCTTCTGTATATTACTCTTGTCGGAAACTTGAATGCATCAACTCGTACTCTGATTGTTCAATAATTTTCGCAGTTATCTGCTCTTGGAGTCTGAGGAACTTTTTGGATGATGTTTTTCAGCTAGGCGGGATGGTGTGGCGCCAGACTCATATATTCTACACACCAAAGTGAATTCTCTTAAGTCCTTCAAAGCTCTCCTGAATTCTGATTCCAATACTGGATCCCCTATCTCTTCTAAATCCTCTCCCGTTTCTTCTTGTACCACACCAGACAAACCTTGCCCCTCATAGAGGCCTTCAATGTACTCTTTCCACTATCCGCTCGCCTCTGCATTAGAGACTGGAATTGACATTGCAACTCTTAATGCTACCACTATTGATTTTACTGTCACGGAAGATTGTTTTGACTCTCTGTATGCTGAGTCAGTCCTTTCGACAATTATTTCAGTTTAGATTTCTTCATAGTTTTCATGCAGTCATTTAGTCTTAGCTACTATGCACCTCCTATTTATTTCATGCCTCAGCGACCTGTATTACTGTATTCCTGCATCTCCATGAACATTTTTGTACTTACTTCTTTCATCGATCAACTGATGTATTTCTTCTTTTACCCTTGTTTTCTTCGCAGTTACACTCTTTGTACCTATGTTTTTACTTCCAGCTTCTGTGATCACCCTTTTTAGTCATAGAGAACTTCAAGCGTCTCTCTTCAGCTCTTAATATTCCTTCTTTGCATATTCACTCTTCCTCACTAATTTCTTGAACTTCAGCATACGCTTCGTCGGATTGTCGGATTCTGAGCGGGTGGGGAAATTGACTGTGCTTAAGAGGGATTGGGTTATTTGGAGGAAGAGACCAAACTGCGATGGAACGACAGGCAAGGAAGTCGGCAGTGCCCTTTCAAAGGAACCATCCCAGCATTTGCCTGGAGGGATTTAGGGAAATCACGGGAAACCTAAATCAGGATGGCTGGACCCGGGATTGAACCGTCGTCCTCCAGAATGCGAGTCCAGTGTGCTAACCACTGCGCCACCTCGCTCGGTGCCATACACTGCATCACTGCTATATTGCTGTCTCAGTATATATCTGCCCCTGGGTACGCCTTAAAATCCTGAATCTGATTACGGAATCTCTATCTGATGATGATGTAATCTAACTGATGTTCTCCCGCATATCTAGATCTTTTCCAAGTATACATCCCCCTGTTGTGATTCTTGATCAGAGTATTCACTGTTACTAGCTGAAATTTATTACAGAATCAATTAATCTTTCTCCTCTCTCTTTCTTTTCCCCAAGCCCATACATATTCTCCTATAACCTTTTCCTCTACTCCTTCCCCTACAACTGCATTCCAGCCCCCCATGACTATTACATTTTCATCTTCCTTAATGTCCTGTATCACCCTTTCAATATCCTCATATTCTTTCTCTATCTCTTTATCTTCAGCTTGCGCCGTCGACATGGGCCACTGAATTATTGTTTTCGGTGTTGGTTTGCTGTAGATTCTGACAAGAACAACCCTGTCACTTATCTATTCACAGTAACACACTCTCTGCCCTACCTTCGTATTCATAATGAATCCTACACCCATAATGCTGTTTTCTGCAGCCTTTGATGCCACTCTTTACTTATCTGACCAGACGTTCTTGTCGTCTTTCCATTTCACTTCACTGACCCCTACTACATCTAGATTGAGCCTTGCATTTCCCTTTTCAAATTTTCTAGCTTATCTATCACGTTAAAGCTTTTGAAATACCACGCCCCGACTCTTAGAACGTTATCCTTTTCTTGGTTATTGAATTATTTTCTAATAGTCACCTCCCCCTTGGCAGTCCCGTACCAGAGATCCGAATGTGAGGCTATTGCGGAATCTTGTGCCAATGGAGAGATCATCGTGAAGCTTTTGTCAATTACAGGCCATATGTCCTCTGAATACACGTTATGTGTCTTAATACAGTGGATTCCATTGCCTTGTGCAACCTCATGCCGTTGACCATTGCTGATTCTTCAGCTTCAGGGGCAGTTTCCCACCCAAAGGGCAACAGAGTGCCTTGAACCTCTGTCCCCTCCTCCGCCTTTCCTGCTTATCGGACATGGCCGTTGGCAGACTGAGTGTCAGTTCTTATGCCTTAAGACTTTAGCCGCCAAAGCAGATTAGTGATGAATATTTAAGCGGTGGCGGGTTTCGAACCAGGGTCTGAGGACGCTTTGATTACTAATCAAAGACGCTGTCCCTAAGTCAATTTCTTTGTACGCATGTTTTTTTTCAACTTCTGTAATTGCCATTTTTAGAGATGTCCATTCTCCTTCAACTGAACTGGCTACTGGGGAACTCATCGCAGCATCTATAGCCTCAGAAGACTCCAGGCGTATCTCTCGATTCTTTAGTCTATCCGTATTCCATTTCATTGCATACTGATTCGTCGTGACTATTCTCCTAAACTTCAGCTTACTCTTCATCACTGCTAGATTGTGAACTGCATGTACGCACGTCGAAAACAGTTTTGCATCACCCCGGTTGCCATAACTCGCGAAGGTAGACGTTGACTCTGGATATTGTATCACAGACACAGTTCCTTTGACTGTTCACAGAAGTCACTAATCCCTCCCAAAGATGTAAACAACCATGCACGAGCCGCGCCTATTAGACAGAAGAGATCCGGCAGCCGTTCAGTTCCAGTTATTCCACCAGGAAGGGTGTATACGGCTCATGTTGTCTGTCGTTCAACCATGTCTAGACGGAGAATACCGCGGTTCGAATGCGTCCGCAGTGTTACTTTGTGACAGGAAAGCTCTCTACAAGGGAAGTGTCCAGGCGTCTCGGAGTGAACCAAAGCGATGTTGTTCGAACATGGAGGAGTACAGAGAGACAGGAACTGTTGATGAGACGTCTAACTCTGGTCCCCAAGAGCTACTACTGCAGTGGATGACCGCTACCTACGGTTTGTGGCTCGGAGGTACACTGACAGCAACGCCGCCATGTTGAATAGTGGTTTCCGTATGGCCACAGGAGGTCGTGTTACGACTCAAACCGTTCGAAGTAGGCTGTATGATGTGTAACTTCACTCCCGACGTGTCAATGGCGAGATTCAGCTTTGCAACCACAACACCATGCAGCGCGGTACAGATAGGCCCAATAACATGCCGAATGGTCCACTCTGGACTGGTATCACGTTCTCTTCACTGATGAGTGTCGCATATGACTTCAACCAGACAATCGTCGGAAACGTATTTGGTGGCAAACGGTCAGGCTGAACGCCTTAGACATATTGTCCAGGGAGTGCATCTTGGTGGAGGTTCCTTGATGTTTTGGGGCTCCATTATGTGGGGCCGACTTACGCCACTGGTGGTCGTGGAAGGCGCCATACCGGCTGTACGATGCGTGAATCCCATCCTCCGACCGACAGTGCAACCAAATTGGCAGCATATTGGCGAGGCATTCATCTTCATGCACGACAATTCGAGCTCCCATCCTGCACATCTTGTGAATGACTTCCTTCAGGATAACGACGCCTCTTGACTAGTGACTAGCATGTTCTGCAGTCACGAACCCCATCGAACATACATGGGAAAGATTGAAAAGGGCTGTTTATGGACGACGTGAACAACCAACCACTCTGAGAGATCGACGCCTAATCGCTGTCCAGGAGTGGGACAATCTGGACCAACAGTGCTATGATGAACTTGTGGACCGTACGCCCCGACGAATACAGGCATGCATCAATGCAAGAGGACGCTCTACTGGGTATTAGGGAAACCGGTGTGTACAGCAGTCTGGACCACCACCTATGAAGGTCTCGCTGTATGGTGGTGTAACATGCAATGTGTTGTTTTCATGAGGAATTAAAAGGGCGGAAATGATGCTTATGTGGATCTCTATTCCTATTTTCTGTACAGGTTACGAAACTCTCGGAACCCAGGTGATGCAAAAATTTTTTTGATGTGTGTATATCTGCTCGTAGATACGCCTTACTATCCAGTATTGATTACGGAATCTCTGCCTTACCACAATGTAATCTAACTGAAATTTTTTCGTATCTCTCACCATTTTCAAGTATACTTCCTACTCTCGTGGTTCTCGAAAGAGTATTCGCTATTGTTGGCTGAAACTGATTGATCCTCTGTCGTTACATGTAACAAGACAATATTCTTCCTTTATGTAGGGTGGAGCCTCCACGCCCACACCAGCATGATGGTGAACACAAAACGGTCTACTGCCATCTCTGCGTATTGGTTAGTTTTCAGTAAATGATGTCTCGTGAGATGTGGGTACTGCGATTTTTGCGTACGTCTGATTATGATTAACCATTAACACTCGTTTATATGGAAATATGTTGGGTCAAAAGTTGACGTAGGATAGAGGTTTTAAGGGCACAGGAAAGAAAGTGTAGGTTTTGTTAGTAGTCGGTATCATGTGGCGGATGCCTTTGAGTGTGGTGGAGCGATATAGCCCAACAGGGGAAGCTGGGTACTGGTATTGGCTTCTCGATCAGCTTCAGCATACCAGTAACAGTTGGGTTCATGGTCGGTTAGTTTCCGTTGGGTCATATATCGGTTTCACAGTTTAGTGTAGTGTTGGCCGTTTGTTGGTGCGTTAGTGAGGGAGTTGGTCGGTTTCCCAGCTGTAGCCTGTTTGTCGGCTGTAATAGCAGCTGGCATATCCAGACAGTACTGTTCATGTGCAGCGGCTTGCTGATGATGTTGCTTGTGAGTGTATGCTATCTGGCTAGCTTTGGCCGTTCATGCTTCCACCTATGGTTGTGATCATAGTTTCTCAGAGTGAGGATGAAACGACTGTTCGATTGCCTCCAGCTACTTTATAGTCGTGTAGCGAGTTTTTTGAATACTTCCATGAGGGTTTAAAGGCGGTATTCATTTTGAAGATCCACGGTGCGAGTGATGCATGGAGCGTTGCTACTGATGCGTAGCATTTTGTCCTGTATGATCTGCAGGCGGCGCAGGCGCTCAGGGTCTGCATATCCCCAGACGGAAGCTGCGTACGTCATCAGAGATTTAATGAGTGTCATGTATATGGATCTCGACACGCTACAATTTGGTGTGCTTTCGTTGTAGAGGATTGGATAGAGATGCTTGAGCCTCGTATGCGCTCTGTTGGCAACCAACATATTCTGTGTGGTCTCCCCCATGTAAGATTCCGATCCAGCTGAACACCGAGACATCTGACTTGAACCGTAGTGGGAGTGAATGTAGTGTTACCTGTCTACAGTGTTGATATTTGCGCAGTAGCTTCGGTCTGCGTGTCAACAGAACTTCCTCGCACTTCTCTACGCTGACTTTAATACGACATAGTTCCAACCAAATCTCGGCAATTCCGAGCGCCGTCTGTAATGGCGAATTTATGTTCGACGGTATCCAGTCTTGCACAAGGATGGCTGTGTCATCCGCGTAGTTGTTTAACTTCTCCCGTAACCATTTCTTCTACTTATTCCCAAACTACGGCGTTCCAGCCTCTTATGACTATTAGATTTTCGTTTCGCTTTAAATACTGAATTACCCATTCAATATCCTCACATACCTTCTCTATCTCTTCATCTTCGGTTTGCGACTTCGGCATGTATATCTGAACTAGCGTTGTCTGTGTAGGGCTGCTGTTGATTCTGATGAGGACAACCCTATCTCTGCACTGTTCACAGTAACTCAATCTCTTCCTACCTTCCTATTCATGACGAATCCTACCCCTGTTGTCCCAATTTCTGCCTCTGGTGACACAATCCTATACTCATCTGACCGGAAATCCTTGTCTTCTTTCCATTTCACTTCACTGATCTCCAATATGTCCACACTGAGCCTTAGCATTTACATTTTCAAATTTTCTAGCTTCCCTCCCTGATTCAAACTTCTGACGTTCTAAGCCCCGACTGGCAGAGTGTTTTCCTTTCGTTGGTTATTTTGCAGTTTTCTCATGATTACCTCCCCCTTCGCCGTCCCCTCCCAGAAATCCGAATGGTGAGCTATTACGGAATTTTTTGCAGTGGAGAGATTATCATGTTTTTCAGTTACAGGCCACATGTCCTGTGGATATGAATTACGTCTGCCGTAATTTCCCTTGCCTTCTGCAACCTGATGTCGTTGATCAGTGCTGATTCCTCCTCCTTTAGGAGCAGTTTTCCTCCTCAGGGGCAAGAGATTTCCCTGAAACTCTATCCGCTCCTGCACCCTCAACAAGCACCTACGCTTTCTAAGGATGGTTAAAGTGCTGTCACATGAGATGCCGAAATATTCGGCTCGTTGTGATACCAGGAACGCTTTCTCCCTGAGAGAAGAGGTGATTCGGTTACTCGTGAGTGCATTAGTACATCAGAACGCTGTAGGGAGATCATTACAGTGAAAGCGAAATTAAAATGTGACAGAACAATAGATACTCGGTCTATGTTTGCTAATGAAACACAAATCGCTCATTAGTCCCTTCACGAGATATTCCAGAGCGGAAAATGCCGATAACAGTTGAAAGTTACACGTATTACTGTTTATTTAGTTGTTCGGTGATAGAAGCTTTAACATGTAAAGCATGGCCAGAAATGAACCGTTGACCTATTGTTAGTGATGTTTCTGTAATTAACGCCCATCTACTTGGTAATTACGCGTGATCAGGATCTGTTATTAATGCCGACACGATGTAGACATAACTTAGAATATTGGTTCCCATAAACGAATGTTTCTAATTACGCCTTCCACTCCCATCCTTTTGTAATCCACGCTGATAATCTAAATTCTGGAAATATCACCATCTAATCTATCTCCATTCTTTCATAGATACCGGTTTCAAGTCTTACTACAACTTCCAGTAGGCCGTTAATTCACGTAATATCCAATCAGTAACTTCAGTTATGTTGATAACAGAAAGCTAACACTCGCTTCTTCTTCTTAATTAATAACGCTCCACTTTTCAATACAATTATTCCTCTCTATAAACATCATCTTCAGTTTTGACTGCCATCGATGGCAATTTTAATGATTCTACCAACAATTCTAGCTCTGCACGCCGACCTACTCGCATGCTCCCTCGTCACGCACTGGAACAACCCGAAAAAAGGGTGCGTAGTCTACGGAAGGTTCCTGAATATCAGACCAAAGGTTACGAGTGTAGGAGAGACAATACTATTACATTTAACTCCAATAAACACTATGAAAACGTAACTGTACGTTTGTTTTGTCAGATGTGGATACATGAATACTGCCACGTCGGACCGATGTAACAAAGAGTACAGATGGACTCACAGAACCATGACGATACATAACAGAACGACCAAACATTCCTCAATGCATTTTAAATGGACACATTCACACAGCCCTTCAATGGAACGGAAGTGACTGAGACGTCAGTATCGAGTATGTTTTGACGTTGATGTTAGTATGGGATACTGGCGTCGTCCGCTAAAGCTGAAACCCACCCTATTCTCCTCTCACTCTCACGTGTTATAGTAGCAGATTTTGTGCTTCTCTTTATTTTTATTCTTTATTTCATTTTTTGATTTTTTTTCGTATCATGTTTTGAAGTGTCCATTATAGCCTGGAAATAATCCCTACAAATTTTTACACGAAAGAGGCCAAATACAGGGTGGTTAGAAACAGCGTGAAAAGATTGTGAGGTTGTTGCAGGGTATGTTGTGCTAAGAAAAAAATTCTGTTCCTCGTGCTGTTTCTGAGTTAGTTAGCATTGAAATTAGCCAAATCAGGACGTTGCTCTCGCAGTTCAAATAGTCCGCCAGAGACAATGTCGTTCTTCTTTTGGTTTCTTAAAACCGAACAAGAGAGTGGTGCAAAGATGGAGATGGGGTGATAGTAAGGGTCTAACCCAAGCCTTGGGCAGAGTAGTTTCGTGCGCTATCGTCTACGTTATGAGAACTACTGACGCTAATTGTACCTGGCTGGCCACTCGAATTTGCGTGCTGAACAGCCTAATCGGCTAACTACTAGACTAATTCATTCGGAAGCGGTGCAACATATCAATTTTTTTCTTAACAGTTATTTCTCAACACAACGTATCATGCAACTATGTTACAAGCTTTTCACACTGTTTCCGACCTCCCTTCATAAGAAAGTTCAAATTATTTTATGATATAGAATACCAAGAGGGATATCCTACATGACGTGTATTCCCGGGTTCGATTCCCGGCGGGGTCAGGGATTTTCATTGCCTCGTGATGGCTGGGTGTTTTGTGGTGTCCTTAGGTTAGTTAGGTTTAAGTAGTTCTAAGTTCTAGGGGACTGATGACCATAGATGTTAAGTCACATAGTGCTCAGAGCCATTTGAACCATGACGTGTAAATTAAAAGATAAACAGACGAGACTATTTTATTTAATTATCCTATTTATAACCTTGAAAATCATCAGCTCTACTGAAGGAGAGAATTAAATAATTTGGGCTTAGATAGGTTACATAACAGAATTGATAATGTGGAAAGGCTCTATGCTGTTGTTGTTGTTGTTGTTGTAGTTGTTGTTGTTGTCTTCATTCCAGAGACGGGTTTGATACAGCTCTCCATACTAATCTATCCTGTGTAAGCTTCTTCATCTCCCAGTACCTACAGCTACCTACATCCTTCTGAATCTGTTTAGTGTATTCATCTCTTGGTCTCCCTCTGCGATTCTTACTCTTCATTCCTCCCTCCAATATTAAACTGGTGATCCCTTGATGCCTCAGAACTTGTCCTACCAACCGACCCCTTCTTCTAGTCGAAGTTGTTCCACAAATTTCTCTTCTCACCAATTCTTTTCAATTCCTCCTCATTAGTTATAATATCTAACCATTTAATCTTCAGCATTCTTCTGTAGCACCACATTTAGAAAGCTTCTATTCTCTTCTTGTCTAAACTATTTATTGTCCATGATTCACTTCCATACATGGCTACACTACAAACAAATACTTTCAGAAACGACTTCCTGACGCTTAAATCTATACTCGATGTTAACAAATTTCTGTTCTTGAGAAACGCTTTTCTTGCCATTGCCAGTCTACATATTATCTCCTCTCTACTTCGACCATGATCAGTTATCTTGCTCCCAAAACAGCAAACGTCATTTACTACTTTAAGAGTCACATTTCCTCATCTAATTCCCTCAGAATCACCCTACTTAATTCGACAATATTCCATTATCCTCGTTTTGCTTTTGTTGATGCCCATCTTATATGTTCCTTTGAAGACCCTGTCCATTCCGTTCAACTGCTCTTCCATGTCCTTCGATGTCGCTGACAGAACTACCATGTGATCAGCAAAACTCAATGATTTTATTTCTTCTCCATGGATTTTAATTCCTACTCCGAAATTTTCTTTTGTTTAATTTACTGTTTGCTCAATGTACAGACTGAATAACATCTGGGATAGGCTACAACCCTGCCCTACTCCCTTCCCGACCACTGCTTCCCTTTCATGCTCCTCGGATCTATGTACTGCTTTCTAAATACGTTTTGATGTGTTTCTTGAAGTTTACCAGACGTAATGAATATTCCTTGAGGTTTGAGGAAGATGAATGAACGGTTGTCTACTGAAATATCATAACAACTGTAATCACGAAAACTGTTTGATTATGTGTTTTATTAAAAAAGGTGTGCCGTCTTTCTTTCTAAGAGCTTCTTTATCTCCCTCGGACAAATTACATCGATTCACGCTTTGGGATTATTGTACTACACATGAAGACAATATTTCTTTTAGTGAAAATCTGACAAAGATAAACTCTTTAAGAATCTGAACGCAGTAATTTATGATCTTTTAGAAAATTATGAACGGAATCGGATCATTTGGTGGGTTAGAATAGTTATGCATCATGCACGAATTAATTGGAAATTAATGTAAACATGTAATATTTAAGTGTTAATGCAAACAAATGTTCTTCAATGATAATTAGATTTTTCGTTAGGTTTCCTTGCGAACTGTTTCCTATTAATACTAGTGCGTCACTCCTAATTCAATTCCTCAAGCAGAAGTGGATGAGTTAAACATCTGAACTGAAACCGTCGTAGAACGGAGACGATACGTTTCCGGACATAGATTCCTATTCAAAATATTATGTACTCACTCCCCCTCTTCAAGTCCCAGAAGCTTGTAAAAGGAATATTCTCATGTAATTCTTTATGCTTTCCCGGCGATCTGTTGACATCTTGGATATTCGGGAATCCAGCCGGATGTTCGCGTCGTTCTCGCACGATATTTCAACAGCGTGCCTCGCTGTCTTCTTCAGGTGCTACCTGAGACTGGTCCTTGAGTCTGGAACTTGGTCATTCAATGGATTACAATGACACCAAGATTGTGACACAGACCTCAAGATTTTGGGACAGTGTCATTAAAGAAGCAATTGAGATTAAGGTCACAGACAATCTAATCAACCGTGACTCGGGATACCAAATCAGCACTGCCTGGAATCCAGCGCTTGAGCTTTTGAAAATTCAACGCAGGACACTCCAGGATTCTGCAAGAAATATAAGTGGAGACCGAGAGAACAGCCGTGAGACAAGATGTTGGACATTAGAGACCAGATCTGACACACCCCAGATCATGAACTCGACTTCAGAAGACGGCCAGGCCGGGCGCGGTCGGCGGAGGGAACACCGGCGACCAGAGAGGGACAATGTAGCCGCGTCTGGCGGGCGCGGACCTCAGATGGAACACACGACGCGGCGCGGACCGATTAGGGAGCGCCCAGCACGCAACAGAAGTGGAAACCGTAGTAACAGTCATGAGATAGAGTACCCAACATCTCAGATCGGGTCTGACACACCCCAAATGACAACCACAACCGTTGAGGACAGCCAAAACGGGCGCCGACGGCAGTCGGAACATCCGCGACTGGAGGGGTCCGTTGAAGCCGAGTCTGGCGGGCGCGGACCACAGATGGAACACTCGACTCGGCGCGGACCGATTAGGGAACGCCCAGCTCCTCCCAGGCATAAATACTGGACTCGATCGACACAAGGACCAGTCTCAGGTAGCACCTGAAGAAGACAGCGAGGCACGCTGTTGCAATATCGTGCGAGAACGACGCGAACATCCGGCTGAATTCCCGAATATCCAGGAATATTCTCCTTCACTACTTACAAGCCAGCCGGAGTGGCCGAGCGGTTCTAGGCGCTACAATCTGGAACCATGCGACCTCTACGGACGCAGGTTCGAATCCTGCCTCGGGCATGGATGTGTGTGATATCCTTAGGTGAGTTAGGTTTAAGAAGTTCTAAGTTCTAGGGGACTCATAATCTCAGAAGTTAAGTCTCATAGTGCTCAGAGTCATTTGAATCCAACTACTTACAACACTCTGCCAATGATGGGGTAACGTTTCGATTCCGCGACTAAGAAATCACATGGTTGTCAGTTGAAGAACTCGTCGAGCCTTGTTCGGGACGTATTTTCATCGAGAAAGAAAGTTCCTTGAGGTTGTGTGACAGGGAGCGGAAAAGGTGAAGATCAGATGAATAAGGAGGTAGTGGAATGACATCCCAACCCAACTCCTATATAGTGTTTTCTGTCAGTCTAGCAGAATGCCGGTGGGCGTTATTGTGGATTAGCATCACTTCGAGCAGTCATCCAGGCTCTTCCTCTTGGACTGCGTCAGCAATAAGTTTCAGATGTTGGCAGTAAATGTCAGCAGCAGTGGTTACACCTCGAGGACGTAATATGTAGTACACCACACCATCGCTGTTGCACCAGATATCTAACATTATATTTTGTGGATGGGAACAGGATTTTGTGGGTGGGAAAAGGTTTTTGTGTACGGGGAGTTGCTGCTTTGTTTGGGCTCGACCATTCGTTTCTTTCCAGAAGAAATTTTCACTCTGCAGCGGAGTGTGCCTTGATATGAAACTTACTGGCAGATTAAAACTGCGTCCAAAACCGAGACTCGAACTTGGGACCTTCGCCTTCCGCGGGTAAATGCTCTACAGCATGAAGTACCCAAGCACGACTGACGACCTGTCCTGACAACTTCGCTTCCGCTACAATCTCGTCTTCTACATTCCAAACTTCAAAGACGCCCTCCTGCGAAACTTGCAGAATTAGCACACCTGCAAGAAAGGATATTGCAGAGACGTGGCTTTGTCACATACTGGGGGTTTGTCTCCAGAGTTAAATTTTCACTCTGCAGTGGTGTGTGCTGATATGAAACTTCCTGACAGATTAAAACTGTTTGCCAGATCGAGACGCGAACTCGGCAAGTTTCGCAGGAAGGTTTCTGCGAGAAGCTAAGAGACGGGGCTCTTCGGAAGCAAACTTGTGAGGAGGAATTGTGAGCCGTGCTTGGGTAGCTCATGCGGTAGAGCACATTCCCTCCAAAGGCAAAGGTCCCGAGTTCGAGTCTCGGGTTGGCATACAATTTTAATTTACCAGGAAGTTTCATTCCTTTCTTTTCTCATTACTCACGAGCCAATTGATGACTATCAAGTAAAGATGCACATATGGCTACCCGATGATTTGATCCCTCGTACTGTGCTAACCATTGGATACATCCAATCCCACACCCTGTTGCCATTATCAGCCAATATTGTAGTTGCACGGTAGACAACATATGGAGGGTCGAATGCCAAAACATTATTGGTCTTTTGCAACCTCGCACTCAAGGGGCTCCTTAGGAGAGCTTGCAAAGTGTGGAGCAACAAGTATCTCGGCTTGACAAAATTGTGGAACGACGTGGGGAGGAATTTGACAAAGCTTTAGACAGCTTACAACGATTATCAACTGAAAACGAGCAATTGTTACATCTCGCACTCTGTGTGCAATCTCGTGCAAGCCAATAACAAACTTTCTTGTCAGACTCAGAAGTGTATATAAACTACCCTCTTGAAGTGTGCAGTGTGTATCACCATCGCCTCGCTAACACTACACACTGAGAATTCACAATTAGCGTTTATTGTATTAAACATGGGAACAACCTTTCCTTTCCTGAAGATCTCTGTGACAAAAATAACCTTTTCAAGATAGTGAATGCCTTAACGATCTTCGGGGAGAATTATAATGAAAGGTGGCTCATGTGAGAGGTAAGAACTATGGCAGATGATACACAGATTCGTGGAGGTTTATAGCAATCGAAGTTTGATTACTTCACAAGCACTTGTGACACAAATACAATATTAATGATGACTGGTTCTTTAACGTCCACTGCGACGGTTAATCAGTTTGTTGAGCATAAATATCACCATGGTTACCCCACAAGAGGATGTTGATACAGATCCCAGAACTCTCTAGCTGAAGAACAGTTCTGAGTTGCAAGTTATCATCATCAATATCAACAACAACAACAACAACAACAACAACATCGTCATCCTTTCAAGAATTAGGCCCTTCCGTCTGTTCTGGCCTTAAGCAACCTTTACCTCAGTTATCCTTGATCTCTTGGGCTAATAGACCCGTATAATAGCTCCACATTCGAAATTCTTGTGTTGTCCATTCTTTCTAAATCATCTACTCACTTGCTTCTATATTCGTTCATTTTATCCTATGTTGCAGATTTATGCAATTGATTCCGTATAAACTGGTTTCTTATTTTATTAAGGCATATGTGCCCCAGAAGTACCGAAAGAAATTTCATTTCTGTGGCTTGTAAATAGCTGTATTTTTCGGTCTTAATGTCCACGTTTAACTTCCATGTAGAATAACGGGTACTGTCAACATCTTGTACAGTTTCAAATGTTTTCCGGTCTGCACTGTTTCCGATTCCGTGAACAGCTCCGCACATTACCTGCTACCTTTATAATTTATTATTTGTGTCTCTGTCATACCAATACGAGATATCACGGCCTACATATTGTAAATGTTGAACCTGTACTAAAATTCTGTGATGCAAAATAAGTTTTGCTCTTATAGGATGTTCACCCTGGGCTGCCATGGTTATTGACTCCGAGGTAGAAATTTTGAAATTATGTTCTTCGCAGATCTTACGTACTAATTAAATACCTCTTTAAAAATTGTCTTTGGTGTTTTACCTAATTGTCACGCGTACGCTAGCACATGTAATGTGGTCCCTCCTAACTTATTTGCAGCTCGCACCCGTTCCATCTGTGTAGAATATCGTCTATATAAATATTAAAAAGCGTGGGCTGCAATACACAGTCTTGTCTTATTCCTAGGTTAATGGCTACATTTTACCCGCTGTAATTGGATAAATTGTGTTTGAAGCAGGTCCGATTATACAAACTTCTGATACATATTATTACGTTCGGGGGGAAAGCCCATTTATCAACTATATTCTAAAGTTCATGCCTGTGTACCTTACCAACGGCAATTTGGGGTAGGAAATTATTTTCCCTTCTTTTCCATATTAGCTGTTTCATAGACAAAACAATATCAGAGTAATCATATGAAATAAGTCACAGGAAGAGTCTGCTAACTAACCCAGGCTAGTAAATCCTTACGATGTGAAAGTGGGAAGCTACAGAGAACATAAATTCAGAGTTTTCCAGAAAAAATGCATTAAACTGGGTACATTCTGATAACTGGAAATTTTGAAATTATACTCATACAGGTGTTGTTTTACTCTGGTCAGTTTGCTCTGTGGAATGGAATTAGTATACAGCGGCAAACCAATGCTTCTTCTAGATGTAGTGAATGGTGAATACCACATACCAGTTCATAATAACCAGAAAGTAGCTGTGAAAGTACAATTAAATCACAAAATGACACACATGAAACACCCGAATAAATTTCTGCGGGGCATTATGAAACGTCAGAGCATCGGGTGATGGAGGCAGTAATGAGCTAATACAAACAAACAATTAACCACATAACAACAAAATTTTTATCCAAAAAACTTCGTAATTTTTTTGAAAATTCGTTTTTTTGTTTTTTTCTCTTTAGTGCAAACGGTTTTTATATAACCTTTAAAATATCTCTTTAATCGAAACATTAATCATACTAGCCCAGATATTTGACGTAAATCGATCAAGGATTTCTATATACAAATATTCGAAAGCACAAACGGACACTTGTGTCCCATAACAAAATGGCCAATAGCTCTAGCAGCATCAAAGTCCTAAAACAATATGTGCGCTTGCTTTAATAGCATATAAGTACAATTTATCAGAAAGTGACATATGCCGTCTTGTAGGAAGACAAGATTTTACCTCAACTGAGCAGAAATACCAAACTGCCAAATGTGAGTTAGGTTACTCTTAAAAACAGAACCAAGAGAGACAAAACGGCTAAGCGTAACGCATGTAACTTTTAAGAAAATCCGAAATTTACTTAAATAGAATTAAAAGATATAACACAGCTTGGACGTGACGTACGTCACCACAGGATATCAACGAACACAGTACCTTCAATTAAAAGGACCTCAAATGATACATTAACTGGCTTTAAGTTTCACCGACATTAAAGGGAGTAAGTCTTACCTCATCATTCTTATTTAAACAATTTACACCTAAGTCGGTCGTGAAAAATAAATCAACACCGCTGGTACCTCAATGGGATAGAACAAGACCTCTTTAACAGCCGAGGCTGTCTGTGAGATTAGCAACGTCATATGTCAAATACGAGACCAAAGTTAAAGCATTCTGTTAAACTTGAGGAATTATCACTATTCCACACGGGAGCCTTAGCAATTAAAGCTTAATGCCAGTTACTTCTGTGGTGTAATCAAATGTCTGGCCGAGGTTTGGTTAAGGCACAGTTTTAACTGAGTGGTACGACGCTTGCCGCTGAAAAGATGTGGTTAGTATTAAAACATGATATTCAGTCCTCAAGATAATGCTGTTTAACTAACTACTCACCGGATCAGCCAGATCCGAGCCTCAACAACTCTACACACAAGCACCTTAATCACATTTATCAATACAGCGGTGAGAGAACACGCCTCACTGTAAGGCAAAATGGCGCGGACGAGACCCGAATTTGATCCAAGCCGACAACGAACCATCTGCTGCTCTAAGCTGACACTTGTTAACTTAAGACTGTGCTTTCGCACGCTTACGGGAGTACACAGCAAATTACAGTGATTAACTAAAATACAAAGGACAAAATACAGTCAGCGTAGCACGAAGTACTGACATTAGTGGACAGAGTCTTGCACTAAAACAGGCTCTGCGAGCGCGTCTGAATATTGACAAACTTCGTGAGAGTAGCATGTCCACAAGTATAGTACACATCTGTGAGTAGCGCGCTCTTGAATCAAAGTAAACAAACGTCACCTGAAACCTACCATAATAGTTAGCCACTGTCACAAAATATTGTAACAGTAATCAAGAGGCGCCTCCGATCGTAATTCAATACAGATTATTCAGATACTGGAAATGACTGCTGCTATGGACGAGTTAAGATTTAATACATCTAGGTTAATGAGTGCTACTTGCACAATTTCGTTGCTCAGAATATTTGAGCATACATAGTCAAGCAGTAAAGGTAGTGTAACGACACGAATACACAAGGCAGTCCCCACTAATGTAACATCTACTGAACAGGAAGGCATGCGAAAGCCACGGGTTTGACAGTTATGTATTTCCAAAAGCTAGATAGGGCCTGCACAGGCTATTCAGCCCAACAGTTAATGACTTTTCACAGTTTGAACTAAGCGCCAGGCACCATGAGACAGGTCACACAGTCTGATTGTATTAGGATAATTTCATTGAAATTACTCGCTCTGATGAGTTTAATGCCGAACTGCTGCACGTTAATTAACAGGCTTAGGGGGAATCGGTAAAGCTAACGAACGGTAGTGCTGAAAGCAGTTGATCAGGTCTGGAACAGAAACCAAGCACGGTGAAACTCCACGCGTTTCACTGAGAATTAGTCAATTAAAGTAACGTGACTTAAGGCAAAAAAATTAGCTTTTAGTTGAAGTAATTAAGTGGTTCCCTAACAGTAATAAATATTTAATCATCAAAATGAAACTTTAACATTATTACATCAGTGATCCGCAGGAAGGTGAGGCTACGGGTTGGCGAAGGCCAAACAGTGTTTTAGAAAATGCTTATGGGTTAGCGAAGGCCAAACAGTATCTTAGAAAATGACCAACGGGCGCCCATTGAGGCGCGGAACCTGACCTAAGGCACTGTGAAGTTTGTTCCATTGCTGATGGTAGCCAAATGTGGGACCTAAAAAGGCGGTAAAGCTCAGAACTGACAGCAGTCTACACTATTAGATGTCTGTGAAAAGGTCCTAGCGAATACGGTGCAACCTTACTCATAGGAAGCTAAAATGCTGTAAGCACGGCTTTCAAATTCACTCATCTCTGTATCCATAGTAATTATTCTAGGAAATATGGGGAGCGCAAAGAGATTGCTGATATGAACAAGAAATAAAGAGTTCGCTCCAACGCATTCTTCTTGCAAGATCTGAATCAGTCAACAGAACAGCATCTGTGATAGATAGCAAAATATGTTAATTAAAAGAAATGTGATCGGGTGCCAGAACAGATCTCTTTACGTATGTATATATTTCCTCGAGCAAAACAAATTGATATTTTCAAATGTTTTCACGACAACTTTCCAATTCTTTGAATTTTCAGCAGTCTTGAGAATTTACCCTACAACCTTTCTCGATAACATGTTTTATGTATTTCACTTCGGCCACTATCAAACTCTATACCACTGATAGTTTCTTAATGCTCATACTACATTTCCACATTGTGTACGACGAATCGCACTTTCAGCGGTCAGCGCTGTCTGAGCAACATTGAGTTAACGTTCCCTCTTGTGCAAACAGGCTTACATTTGACGTTGAGATTGCCTTTCATTCCGTTCGGTTTCACTGACGTCTATTTTGAATATATCTTGCTCCTGGTCCCTTAGTTGCTTTCTTTTAACTGTATATTTCTGAGCAATTGCTTCGTTTTCTTTAGGTACACGCAACGTGTTCAATATTCAGCCTTAGCTCTAGTAAGAATGAATGCTCAAAGACAGTACTTCAATGATTAGATACTGACGTTTTTTTTTGTGATGTTAGGAAGGAATTGTTTAGGGATATATATCGCAGCTCCAAGACATTTTATAGGAATAATGAGAAGCGACCGTATATTCAGAAGTAGCTGCTGATGGCAAGATAGTTTTCCGCGATAAATGAGAAACGTCATTCTACTCTGTGAATTGAGTGAAATCGCGAGCAGGGTTTCCCCGAAGAAATTAAAATTTAGCAGCGAAGGAGGACGAAACTGAGCAGACGTACGGTTTAAAGACGAGAAATCTTGTGAAGGTACGCTTATTGGGAGAGAAGTCTTACAACCGGAGTTAGTCAATTCACTTCTCCTCCTTTCTGAACCTGGACGCGAGTAAATCGTGAAACCTGATCCAAAAATAAATCCCCTGATAATGCGTGCTGATTAACGGTGATCAAGGTCCTGAAAGCAATGTCTTTACCTAACTGTTTGGGGTATAGGCTACATTTTGTTTCTCTTTCTTTTTTTGTGCTTCTGCTGAAGTACTGACGACTGTACTTCATGTGCACTTTGCTTACATCCTAGCTTTCGCAGGCCGCTGCTCACATGTTCCTTTTAGCCTACTCGGTAAATTTCTTCGGACGCATATCGTTATTTAATGGTTTGCTACGTTTTACTTAGCAATTCGTCGTCAGCCCAGAAGTGGCCCAACGGGACCATCAGACCGCCGTGTCATCCTCAACTGAGGATGCGGATAGGAGGGCGTGTGGTCAGCACACCGCTCTCCCGGTCGTTACGATGGTTTTCTGTGACCGGAGCTACTCAATTGGCATCACGTTGTCTGGAATATTCCCATGTGGTGGATCCAGGTTTCCATCTGGGCACAAAGGTGGTTCACAGAGGTGTACGAGCTCAGAAATTGTGGCAACATTCATTACGAACTGTCGCGGGCTGAGTTACAGCGTAATGCTGTGTAGCTGTAATTAAGAGAGTGAACATAGTACTTGCATGGGGTAAAATTTGGCAGTGCTCGTGCTTGATCGGCTCTTCGATCATTTACATGTAATTGAAAGTTGATTCTGAGTTTGATACGTAGAAATGAAGTACCAAGCATTGTCGTATATTATGTTAAATGTGTTCCTTTTATTTCAAGATTGTAGAGGGAGTGAAAACAACGACATATGTGCCATTCTCCGTTAATTTCCCCTGTAAATATCTCAGCGCTCGGTGGGCTCTGGCCGCAAATTTCGGCTCATCTTAAGCTAACTGAGACGGTTGTTGACTGTGTGAAGTTCTAATAACGTGTCTTTGTGGAACTGGGTTATCCTTGGAAGCGAATTTATTTAACGACTCCAGTTAAAAGTACAGTCCCAAGGTGCGGCGCTCTTGGTATTAGTTGGTACTCGGTTTAAATGCGTACGACTTGGCAAAAGGTGGCGGGTCTTTAACCGA